>NC_056679.1:118727002-119033668 GCF_018350215.1 Panthera leo | reverse complement strand
CATCTCTTTTAATTGCATCTGCGTCCAGTTGTATTTACATAATAATATTGAAGATCTGTGCACAGGTTGAGTGAAGCAAATTCTGCCCCTTTCTCTTTTTTTCCTATGAACGCCGTGCTGCATGTTTTCTGAGAGAAGGGACATAAGGAAGAGATTTTGTTTTGGTTACGATTTACTCCTTTTTTAATGGATACTTGGTTTACTTCCTATCTTCTGTTTTTCCTCTCCTTATGAAAGTTCTGGCAGTGAGCATTTCATGGTCTTTTTTGGGTTTAATATTTCCAATATTTACTCATAGAATTTGATTCCTGTACGTTAAAGGAGATTTGCTTTAGGTGTTAACATATTTATTTTTAGCTTTATGATAAATATCTTTTTCTTTTTTTTTTTTTTTTAACGCTGTACTTTGTTATGGCTGTCTTAGTAAAAGAAAAAGATAAAACACACTGTGTATTCAGGTGTGTCAGTTTAATGTGGAAGGCCTCAGATACAGAAATGTGTGATTAGCATGTGGTGAGGTTTTATTGAAATAACTTCTTATGATGTTTCTTCAGCCATTCCATTATATTTGTACAGTTGCTGACATAATTTGTATTGTGATGCTGTTTTGGTTTTGTCTATGGCTGTAACAGATATTTGAGTCAAACACCTTGAAATATATCATTGAATGTTTATACATTTTATGAAAAACTTCCTCTAAAACATACCTTGCATAAATGTAGGTTAAGTGCAAATTGTATTAAAAATGAAATTCGTATGTGGGTGGAGATTACTGTAGGGGCCTTTTGAGATTTTAGTGGAGAGATTGGATCAAAAGGGTTTATTTTAGTATGAGTACCTAATGTGAAAGAGCATCTGCATTAATTGGTTGGTTATATAAGTCTTAATCCACTCTGGCCTGCAGGTGATTGAAGTAGCCTAGTTGTTAGGAAATAGTAATTTACATTAGATTTACCGTAAGTCTGGGGCATATTTCTTAAAACATATTTTTTCTCACTTTAAAAGATTACCCCTAATTTATTTTAATTAGCACCCTGGTAATTGTATAACGTAGTATTTACAGGTATTTGGCAAATTAATGGACACCTGCTTCCATATTTTTCTGAGTCCTGTAAAACATATATTGGTGAAGTGTGTTGCATAAGAGTTTTCAAGAAGTATTTTGTTGAACTAAACTGTAAATGAAAAAATACAAATTCCTGATTATTGAATCTTACAGAAGAGTTTAAAAGCCCCTGCTTTCCTTGTCTCTGTAGTTTCAGAGATCCAACTGCTCTTTTCTTCTGGTTTATTCATTTAAAGAAAGAAAAGGTCCATTTTCCCTTTGAATTGTGTGTGATCATTTCTATGCTGAACTGGATTAGAATGTGACTTTTAATGGTGATTTTTACCTTCATTTCACACATTAAGGTGTATATTTTAGAAAATATACGCTGTTGACTTTATTCCTAACTCTCCTCACAAATGTCCCTTGAATGCAGGATTTCCCATGGAGTTTGTGAATTAATGGGGTTGGGGGTGGGGTGGGGAGGGCAGGAGAGGGAGGATCAGAAGAAGTGTGGAATGTGGAAGCTAAGTTTAGAAGTATCAGGAACGATTTTGAAAACCAGAAGTTTGGATCAATTGTCATGAAATTCAGAGGACTAAAAAAGAGAAATCTGGGGTTGTGTTTATGTACAAGGGAGGGCACTAATCAGAATTACAATTTAGCTTCTTTTATTTGAGGTAGAACTCTGGAGCCAAGTATAGCAATATAGCCCTAACTCTTTAAGGGTTACTTTGTTGTCTTTTGCTGTGCTTTATTACCAAAAAAAAAAAAAAAAAAAAAAAAAAGTATGGAGTAGACATTTTAGTTCCATTTACATTATTCCAGCTAAGATCAAGTCCATATTTGTCCCGTTTTTATTTAATCTCTTTAATCAATGAAAATCTAGTTACTACAATAGAGTTGAAATAATGATGATCTTAGGTTGATGAAACCACTTTGTATTTACTAGTACACTTTTACATTCACTGTCATCTGATAAGGGATGCAACCCTTTGTTTTAGTAATGTACTTTCAGGGGCTGTGTGTTTTTCTGCTGGAATATTGAGGAAATTAAATTCTTATTCAACAGTACATAGATAGAATAAATTATGGGGTTTTGCAATTGCTAGATAGTCATTTTAACTATTTATATTGCAAATATAGTCCTTAAAGCTAATTATTTTGAATGGAAGTGTGTCATCCCCTAATTTTATTTCTTGGCTAATTTAAATATTAATATGTTATCTTGGTAGAGCTGCATGTTTTAAACATACTTTTCCAGAGTAACTCAAATATTAATTTTTAGTGCTTTCAAATACTTTTTGAGCCAGTTTCAAAATATTATAAGATTGATAGTGTTTAATAATGCAGTAAACTTAGGCAAAGTACCTCTTTATTTTAGAGTTCTTTTAAAAGTTCATGGTATAAGGCACCAAATATATACACACACATGTATGTATATATGGTAAGAGAAAGGTTTAATGATGATTAGTTGCAGATGTTTATTTAGCACTATTGTCTTACATGAAGTTTTATTTTTTAAGTTTATTTATTTTGAAAGAGAGCAAGAGAGTAGAGGCGGGGCAGAGAGAGAGAGGGAGAGGAAAAATCTCAAGCAGGCTCTGCGCTATTAGGGGTTCAAACTAATGAACTGTGAGATGATGACCAGAGCCTAAATCAAGAATCAGATGCTTACCAGACTGAGCAACCCAGGTGCCCCAGGAAATTTTATTTTTATAATTAACGTTTTGGCATTCAACTTGAGTATGCCATATTTATAACATACAGTTTGTTGCAATAAATGTTACCTTTTGTCCCTTTTTATAATAAATAGAGCCTCTATTCTAGTTGTTTTCATAATTATCCATAGTATTTAACTGGCTATTCTGAAAACATATTCGATAGCCAACTTTTTAAAGCTGTTGTGAAATGGCATCTAGTTCATGATTTGTTATTTCATGCTATTGGGGCAATGCAGTGACTTGTGACCTTGTGGTCATCACATGTCGAACATTAAAGCTCTACCAGTTTGTTATGGACAGACTTTGTTATTGTTGTTTTCATGTTCTGTTGTTTTGTTTTGTAATTATTGGGGATTAGGGCTTCTTTAATTTTAAGATGACTTAAATTGCAATTTTGTGGCTTAAAAAAAAACCACTCAAATTCCTTTCAATTTGATTGCATTATTTAGTGATAGAAATCATGGAAAAGAACTAGACTCAGAATGAGAAGACTTGAATTCTGAGGCTGAGCAGAGCCAGTCTTTGACCTCTAGTGATTAGATATTGTGGAGTCAAAGTACTTTCCCTATAATTATATATGAATTATTTTCATAACATGCGTGTGTGTGTTTCTGTTTCTAAAATTCTACATTCCTCTTAACCGATCACCGTGGGTAGGGAATAGTGCACTAAATTTGGTCATTTGACTTTGTGTTCACTGTCATGTACAAGATGAAAAATGGACCTGGATTTGGTATTTTTGTAAGAAATAATGTCGGTGGTGGTGGAGAGAAAATACTGTGTCAGTACTGTTGTCGGTAGTGCTAGAGAGGTGGGGCTCTTGAGTTCTCCGAGCTTGTTTTATGTGTTGGGTACAGTGATTTTAGATTAGAGCTTAAAGGCTCTTGAGAGCTCATCTGCTCCCACACTCTTTTTTCTCCAGATGAGGAAATGAGACCCATAGGAAATGTCTAAAGACACATCGCAGAAATAGTTGTGTTGCTGGGAGGACTATCCTAATTCTCAGTTGTCTGAGTTCCCTCGCAGGCTTCTCTTAACATCCGGTCTCTAGTTCGAGAGATGTGACACTTAATACAGATTAGCCAGGTGTTTTATAAGAGTTGCTGTGAATCACCTAGCTCGGCTTTGAAAAAATGTACACTATCCATATTCTTAACTATTTTTTAACTCTCTTCTCAGCCATCGGTGATGAGCATGGATGATGTGGCAGCACCATGCTAAGGGCTTCATATACGTTCATCTCATTTAAACCTCTGAGCAACCCGTGGAAGTTTGTAATTGTAGTTTCTGTATTAAATTACTGATTGTGCCATTGTCTATGTAGCGTGGAAGACCGGTGTTATTAACTTAATTTTACAAGTGGGAAAATGAGACATTGAGAGAGAAAAGAATAGTCAGAAAAACTTAATACTCATCTGAAGGGGAATGTTTAATACTGTGTAAGAAACTTCCCATGGGTCTTTAAGAGTTTTTATTTGTCATCTGTGACTCTTTAAACAATATATATATAGGAGAAATGGGATCAAGCCTCTGCTCTCCTGTACGTATTTGTGTAGTCATTTACAGCTTTCTGTCACAGTTTCAGCTTCTGTAAAACAGTAAGAACACCCAGCATTTTTGCCTGACAGGATTTGTGCGTGGATGTTTACTTTGAAAATTAAAAAGTACTATAAAAATTCAAGGGAGAATTTTTAAAGCTCTGCCAAGTCTCCTGAGCTCAAACCAGCATGACCCTCATTGGCTAAGTACATGAGGACATCTGTGCCTGTGTTGGTATTTCCTATTCATCAGGCTCTAAGACTTTTACAGTGTCTACTGTGTGAGATCCTTAAAGGGTCATGGATCCCAATTTCATAAGGACTACTGTATTTAAAGCTTTCAAGGGCCAAGATAATTGTATTTACATAATTATTATTTTTAGTTTTAATTTTGTTGTTTTTTTTTGTTAGCTTGTCAGTGCATTTTGTTAATTAGATAGGTCATTTAAATTGAATAGCATATTGATAACCTCAGCGACATTGTTAGGTTTTTATTAATAAATGGTAGAATGCCCCCTTGATATTTTATTGTCTGGTATTCTTGTAAAATCAAGCATGTGAAAACTCATTAAAATTTCATTAAGAAACTTTAATTTTCCTGAAAATGAGAATGAAGTTATTAGCATTATTTTTTTCACATTTATTTAGCAAAAGCTGTGTGAAAACAGTTTCTGACTATATTGAATACCAGAATTTATCCTAAGTGCGTAAATTTGGATTATGTAACTCACTTGACTACAGTTAATAACTCTTTATTGATCAAGTGGTAAAACAAACAAACAAATTTGATGGATTAAACCAAAGTTATAATTAACTTTTTTTATATCACAAAGAACCAAGTACAGAGACAAGTTAAATGGCAGTTTGAAATGGTAAACATACCAGTGTAAAATATAACTTAAGTTCATAGGCAGCTTTTTTTAAGGGAAACATTAAAAAATTTAATTAGAACTTTATGTGGAATTTGTCATTTGGAATCCAGCTGAGTTGTGTTAAGGACAAAGTGTGACTATAAAATAGATTGATTTTTTTTTTTGTTAACAGAAAACCAAAATGAATGTTGTATTTGTAAGCTTCTGTCTTTGAAGAGCGTATGTATTATTCCCCTTTTGAAATTGCCTTCAGACCCACCTTGTAAGCCATAAAGGAAAACTGGACTCATTACACTATGGTAATGCCTGAATGTTCTTTCTTAATCAGAAGTGGTATTTATTCATTAACTTGATCATTTACCTTTTACCTTATTTACGTGATTCCAAACGATTTCAGTATTTCCAGAAATTTAGAAATTTAATCTTTTCTCACATTATAACATTTGTTTTCATTGAGGTTATTTAAAAGAACCCATGTAGGTATTTCTATAGATGTTTAAATGTGTCTCAAATATCCCTGGAATAAATGCCTAGCTTCCCAAATGACCAGTCTGAAGTGGATGGTGCTCTGTGGTTAAGGTGTTTTGTTTTCTTTACAGTTAAGATTTGTTTTCTTTAAGCTATTCAAGAGCCTTCTATATTCTCTTCTGTTCTATTCTAACAGCTTCTATGTTCTTTTCTTGACATAGTACAAAAAAAAAAAGATACTACTCACCTGTAAGCCTGATTTTTTCATATTTATGTTCAAATAAGGTACCTTTCTTTCCCTTGGAGTTGATGACAGGAAATATAAAATAAATGTAAGTTCCTACATGTAATTGCTCATCTCCCCAAAGGTTTAATTTCTCATTCTAGTCCTCAGTGTATCAAGGAATTAAGTACTTGACGATCATTATGGCACGAACAACTCCAAGTACACTACAGTTATTTATACCCATAAAAGAGTTCAACAGAGAGTTAAAGCTCCAATGTAAGATTCACATACTAATTTGCATATTATCTCTTATTCCTTATAATCTAAAAAGAAATGTCCTGCTTGGAGTCAAAGTACTTTAAAAAAATTTTTTTTTTAACTTTTATTCATTTTTGAGAGACCAAGAGAGACAGAGTGCAAGCAGGGGTGGGAAAGAGAGAGAGGGAGGCACAGGATCCAAAGCAGGTTTCAGGCTCTGAGCTGTCAGCACAGAGCCCGATGCGAAGCTCAAACTCAGGAACCATGAGATCATGACCTGAGCAGAAGGCAGATGCTTAACCAATTGAGCCACCCAGGTGCCCCATGAAGTGAAAGTACTTTAAAAAATTAAGTGAATTTTGGTTGTCACTATTTTCTAAATTTAACGGTGTTTGTTATTTACAAAATGCTAAGATTGGAATAGATCCCGGCCTTTGAATTTGTAAAGATCTATGCAGTGGAATTCATAATAGGGTATACCTTTTATAACCATCCTGTTACATTCTGTTTTCCTATTAGGTAAAAAAATATTTCTTACCACTAAGCAGTTACTAAGGTTTGGTGTCCATGAAGTTTATGGGTACTAGATTTTAAATAATTTATATATTTTAAAAAAATATTTCTTACCACTAAGCAGTTACTAAGGTTTGGTGTCCATGAAGTTTATGGGTACTAGATTTTAAATAATTTATATATTTTAAAAAAATATTTCTTACCACTAAGCAGTTACTAAGGTTTGGTGTCCATGAAGTTTATGGGTACTAGATTTTAAATATAAGTACTCTTAAAGGGAAGGTAAGAAAAGTAGGTGAAACAATCTCTAATTTCATACATGAGGCATGAGTGACCCTTTAATTGGTAGTGTCATTTAACAGAACTGTATACACAGTGCTTTGGAGCTACCACAGACATAGTTAAATGAGAAAACAGTAAATGAAGGTGGAGGAAAAGTTAGAATTCAGAAACCCATGGAAAAAGAAAATGAAAGTTCTCCATCCCACTTCCAGCATCCGGTTAAATTTCTGGGCCCGGGTGTCTCTGTATGAGCACTGGGAAATCCTAAATAAGCAGCCTAGCCACATGGTGTTAAAAGGAGGAACTGCAAAGGCATGTTCTGGCAGAGGAGGTCTTGAAGATGAGCAGAGTGGGAGGTTTACTTACCTCTAAGATCCTTCCAGCTGACAAGCAGCAGCGAACATCTGTGCATGTGGACATTTATTTTGGTCATTTATCACATTCATACCCTTGCTTTATTTAAGTCTCCACTTAAATGTCTACTCCATAGGACACCACCTGACTGCTCTATCTGAAATAGTAGCATCTTTCACACACAGTTTCCTTCCCTTCCATATGAGACGGATCGTGTCTTGTCCACTCACCTGCTAGAATGTAAGCTCCAGGAGAGCAGTGATAATGTCTGTCTTGCTTACTCCTGTATCCCAGCAAATAGAAGAGTGTCTAGCACATAGTAAGTCCTCAGCAAATACGTGTTGAATATATAAATAAACAAAATTGACACATATACCAAGATGATGTGTGGTGATGGAATGCACCTCTGTCTTTGCAGAGAAAAGGAAGTATCAGCAGACAGTGAGTATCACTAAAAGGAATTGTACAGGTTATCCCCTCCAAAGAGGAAATTGGTTTTAAGATGGACATGTGTTTTTGTATACACAGAGTCAGAGTACATTAAGCAAATGTGTTTTTAATTGTTGACATCCTATAAATTTGTTTTATGACTTTGAAATGCACTGCTTTTCATAGTTTCTTAAAACTCTGGTACATTTACAATTGAACAATTTAGGGTAGCCAAAGCTTGGCAATAAAGTTTGAGGCTTAGTTTTGTTTTATTTATCTTGTTCAAGATTGTAACCTTTAAATTTTTTTTAATGTTTATTTTATTTACTTTGGGGAGAGAGAGAGACAGACAGACAGACAGAATCCAAAGCAGGCTCCAGGCTCTGAGCTGTCAGCACAGAGCCCGACTTGGGGCTCGAACTCATGAGCCCTGAGATCATGACCTGAGCTGAAGTCGGAACCTTAACCGACTGAGCCACCCAGGTACCCCCAAGATAGTAACCATTTATAGCAGAAGCTGTCCTCTTTATGTTTTTCAGTTGTATAAGAATTGGGATTATTCCAGCAGATATCTAGCATACACGTTTGTGTTGATCATCCAGAAAGTCAGGCAAGAAACTGATTTGCCCACTTTTCATGTAAGTGTGTGTAATTACTGACTACTCTGAAAGGTACTTTATTTTTGCTTGAATTCTAAATTCCATTTCTCCAGCGTATTTATGTTTTAGATTTGACTTATTGTGTGTATAGTTTTGACTTCTACCTGTAGTATATATTTCAGCCATTCAAAAGGTTAGTAAGATGAGTTAGTTATCCCTTCTAAGAGTTGTAGGAGAGTTCAGCCTAATATGGTCAAGACAGTCACAGGAAAGAGAAAATGCAAGGTAAGTACTATTAGCTAAAGCTGGAAAATCAGATGAGGTCATTTAAGAATGAACAGCTTCAGGGTTTAGGAAAAAAAGAGAGGAGGACCAAGGACAGGGCTCTGGAAGGCATCCAAAGAGAGCAGCCACAAAAGATAGTGAATGAATAGCTTGAGAATTAAGAGGCAGCAGGTTTAAATCTGGGTGGGGACTGAGTAGTTCTCGCTGTCAAGTCAGCTGTGGTACAGGAGAGAGAACAGAGTATCCTAAACGGGAGAAACTGTTGTTGAAGCCCATCTTGCAATTATGTAAACATTATGAGAAGTCAAAGAGAATCTGTGAAACCCTAAATGGAACAACAGAGCTGGTGATTAGTTTGTAATTTTCTTGTTTTAAAGAATAAACCCTATATTGGAGAGCCCAATCAGTTTCTGGAATTTAGATTAACATATTGAAGTGGATAATAAATATAATTCTGAGACCACAGAGACCCTAAGACTGGGTTGGGGTAAGACACGAAGGCGGGAAACGAGGAAGAAATTTAAGTTTGTTTTCCCCAAGAAGTCAGCACAACAGGGGCACCTGGGTGGGTGGCTCAGTCGGTTAATTTGTGGGATGGAGTCTGGCTTGGGATTCTCTCTCTCCCTCTCTCTTTGCCCCCCCTTCCCCGCCCAAATAAATAAACTTTGAAAAGCCAACACAACAGAACACAAATCTGGCCATCCCTTAGTTTGAACTGTTATCACCTCAATAGTCTCTTAGTTGCTTTCTTGTTCTTTCTTCTCCCTTCTCAATCGTTCTGCATCAGTACTGCCAGATTATTCCTACAACACTGCTTTCAGTATTATTCCCCTAAGCCAAAAATGTCTGTGGTTCTGTTGCTCATGGCCTAGTGGTTCTCCATGTTCTTTCCACTGCAACCCTTATGCCAATTGTGGTGCGTGGCAAGGAGCCACAAGAATACTCCAGAACCCTTGGAGGATTTGGGTTATGCACAGCTTCATACAACTCTGCTGTTCTGTCTTCTCCAGGAAAGCATATCTGAGCGTAAGTAAGTGAATTCACAGGGAGAGTCTGTGGACTGCTTCTTTTTAAATAGTTTTTATTTATTACCATTTGTGGGGTGCCTTGGTGGTACAGTTAAGCTTCTGACTCTTGATCTCTGTTCAGGTCATGGTCTCACAGTTTAAGTTTGGGCCCCCCATCGGGCTCTGCACCATCAGCACAGAGCCTGCTTGGGAGTCTGTCTCTCCTTCTCTCTGCCCCTCTCCCACTCGCTCACCTGCTCTTGCTCTCTTTCAAAATAAACTTTAAAAAGTCATTATTGTTTCTCCAAAAGCCCTTCCAAAATTTGTGAAAATGTGTTCATTAACTTGAGTAAAATTTTACCAAGAAAACACTGATGGATAAATAAACTTCTTCTATCACCTCTTTTTTCGTCTTTCTTCCTCCCATCCTGCCTGTGTCCCCTTATCTGGCACATTTCTGTGTAATCTTAGAAGCGTAAACACACACATGCAAGGTATTCTGGGTTGTTTGCTGGTAAATAAGTATGGAATCCTCACACACCGGTGTCTGCAGGTTACTGTGCTCACCCAGCAGTACACCCTGAACTTCCTTCCAGATCAGATATGGATCCTGTTCTATTTAATCGTTGTACAGTATTCCATGCAGGTTTAAAGATTTTTTGCCACTACAAACAGGACTCCAATAAACATCCTTTTCTGTGAATACTTAACGTGTAGCAACTTTGTTTCGAAGCATGGATTCCTACCAAGGTCTGGTTGCAGAGTCAGTGGTGTATATATTTCTTTCTTTTTTTTTTTTAACATTTATTTATTTTTGAGCCACGGGGAGACAGAGCATGAATGGGGAGGGTCAGAGAGAGGGAGACAAAGAATCCGAAGCAGGCTCCAGGCTCTGAGCTGTCAGCACAGAGCCTGACGCGGGGCTCGAACTCACAGACCATGAGATCATGACCTGAGCCGAAGTCGGATGCTGAACCGACTGAGCCACCCAGGTGCCCCCCGTATATATTTATCTCTAAATTGCTTTTCACAGGGATTACCGCAAAGCACAGTCTAAACTGGCAGCATTTATATATATATTTTTTTTACAATGAAAATACAAAAGTGATTACTAACATTTTTGCCACAAATCCTAAAATTGATCACAGCATACCAGTGTGCTGTATGATGGAACTGAGGATTGTTGTGGTCTGAAATTCAGAGTCCTTCTCTCTGCTTTTAACACTGTGTAGCCTTCTAGACCAGTTTAACCCCCACTTTCTACACTTTTATGTGCTGTGTGCTATATACTGCTCACCATACAGTTCTTTATACCTAACTCTGTGATTAGCACATAGTAGATGCACAATAAATATTAATACTGGTTTTTTGTATATTTTTTTTAAAAAATGTTTACTTTAGAGAGAGCACACATGTGCATGAGTTGGGGAGGGGCAGAGAGGGGGAGAGAGAGAATCTCAGGCAGGCTGTGTGCTGTCAGCACAGAGCCCCATGCTGGGCTTTATGTCACAAACCATGAGATCATGACCTGAGCTGAAATCAAGAGTTGTTGGCTGCTTAACTGACTGAACCACCTAGGCACCTCTTCTTGTATATTTTTTCTTGAACTCTTGTACTAGATCTGTTCATAAGGACAGGGATTACCACACCACTGGCACTTAAGATACTCAATTTAGGTTGGCTCTTTGAACAAAGAACTCCTACAGAAGAGGAAGCAAATAGCATGGCCTTGCCTTTAATCATATATTTTAGCCATTTAAGGGCAAATTGGAACTGTAAGAATCCTGTAGCAGCAATAAGAGCAGCCCTTGTGTTGAGCTGTTACAAGATGTGAGGCTCAATTCAAGTTGCAAAGGATGGAGCAGTACGCAAGGCTGTGTTGTCTCTGTCCTTGCAGACCTTCTGGTCTGTGGATGTTACATTTAAAGATTTGTAGGTTACATTAGAACAGTGGTAAGGGATTTCAGCTTCTTTCCAACAGAGGCTATGGAGTATTTATCCATATGTTCAATGCCTGCTCGGCCGGGCACTTGACAGAAAGCCCAGGGGCAGCCAGACCTTTGTTGCAAGGTGGTGAATGGACCAGGGTAACTGCTTGTGCATAGCAGACTTGTTTCCCAAACCGTTTCTGTACCTGTGTATAGAAGCAAAGGGGAATAGAGTGGTTAACGTTAGCATATTCCTTCTTAGGAAAAGGTGGCGATCCTACTCGCTATCCCACGTACAAACCACTAAGGAGTGTGTTCCTGTCCCTGTCACAGAATCCTAGAATTCTAACTGGAGCCAGTCTTGATATCCCATCCTTATTTTTCACCTGTGGAAACTAAGGCCTGGTACAATTCTTAAACGACAAGCTAGTATACTGGAAAAAGGAAAAAAAAATGAAAACCAAGACAACTTGAGCACCCTCATCTTTATTCGGGAAGGGGAGAAAGGGAATTCTGGGACCACCCCTCCCCCCTGCTCCTGGCTAAGCTCACTCTCCCCACCCTCTCTCAGGGGGGGCGGGGGGTGCTCCGAACGGGCAGAGGAGGTGAGAGAAGGGGGAGGGCCAGGGGTGCTCAGGTCAGGAAGGGGCAGCTAGCATGGTATCTGCATGCAGTGCCTGGGTGAGAGGCTGGGGGGTGCGCCCTGAGGGGCCCTGCGGGCAGATGACAGGTGTGCATGTGTGGATGGGGAAGTGCAGGGGTGCGGGGCTTCTGGAGGCTTTTCTCTCCTCTGACTTGGCTGTGGGTCAAAATTAGGAATGGCAGTCAGTGTGTGTGGGTATGAATCTGTTTAACAGTTCTGTGACCTTGAGCAAGTTCATAATCCTATAAATCCTTGTTTCCCTTACCTTTGAAATGAACACAGTGAAATAATGTATATAAACTGCTTTAGCACGGTGTCTGGCAGTTATAAAGCCTGCATGAAACGTTACTGTTACTTTTGGTGATAGGATGAGATAACTCCTTGTTGTCAAAGTTGATGCTCAAGAACTCTGTCCATGGTGCCATACCAGCCTATTCTTTTTTTTTTTTTTTTTAATGTTTATTTATTTTTTGAAGGAGAGAAAGAGTATGAGCGGAGGAGGGCAGAGAGAGAGAGGGGTACACAGAATCTAAAGCAGGCTTCAGGCTCTGAGCTGTCAGCACAGAGCCTGACATGGGGCTTGAACTCACGAGCCGTGAGATCACGACTTGAGCCAAGTTGGATGCTCAACTGACTGAGCCACCCAAGTGCCCCCATACCAACCTATTCTTAAGCTTTTTTTTTTTTTTTTTTTTTTTTCATTAACTGATAGTTCTTTAACTGGCTTCATCCATGTCTTTCACGCTAAGTAATTATGCTTATGTAATGGAGACTTTAACCTCTGGAACCATTATCAGATTTTTTTTTTTTTTTTTTTTGACCATAAGTTTGAGGAGGAACTGAAAAATGCGTACATGATTGATGTTTTGTTAAGAAGCCTCCTGAGTGCTTCCTGTCTGGCTTTCTCCCACTCCTGCCTGCCCCCGCATCCTTACCAGTGTTCCTGTTCTACTACTTGAGCCCCTTAGGACCTTGATTAAGGTAAATTGCAGTCAATGTCTGAAGAGGAGCAATCTTATTTTTTGACAAACTCTGGGGGTATTATGAGTTCATTGCTCCTATTTGATCTCTTTGTTTATCGTTGGCTTCTTCTTAAAGAGAACATTAGCTTTCTGAGAGTCCTATTACAATACACAGTTTCTACCTCTTCACAGAAGCACCTCAAAATTAGTTGTTTTTTTTTGTTTGTTTTTTTATGATTTAGTCTGAACTAAATCCCACCATGTAAAGGACTTTCTGGATGTAGATTTTCAAATACACAATTGTTCGTGTCCATATCTGAAGTTGCTACATGTGACTGAAGCGCCTTGCAAGTTCTTGAATTGATCAAGTCACATATTTCAACCTTATTTTGCAAATTTAAGTCATGTAATTAAGGATTCGTTGAACATCTCTCGTATTTTATTTTTTTATTTTATTTTTTTTTTTACTTTTTATTAAAAAAAATTTTTTTTCTCAAAATATGAAATTTATTGTCAAATTGGTTTCCATACAACACCCAGTGCTCATCCCAAAAGGTGCCCTCCTCAATACCCATCACCCACCCTTCCCTCCCTCCCACCCCCCATCAACCCTCAGTTCTCAGTTACATCTCTCGTATTTTAATATCAACAGGAGTTTCCATGTTGAGGCCCATCTTTTAGAAATAATTTTTTTTGTTCAACTTTCTCCATTTGTTCAAAGTGTTTGTTTGGTGGTTGTGTCAGGTAGTATTTGCTTTATAACAAACCACCCCCAAATTTAGGAGATTTAAATAATAACCGTTTAGTATGTGTCTTGAGTCTACAGGTCAGCTGGGCGGTTCTCCTGAACTGGCGAGGCTCACCTGATGTCAGCTAGGCCCAGTGTGTCTGTGGCAGCTGGCTGGTTGACCGTGGAGGTGAAGGCTGACAGCCACGTGTCATTTTTCAGCAGGCTCTCCAGAGCTTGTTCACAGTACAGCAACAAGAATCCAAAAGAACCAGCAGAAGCATGCAAAGCTTCTCAAGATGTAGGCTTGGAACAAGTCTTACTTCCACCAGGTTCCATTGGTCAAAGCAGGTCACATAACCAGTCTGCTTTCAGGAGATGGAGGGAGTGGCAAAGGCATGACTATTGGGAGGGCTTGGGGGGTGTCTTTTTTTTTTTTTTTTTTTTTTTTTTGGCCATCTGTCACCGTAGTTATAGGAATTGGGTGCATTTGAAATTCTGAACCTTTTAGTTGTTGATATTCTGATTGCTTATGAAACTTGCCTAGGGTGGCAAAGCAGAGTCAGTATGACCAAAAGGATAAAAGCTTGGAATTTAGAGACTAACTGGGGTTCAAATTCCAGCTCCGTCACTTATTTCTGTACAAGTTATTTAACCTCCCTGGTAAGCACTTCATAATGGTTGTTGAGCCTGAACCTCAGGTTCTTCATGTGTAATTTATTAAAAAGAAAGGGCTAGGCCTCTGCTAAGTATGTAAATAATTGCTTTTATTCATGCAAAATAGAAGAAATTGCTTTTATTCCTATTTCCCCCCCTCTAGTCAAGGTGCAAGACTCAGTCCCTTCCTTGGAATTAAAAGAAAGGAAAAGCGTGTTAGGAAAGAGGAGAAATTGACTAATAGTGGCCTCAAAATGAACTGACTCCTCGCTGGGTATTTTCCTGTAAGAAAAGAATGGCTGAGACCCATTTTATTAAGAAATAAAAAGGCCTGGGTCTCCTTGGGTAGGATTCACTATGTTTCATGGGATGAGAGTTGAAACATAAGATATAATCCAAATCTAGATTTTGTCCTTTTTTTTTTTTTTTAAGAATTCTAGCCCCTCCTAGACATACTAAGTGCCTTAACACTAGATTGGGGGTTTGTCACACCTAGAAATCACTTAATTTTCTCCATCCTCCTAGTAGGAAATGGAAAAGGTCACGTATAATACTCACACAAAGAGCCTCATATTCCAGAATGCAGGTAATCAGAAATGTTAACTGGAGTTCTCCTTGCCTCTCTCAGGAGAGGTCCTAGGTAAGTGTTCTCAAAGAACTGAGAACTGACTGAACCATCTCTGATGTTAGCTAATTGTGTGAACCCAAGCAAGTCAGTTGCTATTAGCCCCGTAGTTCCCTTTCATGTTGATAATTATACTCTATTCTCAGAAAGGTTGGGTACACTTTTTTGATAAATTATAAGATATTTTAGTATGGACAGTAAAAGTCTGTGGCTTAGAAGCCGTTAGTGGTTTTGGTTTTTTTTAAAAGATTATATTGGTTTTTATGGATTTCAATCTTTGTTGTTGTTTGTGTTTTTTGCGGCATTTTTTTGTTTTTGTTTTTGTTTCGATCAACGTTTCCCATTCCATTCCTTACAAAGATCATTTTCAACTGTAAAAAAAGGTGAACTTCGTCTTCTCCAAACATATTTGAAATGCAGGGATATTTTCCCAGAATGTGCAGTGCTAATTTCATGTTCCTACATGTTTGCAAAAACCAATAAAAATAGATCGTGCTGAGAAAGGAACTTTAGTTTAGAAGGATAGTTAATTGGAAAGGAGAAAAATTTGACAAGTAAAGTTCAGTGCTCAGAAGGAGGGGTCGTCAAAAGATGGCAGTAGAAGAGTGTTTCTCCCCAGTATCACCTGCTCATATGGCGGGTCAACAAAGGTATTACTGAGGACTTTCCACCTGTTGAGTGTGGCAGTCTGTGCTCGGGCTAGGAAAGAGAAATCATACGTTCTTCCTGATCTCAGAGGAGCTTGCATCTGGCTGGGGAGACATGGTGCCAGATCCATGAAGTAATTAAGAAACAGTTAGCTGTGACAGGTGCTGAAGCATCTTTAGGAGGTCACAGACTGGTCAGGCAAGTGTGGGAGAAGGGTCATCCTAGTACATCATCACTGGTTCTTGCTTACGCAGATCCTTCCTTTCTTGCAGGTCAAGTCTTGTCCCAGGCACACAGCTGCTTCTAGATACAGCCCTAAAGCTGGCCTGAGGCACGTGGCAAAATCCACCACACTGAGTCATGGCCTTTAGGGGGGTGGGGGCGCCCCCTTCCTTCCCCCGCTCCAGAACAAGGGATATGGTGCTGCCCTCAAACCTGCTTTGTTTTAGTGACCTATTAAAAAAGAAGCAAATGAATTTTAGCTCCATCAGCGAAAATTTAATACTGAGGGCTATTTGTATTTTACCAAATGACACAACTTTAACGAAGGAGTGAAATCCTAGTGGTGGGATTTAAGACATTTTCCTTTCTTTTAGCAAAAAAGCTAGTGAGATAACTTGAGGCGAAAGAGCCTTCCCCGTGTCCGTCAGTCACGGCACCTGCTTCACAGCTTCACATAAACGTGAAGCCAGTCCTCCCTGTCTTTGTCACGGAGCCGACTAAGCCTGCTTGTTGCTTTCCTCTTCCCCTGGCCATTCTTCATCTCCAGTCTCCCATACCACCACTGCTTCCAAACCCTGAAAGCCTGAAGTCCCAGAGTGTGAATCCATCAAGACTGGCGTTACACTGGGGCACCTGGGTGGTTCACTTAGCGAGGCGCCCTACTCCTGATTTTGGTTCGGGTCCTGATCTCATGGTCTCGTGAGTTTGAGCCCCATGTCAGGCTCTGCACTGGCAGTGCGTCAGCCTGCTCATACTCCCTCTGTCTCTAAATAAATAAATAAACTTAAAATTATGTGTTATCCATGTGACTGGCTTTCAGTACTTTTGCGTAAGATTCCCGAAATCTTCAATTTAAGCCTAGGTGGGCTGACTAGGCTTCCTTACTGAAAGAGTGAGGGCCTGTGAAGAATTTTGGAGGCGGGTGTGCAAATATAGCTGCTGACGTGATGTAACCCTGCAGTCTGGCGAGGCGGGGTGTTGAGTCTAGCGACTGCCTGCGTGCCCACGTCCCATTGCTGAGATTTGTGGTTTTCCTCATGTAACGGTAACCATCCCAGGTTGCAAGATGGCACCTGTGAAGATAGGGTATGGAGCCAAGGAGCTTGAGAGAAGAAGCTAGCATAATCTGCATACTAAATAAATCACGACTGGAGAATTCAACTCTCAGGCCTCCAGTTCAGCTCCATTCTTCTCTGTGATTCTCCCTCAGCCCCTCAGTGTTTCATCTTTTGGTTTTCATTTACTGCTCTGAAAAATAGTCCCCAGGCTGATATGAGGCTGAGGCTGATTATTAACAGTTTAGAGTATGGGAAGGTAAACAATATAAATACCGAATAGGGAACATCCTATAAAGGCAGTAGCATGTTTTATATGTTAATAGAGTGGCCGAATGAGATAGTTGTAGAAGCCGAAAGACAGTAAAGAGAAAGTGAATTGATGAACTATTTTGAAAACACATTTTCTTGTTCTACCATAGGCACCGTGTTTTTTAATGAATTATTTCATACGCATAGAAAATATCTATAACTTGCATACATGATTTACCTAATAATGAAATAGGCACTTCCTTGTACCCACCACCAAACGTGAGGAAGAAGTTGTTACATTACCTCCACAGCTCACTGTCTGTCCCTTCCCAGCACGTCCCCTGCTTCCCAACCTGTGGGAGCTGCAATACTGACTTTTGTGTTGATCTTTCTTTTGCCTAGTTTTGTGACTTGACTACCTTTTATTATATCACTGAATATATATCACTCTGCTTAGTTCCAGATGTTTTGTAACTTCACATAATTGTTCATGTTGAGTGCCTATTTTTTTCTCTTTCTTTACTCAGCATTGTAAGATTGATGCATGTAGGCTGAAGTTTATTAATACAGATCTGTGTTATGCCTCTGAATGAATATAGTAGTACACACATGTATTTGGTCTTCTGTTAATGGACATTTGGGTTGTTTCCAGGTGTTGTTGTTGTTGTTGTTTTGCTATTTTGAACAGTGCTGCTCTGAAAATTTCTCTTGGTGTATACTGTAAGAGCGTTTTCTTAGGGAATTAAATCTAGAAGTGGAATAACCAGGTCATAAGGCATATGCATGTACCTACAATTTCCAGAGAATGTGAAATTGTTACCAAGCAGTGTTAGAAGTGTTCCTTTTGCCCCACATCCTCACCAGAGTGTGGTAGTGTCCTGCTCTTCCTTTTGTGCCAATGTGGTGGGTGTCAAGTAATTACATTTCGGTTTTTCACAGTACTGTTTTAAGTCGATTTAAAATATATATATATATATATATATATATATATATATATATATATATATATATATATTTAAATATATATATATATATATTTAAAAATCAAAGTAGGGTTTTTTGTTTTAATGTAGAAATTGAGAGTAGGACTTGGAATAAACATTGGTTACAAAAGTGCCTAAAAGGAAAATTTTTTCAGTTTTCTGGAGCTACTCTGCCTCAGTGAATAAAACTAGTGTGCTAAATTATGCATGTGTGGTTTGAAAGTCAGAGCAGTTTTTGTGCTTGCTTGTTGAATAGAGTGACAGTAAGCTTTTTCTGAATGATTGTACTAGAGATAATTATGGGTCAGTTTCAGTCTCCCCAACTTTTGTATGCCAGTGGTTGCCCCCGAGTTAAAAGACTCATGTTAGATGAGTGTGATGCTGACCAGCTGTGACAGAACATCAGGAACTTGTGTAGGAAATTTTGAGATTTACTGTTAAGTGCTTGCTGAAAGAAGGCTGAGTAAGAGAGGTGGAAAAAGCATTGGAGAGGGTCACTTCCGCAGTTTAAGGGTAAGCAACCAATTATTGGGAAAGCACACAAAAAACGGGGTTTGTGTTTTACCTTAGCAACAGCAAGCAGAGATAGTAAGTTACAGTCACACAGAACTCTTAACATTTACAGAACATTCCCGTTTGTGATCTTGTTTAATGATAATGCTTGAGGAAAAGTATCATCTACCTACTGCTTTAATGATAAAGAGGCAAAAGTAAGAGAGGTGAAGCAGGTTGACCAAAGACACCCATCTTGCAAGTGACACAGATGGAGTGTGTCCTCAGGTTTCTTCTGGCCACGCCCCCAGAACTTGCTTCATACTTTGCTGCCTTATGATAATCACAGCTGCAGTGTCTGCTGTCAGAGTAACGTCTGTCCAGCAAGCCTTCTGAACACTCTCGTGGCCTGCTAAAGACTAAAATGAGGAAGCCAGATTCCTGCCCAGGAGCTCACAGTCTTAGGGAACAGCGAGAGAGAATGATATGAAATAAGACGCAATCAAAATGGTTTCTTGTGGAATGCTAGATTGTGTACTAAGAATCTACCTTTGTCGTCAGTCAAAAGCAAGGGCGCTTTTCATAACAATAAAAACGTGAGAGTTGAAATGACATGTAATGTTCAAAATTCGAATTGGGTTTTCTTTAAAAAAAGAAACTCCCCTTTTCATTCTTTCATTCTGGTGTTTAAGGTATGACTAATTTGATAACGTCAGGTGGCCACCTAAAGTAATTGAGGCTATCCACATAATGGAAGAAAACCAAACATTTTGTTTATCTTTTATTTTATTTTTAGAGCAAGTGAGCAGGGGAGAGGAGCAGAGGAGAGAGAGAATCTTAAGCAGGCTCCACACTCAGCACACAGCCCAACGCAGGTTGCAGGGCTCGAACCCACGATCCTGGGATCATGACCTGAGTCAAGAGTCAGATGCTCAATCTACTGAGCCACCCAGCCCCCCCCCCCACCCCCCGCTGCCAAACATTATATTTTTAGAGACTACTACGATATCTTCGATATCTTAAGTTTTCCCCTTTCTGGCCTTTGGTCATTTAGAATCTCATTTAATTATCAGAGTGGGACTCTTAGAAAACTTTAGTTTCTTATATTTGTTTATTTTTATTAATAGCCCTCCATGCCTTGCACTTCACTTTTCATTTGACTGTGGTCTAAAGAATCCGTGCACACACTTAATAGCTTTATTCTAAGTTGTTCACCTCTAGTGTCACTTTGCTTTCACTATCAGATACTAAGCTTCCAAGCATTTATTGGTTCCTGATAAGTTCCTTTTGTGCAGACCTCATTTCACTTTCTTTACACTTTAGGTTTTCTTTTTCAGTTACTCTTTTAACGAGGTAGGTGTTTGAGTAGGGGTAGACCCAGTAATAACCTGAAGTCAGACTGGTACACCCTCAGCTAAATGCCAGTCACTGCTAAAGCCTGGGAGGACCAGGGTGTTATAATATACAGATCTGTAGCCAGTGTTCTCAACATATTGGTGTCATGTCTCAAGACTCCCTTCCCTAAATTTACAGCTTATCAAGTTACCATTCTGCCCCAGAAGAGAGATTTTCAAAATTAATTTATCCCCTCACTTTAAGTAAAGCTGGCTAAATAATAATGATATATTTACAGTCAGTGGCTTTCGAGAAGAAATATGATAATGCACATTATTCCTCAGACTTAACATTTTCAGGTCTTTAAAAAACAAAAGTTCAGTAGGCTCCCTCTGTTTGGTGGCTATGCAAGGGGAACCATCTTTTTTTTGACCCCTGGCTGCCAGCCCAAGATGACATAAAGTCCACTCAAAAGAGTAAGCTTGATAAGTTGATAGCATCCTCAAGATGATCAGAGCTATTTGGAGCTCTTATTTGGAGCTCTTAATTTTTAAGAGATACCAGAAACGATCGTTCTAGGGATTGGGAGAAAAGGATCAGAGGGACTACTCTTAGGAAGATCCATTGAGCTCCTTCAGTATTATAATAAACTGAAGACCCAGATTCCATCTCAGTTTTCTCTTCCATGAATTTTTATTTTTGTTCATTAAAAAAAAAAACCTACATTGAAATGCGTTTTTTATTAGGTAAATACAAATTGTGTTACAAATGTTATTATTGTTTGATTGTCTAATCTGGTGAAATACTTAGGGCAAATATAAAATTATCCCAATTTTTTGGAATAAGAAAACAGTCCAGAGAGCTTAAGTGACTTGGATGTTAATTCAGCAGAGACAGGATTTGAAACTAGGTCATGATTTCCGATTCTGTACCTTTTCCCACTGTACTTCAGTGCTTTCTGCTTCCCGGAATCAGACCTGTGAATGTTGACTTCTCCTGTTTTTCGCAAGCACATCTGTTTGTAAATTAATGCACTACTGCCCATGTTCCTGGTTTTTAAACACCTTCATTTGCGAGGAGCCCCCTTTAAAAGCTTTTGTGAATGAAACCTTTTATCTCATCTTTCAAAGAAGAATAAAAGTACTAGTGATTGGTCAGGTTCCAGTACTGGGGAAAAGATCAGAAAAGATGCACAAGTACCGGCATGCTCACGGCTTTCTTAACAGTTACACACGTTATTGTGTAGAGCATCTACAGCAACACACCTGACCTTATATGTCCAACCCGGTTTTGAAGACCTGGATCCCAGTCTCAAAAGCCGTCATCTCATCTTCTCCAATGACTGGATGTAAAAGTACTCCAGCAAGGAGATACCTACAAAAGAAACATCCTTAAAACAGGTTCTCATAACACTGTGATGACATTTGGATTTCCCCAAATCCTCTTACCTAATCTGATTGAATTCTTTTCAGAAAAGAAATTTATTTGAATTGCAAGATCTTAAAGATGTCTTAAAATAGGCAACTTTTAAGGTACACGCTAAACTTGAGACTGCCCCCAGAAGAGAACACTCATTCACCAACCTATTTCATATTGTCAAAATGAGCAAGGATCTACAGCTCTAATAAGTTTGGAGTACTGCGTTCGAAAATTATATGAATATAATTTTACCAGATTGGTTATTTTTTCCCATTTAATAGGTTGAACTTCACCTTAGAACAGAGATTTTCAACCTCAGCACCATTGACATTTTGAACTCAGTAATCCTGGGAGGTTCGGCTCCATTGTAGGAGGTAGCATCCTTGGCAATCATTCATCTTTCTGTCTCTATGGATTCGTTTATTCTGGAATTTTCTTTCAGTAAACATGTTTTAAAGGTTCATCTGTGTTGTCTTATTTAACCGTATCTCATTCCTTTTTATGACTGAAGGATAGATATCCCATTGTATAAATACACCACATTTTTTTAATCCACGTATCAGCTGTTGGGTATTTAGCTTGTTGCCACTCCCTGGCTATTATGAATGATGCTGTTATGAACATGCATATACGGGTGTTTCTGTGGATATACCTAGAAGGGAAATTGCTGGGTCAAATGGTAACCATACATTTAACCTTTTGAGTAACTGCCAAACTGTTTGACATAGTGGTTGTACCATTTTTCAGTCCCACCAGCAATGTGTGAGAATTTCATTGTCTCCGTGTCCTTGCCAATACTTGCTGTTATCTTTCTTTTTGTAATAGCCGTCTGAATGAGTGTGGATATCTCCGTGTGGATATGATTTGCGTTTTCCAAGTGACTAATAATAATGAGCATCTTTTCATGTGCTTCTTGGTCGTTGGCTTATCTTTGGAGAAATGTCTTTTCAAATCCTTTGCTCATTTTTTAATTGGGCTGGGTTTTTCTTTTTTTTTTTTTTTTTTAATTTTTTTTTCAACGTTTTTTATTTATTTTTGGGACAGAGAGAGACAGAGCATGAACGGGGGAGGGTCAGAGAGAGAGGGAGACACAGAATCGGAAACAGGCTCCAGGCTCCGAGCCATCAGCCCAGAGCCCGACGCGGGGCTCGAACTCACGGACCGCGAGATCGTGATCTGGCTGAAGTCGGACGCTCAACCGACTGCGCCACCCAGGCGCCCCTGGGCTGGGTTTTTCTAACCTTACCAGATAAGATTTACAGATGTTTTCTTCCATTCTAAGGGTTGTCTTTTCACTTTCTTGAGAGTGTTATTTGACTCCAAGGTTTTTATTTTTAATGAAGTCCAATTTATCTTTTTCTTTTCTGATTGCTTGTACTTTTGGTATTGTATCTTTAAGGGAAAAAAAGGTTGTCTCATCCGGTGTCACCAGTTTTCACTTACTTTCCATCTAAAATTTTTTAAGTTTTAGCTCTTACACTTGTTTTTTGATCCATTTTGAGTTCATTTTTGTATGTGGTGAGAGGCAAGGATCAAACTTTATTATTTTGCTTGTGTAGAGCTGGTTGTCTCAGCACCATTTGTGGAAAAGACTTCTGTTTTCATTGAATGATTTCAGTACCTTCTCTGAAATTAGTTGACCATAACGTATGAGTTTATTTCTGGACTCTCAATTCTGTCCCACTGGTGTATATGTTTAACTTAAGCCAGTTCCACACTCCTTTGATTCCTGTATTTTCATTTTACATTTTGAAATTGGAAAATGTCAGTCCTCCAGCTGTGTTCTTTTTTCAGAATCATTTTGGCTATTCTGTGTTTCTGGCAAATCCATATAAATGTTAGGTTCAGCTTTTCTTTTTCTGGGGGAAATGGCACTTGGAATTCTGATAGAGATTGCATTCAATCTATAGATCAGTTTGGGGAGTATTGCAGTCTTTATATTAAGTATTTCAGTCTGTGAACACAGGATTTCTTTCCATCTGTGTACATCTTTAATTTTATTCGGCAGTGTAGTTTTATTATTTTCAGAGTACAAGTTTTATACTTCTCTGGCTAAATTTATTCCTAAACAAACATTTATTTTAAGAAGTTTTATTCTTTTTGAAGCTATTAAAAAATTGTTTTCTTAATTTCGTTTTCAGATGGTTCATTGCTCCTCCACAGTAATGCAACTGATTTTTTTTGCACCTGAGTTTTGTGTGTTTACTTTGTATCCTTAAACTGCTAAATTCATTTATTAGCTCTAATAGGTTTTTTTGGTAGATGCTATAGGATTTTCCATATATAAGATCTTGTCTTCTGCAAATGGAGGTAGTTTTACTTTCTTCTTTTCAATCTGGGTTGTTGTTTTTTTTTTTTTTTTTTTTTTTAACTTCTCTTACCTGTCTAATTGCCTCAGCTAGAACCCCCGCTATAATGCTGAATACAGTGGTGAGAGTAATGAAGCCTACTTGTATTGACCGTGATCTTGGGGGGATATACTTTCAGTTTAAGTATGTTGTTAGCTTTGGTTTTTTCACAGATGTCCTTTATCGGATTGAAATATCCTTTTCCTTATTGGTTGAGTGTTCTTATCATGAAATCGTGTTGGATTTTGCCAAATGCTTTTTCTGCATTTGTTGAGATGATCATGTGGTTTTTGTCTTTGAATCTATTGGTAAATTAAATGATTTTCATACATTGAACCAACCTTGTATTCCTGGGGTTAATCTCACTTTCTCATGGTTTATAATCATTTTTGTGTACTTTTAAGATTCAGTTTGCCAGTATTCTGTTGAGGATTTTTGCATTTATCCTCATAAGATATTTTGGTCATTAGTTTCACTGTGATACCTTTGTCTGGCTTTGATATCAGAATAATAGTGCCTCAGACTGAGCTAGAAAGTGTTAAGTGTTCCCTCCTCTCCTATTTTTTGGAAGAGTTTGTAAAGGATTATTATTAATTCTTCTTTAAATATTTGGTAGAATTCACAAGCTAAGCCATCTGAGCTTTGTTGGAATGATTTTGATTACTAAATTCATTGTCTTTACTTGTTATAGGTCTCTTAATTTTTTCAATTTTCTTGGAGACAGCTTTGGTAGTTTATGTATTTCTAGTAATGTGTCCATTGCATCTATGTTATGTAATTGCTTGGCACACATTTATTCATTGTATTACTTTATAATCCTTTTTACTACCACAAGATCAGTAGTAATGTTCCCTGTTTCATTTCTGATTCTGGTAATTTAAGTCCTCTATCTTTTGTTTTTTTCTTTTGTCAATCTACCTAAAGT
Source organism: Panthera leo (assembly GCF_018350215.1). Taxonomy (NCBI): domain Eukaryota; kingdom Metazoa; phylum Chordata; class Mammalia; order Carnivora; family Felidae; genus Panthera; species Panthera leo. The sequence continues at coordinate 119,008,847 of NC_056679.1, read as the reverse complement.
TATGTTAATTTTTAATAAAGTCACTTTGGATTTTGTCAATCTTCTCTGTTGTTTCTCTTTTATCTATTTTATTTCATTTATTTCCCTCTAATCTGTATTTTCTTACTTGCTTTGGATTTGGCTTGCTCTTCATCTAGTTTTTTAAGGTGAAAAATAAAGTTACTGATTTGAGTTTTTTTTTGTTCCTTAGAAGGTAAGTAGACATCTATAGTTACAAATTTCCCTCTTACCCTGCTTTCACTGCATCCCATAACTTCTGGTGTATGGTAATTTTCTTTTCATTTGTCTCAAGGTATTTACTAATTTCCCTATGATTTTTTTTTCCTTTATTCGTTATTTGAGAGTGTGTTAATTTCTGTGTGTTTGTAAATTTTCCAAATCTTTTTCTGTTATTATTTCTAACTTCATTCCATTTTGTCAAGAGAACACACTTTATGTGAGTTTAGCCTTTTAAATTTTATTTGATTTGTTTTGTGGCCTAATATGGTGTCTATTGTAGACAGTTTCCACATGCAATTGAGAGGAATGAGTATTCTTATTTTGTTAGGCAAAGTGTTTGATAGATATGTCTTAGATCCAATTGGTATATGGTGGCGTTCAAGTTTTCTATTTCCTTGCTGATTTTCTATCTAGCTCTCTTACTGAAAATGGAGTATTAAAGTCTCCAACTAATGTTATTTGATTGTTTATTTTTTTCTTTTAATTCTCTTAGTTTTTACCTCATATAGTTTGGGGCTTTGCTATTCCACATATGTTTATATCTCAGAGTCACACATTTATCATTATATTATAGTGTCCTTTTTGTGTCTCGGAATGATTTTTGTGTTGTCTTTTTCTTTTCCTTAGAGAAAGAGAATGTACGTGAGCAGGGGAGGGGTGGAGGGAGAGGGAGATAGAGAATCTTAAGCAGGCTCCATGCCCAGTGTGGACCCCAGTGCAGGACTGGATCTGATGAACATGAGATCATGACCTGAACCAAAATCAAGAGTTGGACACTTAACCAACTCAGCTACCCACGTGATCCTTGTGTTGTCTGTTTTATCTGTTATTAGTTTAGCTCCTCTAGCTTTCTTTTGTGTACTGTTTGCATGGAATATCTTTTTCCATCATTTTACTTTCAGTCTATTTGTGTCTAAATCCAGGGTAAATATCTCTGAAGAACATATAGTTTGACCATGTTTTCTTCTTCTTCTTTTTTAAAATCTGTTCTCCCAGTCTCTGCCTATTAACTGGAGAGTTTAATCCATTGATCTGTAATTACTGATAAGGAGGACTTGTGACATTTTGCTGTATGTTTTCTTGATGTTGTATCTTTTTTGTTCCTAAATTACTCCATTACTCCTTTCTTTTGTATTAAATAGTGTTTATGTGACAATTACAATTCCCTTGTTATTTTTTTTTTTTTACTGTATTTTTTGAATTACTTCTTACTGTTTGCCCTGGAGATTACATTAACCTCTTAATAAGGATACTTTAGTTTGGGTTAATACCAGTATAATTTCAGTAGTATGCAGAAATGTTCCTATACATCTCTGCTCCCTCCCTTTTATGCTCTTATTGTTATAGATTTCCTCTTTATACACTGTGTGCCTATCCACCTAGATTTATAATTATTACTTATGCAATTGTCTTTTGAACCACATAGGGGGAAAAAGGAGTTGAAAACAAAAGATATATTTATACTGTCTCCTGCATTTACTTAAGTAGTGAGTGGCCTTTCCTGGTGTTCTTTATTTCTTCATGTGAAGTTGAGTTACTGTCGAGTGTCGTCTTATTTCAGCCTGGAGGACTCCTCTTAGCTTTTGTTGAAGGGTAAGTCTCCTAATGATGAACTACCTCAGTTTTTGTTTTCTGGGAATGCATTAATTTTCGCTTCATTTTTAAAGGATTGTGTTGCCAGAGAGAGAATTCTTGGTTGACATTTAATTTTTTAGGCACTTTGAATATGTCATTCTGTGTTCTGGCCTGCCCCTCATAATTTCTGATGAGGAATGTATTAGTCTTATTAAGAATCACCTATACATAAGGAGTTGCTTCTCTTTTGCTGCTTTCAAGATTGTCTCTCTCCATCTTTCACTAGATTGATTATGGTATCTAGGTCTGGAATTTTTTAATCTCTCCCATTGGGATGTGTTGGGTTTCTTGGATGTTTTGCATGAAATTGGGCATATTCTTGACCATTATTTGTTGACATATTCTTGCTGCCCCCTTCTCTCTCTCTCCATCTTATGTGACTCCCATTATGCATATGTTGGTATATTTGATGGTGTTCCATAGGTTTCTGATACTCTGGGTTTTTCTCTCTTTTTTTTTTTTCTTTGAATTCTGTGGCCTGGATCATCTCAATTAACCTATGTTCACATTTGCTGATTTTTTTGTCTGCTCACCTCTGCTGTTAATTCTCTCAAGTGAATTTTTCATTTAAGTTATTGTACTGTTCCACCAAAATTTTTTAGTTTAGTTTTAGAATATATTTCTATTAATCTCAAATGACACTTTATTTTTAACTTTCCTATAATTCTTAAGACATTGTTTACATCACTGGGCACATTAAAATACCTGATTTTAAGTCTATTCAGAAAGTACAATATCTGGGCTTCCTCCAGCAGCTTCTTTTTTTTCCCCCGGTGTGTGTGCCATGCTTTTTTACTTCTTTGCATGTCTTACAAATATTTTGTTGAAAACTGGGCATTGTGAATATTATAATGTAACAACTCTGGAAATCAGATTTTCTCCCCTCTCTGAAGTGTTTGTTGTTGTGTGTTATAGAATGTTGTTTGTTTTGTTGTGTGACTTTTCTGAAGTAATTCTGTAAAGTTTGTATTCATTGTCCATGTGGATCCCGAAGGCTCTGTTCCATTGGCTTAGTGGTCAGCTGATGGTTACAAAGAGATTTTATTAAATATCTAGAAGCCAAAATATCTTCACAGTCTTTGCTCAGGGGCTCATTGTGTGTTAGGACAGGTCTTTAATTCTCATCCCTGCAGTTTGCAACTCTGCCTAAGCCTTTACCTTCACTCAAATAGAACCTCAAGGTCAACAGGAGTTGAAAGCCTAGTGACTTCTTAGATCTTTCCAGAGCACATACTCAGTGCTACTCAGCTTATGGCCTTCTAGATTCCCAGGAACATGTGAGACCTTTTCAAAGCTCTAGTCTTTCCTCCTAAGCTTTTTGGTTAGTCTCTTGTTTGCCCCCAACTGTATCTCTGTCCATCACCTCAGGCAGCAGCAAACTAAGACATTATCATGAATGCTTTTAACAAAATTACCCCTCACCCCACCCCAAAAGTATAGCACTTTGACACTAGGCCAGTTCTGAGTTAGGCAAAATCAGGACGCTCTTCTTGAGGTGGTCTTCTAGAGACAAATAGTTAATTATAATTCCTTGCAGGTGAGTTTCATTTTGCCTACCTCTGGTACCAGGAATGTGGGCTCTTAGTTTAATAGCTACTGCTGAGCCTGGGGAGTAGGGGTTACGACTGAGTTACTTAAAACACCACAAAGTTCAGTGTTCTTACCAAGAATCAGTGTATGTATTGGGGGCCAATGGGGGGGGGGTTCTTGGATGGAATAAGCACTCTCTGGGTTGCTGCAAGCCTTTGGTTGATTTGCAGAGTTCCAAAAAAGTTGATTCTGACAGTTTTTGCCTTTTGCTTTGCTCTTATGGAAGGGTGGAATCTGGAGTTCCTTACTCCACCATTTTTGCTGACTTTACTCTCTTATATTAAAAGCACTTTTTATAAAACCCAAATGTTTTCTTTCCAAAGTCTCTCCACTTCTGAATAATGAAAAATACTATTATGGCCCTTTGGTTTGGAAAATGAATTCATATTGGCTAAAACCCAGTACTAGAGCTTTGGCAGACTGTGTTTGTTTAACTTCAGAATCTGTTGAGTCTTACCATACTGTCTAACGTACAGGTGGTCTTGAACTGTCAGAAGTTCAACTTTGGAACAAATGGGTTTCTTGGTAACGAAGTTGTGATTGTTCAAAAAGCATATGTTGATGTGCTATCCACAAAAACACTTTTCATAGTAAATCTAGAAATTTCTTACAGCAGCTGACAAACATTTCAAGTCACTGTATGGTGGTACTACTTGCCAGCCAACAGCTTCGGTAGTATGCATCTTTATCTGGACGGTGGCATTTGAGCAAGTGATGATTTCATTACAGTGGTTTTCAGATGACTCTGAAGAGCTACCTGGAGAGGTAGAGTTAAGCACAGAGAACTCTATCCAGCTCTTAACTATATACCACATTTCCAGCGATGCTTTTCTATGAAGAAAGCATTCTGGGGTTGAAAAAATTAATTCAAATGCTACTTGTTATATTTTATTGCAATTATATGGTTTTTAGAGAAATTCATTGGAAATAGAAAAATTAATGTTGGGTTCCTATATTTAATACAATTAGGACAGCAATACAAATTATGAGTATGCACCAAACAGTCAATCTTTGGTTTCACCTTTGTGCTCCCATACACTTAATCAGGTGGAATGTTTGTCCAGTAACAAAGGGGGAAAAGATCATAGAACATCTGTGAAGTATAGAAGTGCATCACCAAATATTGTGTCTTCAGCATGAAATACACAGAAGGATTCTGTAATGTATTTTAACTCTTCTTGGAATAGAACATTCCCCCACTCTCCTTGTAAGCTTATCACAAGTGATTTTAAGAATGTGTCATTTATAACGGTAGGGAATGCCTACATTTATCATTGAATCAAGACTCTCCATTGTCTAGGAAATAATTCATAGAAAAGTTTTGCTAATTAACCTATCTTTCACTTCCTTTCCTTCTATAAAGCTATTAAAATGTAACACTTTTTAGTTATGCTGTAATCCAGAGCAAGGTTTTAATCCACTGAAGTTAATTCCTGTCTTGCTGCTCTCTATTTTGTCCTCTGTCGTTCAGCAGTGCTTCCTACTTACAGTAATTAAAACTAGCTTAAAATAACAGTCAAAAAGGAAATTGCCTAAGTTTAGAAAAATGACCTTGAATTCTTTTCAAACTAATACCCAGTACACTCTCCAGTTGCTGTAAATCTGCTCAGTGCACAAGTGTGCAACATGATTATTTTTCCTCATTGCCATTCCTCCTCCCGTGGAATATTTTCTTTCAGTTTAAATTGTGTTCAGTATGTTGTAACTTTGGTGTGCTTTGTTGACTTCTTTTTCTCAGTGGATAGATTCTGACAAAACGTTAAAGGATTCCCTACAGCAGTAGCTGTCAGCTTAGAGTGGAGACAATTTAGAATGGAGCTAGGCTGTGCACTTACACGTATCTAACTTGGAAGTCACTCTGCTTACTATTTATCAGTTGCTTTACAGGAGTCCTTTAATAAGATAACAGAAACCATAGAAACGTCAGTAGGTGGAGCAGTGTCATTAATGTTTCATTAAATGTTATAGGTAAGACAAAGCCTAGTACCAATTTTGGCATCATTGTGATGAAACATCCATATTACTTTATTCTTATATTGACGTTGTTCCTTTTATGTAGCAGTTGAAAACTGTAGACTCGGCTTAAGTTAATCAGTAAAGAAAGGTGAAAGTCTGAGGATATCTCAAATACTTTGTGCTTGCAAATCACAGTGATCTAGTAATGTATTCCTATAGTAGTGTAATTGAGAAGTTTGAAAATTTCTTCCTCTTTTAAATTACCATCTTGAATTTTGTATATCTCTTAAAGCTGACTCAAGTCCTTTCTGAAACATACCACAGGCTCACTTGTGAGTTTTTTTTTTTTTTAAAGCTTGAAGGTACATAATGTTGCAAAGAAAGAACTTAAACATCTCTCAAAACTGAATCATATACAAGCCAATAGAAGTAGTTTTACCAAGTTTATAGATAGTGGTAGAGATCAGAATTCATGCATTTAGTATGTTTCAAAATTCTGGTCAAATATTATGCTGTGAAAAACACTTGAGATGATTATTTTTTAATCATGTATGTGAAAAATGTGCCTCCCCCCCCCCCCCCCCCCCCACCGCCCAACGGCAACCTGGGAACTTTTCTGTATGCCAAACTGTGCCTTTAAATTTTTAATTTTGGGGGCACCTGGGTGGCTCAGTTGGTTAAGCGTCCAACTTCGGCTCAGGTCATGATTTCATGGTTTGTGAGTTCGAGCCCCGTGTCGGGCACTGTGCTGACAGCTCAGAGCCTGGAGCCTGCTTTGGATTCTGTGTCTCTTCTTCTCTCTGCCCAGCTTATGCTCTCTCTCCGTTTCTCAATAATAAAATAAACATTAAAAAAATTAAATTTTTAATTATTAAACAGGAAAAACTGAAACCACAAATACAACTTAAATTGTGTGTGCTCATTTATTCTTTTTCTATAAAATACATAGGACTAAAGTCTTCAGTTTTGAAGGCCAGAAATGAGTTTTACTTTCTTCAGTAGAAATAATAGCTTGGTTTTTAAAAATCCAAACCGAGGAAACAATTGTGTATTTTACTACATTTCTCCCTTAGTGGTCGTGACGGTATACCTTGTGGCCTATTCCTCATTAAAGACAGTGACTTCAGGATTTCTGAGTGGCAAGAATCATTGAGTATTTTAGAAAGAAGAGGAGAAAGCTTTTGTTGAGGATGGTTGAGGAAGATTCTAAGGCAGTGAAGGGCAGAATGAGCAAAATTGTAGAGGCCCATTAAAGGTACACAGAACATATTTGTTAATGAATGAATTAATGAAGTTGGTGTATTGAGGGACACTGAGAAAACATACTGACAGGAAAACAGTTCCTGCAAGAAATTGGTGAGGGATAATGTTGTAGTTGAGTTTTAGGTGGGCCTTGTTAACCTTTGGGCTTGGTTTTTATCAGATTTGATTAAAGTTTGCAAACGGGGCTTGGGGCTGATAATGGGGATAAAGTGAGGGTTTAGGGCAGTGGTTTCCAAACTCTGTGTAAAATACAAAGTTTGATGTTATGCTTGACATTTCCAATTTCAGTTTCACTGATTTCATCAAAACTTTACGGATCTCACTGATTGCTTCCTATACAAAATTAATATTGTAAGTATGTGTTTAAAAGGTATGCTTTCCCAGTATAACAACCCTTTATCTTTTTAATGTATTGGAGGGTTCTGCGTAAGCTTTAATCTCATAAAGGAAAGGATTTTGCTGCTAAGGGCTTGAAAACTGCTAGAAGACATTCATTAGAGCAGATTAAAACTTCAGGCAAAGAAAACTGTTAGGAGGCTCTTGTGTTTGGAATTCTTTGCCAACATTTATTTACATGGTAAAATTCCTGGTATCTGATATTAGATGGTTATAATGGCCAAGGTATCATATTCATGACTCGTGATCAAAGTGACATTAAGGCTCTTCCCCTTCAGAACTAAATCATTAACTTGTTTGGCATGCTTGCTGCTAATGTTGATGTCCCCAGACCTTTGTTTCTTTCTAGTATCCTCTTGGGCCCTGTACACTGCTGAGCTAACATGGGTCTTACTGAATGTGATTAAGAAAAACATCTGTGGTGGAGAGTTCTCTGTATAGTAAATGTTAAATAATAATGGCTTTTGGAGAATGGCAGCAAGACATTTCAAAGGATGAATAAAGAGGAAAGAGCAAAACAACAGTTATGTACATGTTTTGTTTACTGGGGCAGGGAATGGGAAGAGCTGGTATGGGGAATGGTCAAAGAGGATGTGAAGAGAAGAGATACCTACCTTCATTTTCTTGGAGCCCCATTTAGTCAAGTCCTAACATACTTCAGTGAAAATAAATGTCCTGTTCAGTAGCATGTAATAACCTAAAGATGGAGACATCTTAACTTAAATGTTTTTGGATGAAAGAACTGTTCATTTGGCTTGAACAGATATTTGTTCAAGAAAATATCTGCTTAAGTTTTTTTTCTTGTTTACCTCAGGTTTTTCGGTTAACTATTAACCAAAATTTCAGAGCTAGTTTTAGTTTGGGAAGTCTAACAACTGTGTATGGGATGATGAGGAATGGGGGAAAGATGAGAGGATTCTTGAGGAAGAGAAGTACCAGAGACGCCTCAGTGGCTCATTCGCTTAAGCGTCCTACTCTTGGTTTCAGCTCGAGTCATGATCTCATGATTTGGGGGTTCAAGCCCCATGTTGGGCCCTGTGCTGGCAGTGTAGAGCCTGCTTAGGATTTTCTGTCTCTCTCTGTCTCTCTCTCTGCGCCTCCCCTGCCTATGCTCACAAGCCCTCTCACACTCTCTCTCAAAATAAATAATAAAAAAAAAAAAAAAGATGAATAGAAGTACCAACTTAGGACAGTGAAATCATAAGGTTATATATTAGCGAGGGCAACTAATATATTGCCATAGAATTTTCTTTTTTACTGAATGTTAAAAATGGCATTCTTAAGTTACTATTCTGGAAAACTTGAAAAAAAAATGAAGAGGTAAAGAAAAAGGGAGGAAAAAGGAAGCATGGCATTCCTTTATTTGTAGTTCATGGTGTCTACCTACATTACCTTTCCTTAGTTCATCTACAAGGTGAAGATTACAGAATGCTTTTAAAATTTTTTTCTGGGGGCACCTGGGTGGCTTAGTTGGTTAAGCATCTGACTTCAACTCAGGTCATGATCTTGCTGTTCATGAGTTTGAGCTCCGTGTTGGGCTCTGTGTTGACAGCTCAGAGCCTAGAGCCTGCTTTGGATTCTGTGTCTCCCTCTGTCTCTGCTTGCCCCCTCTAAAAAATAAACAAACATTTAAAAAAATTAAAAAGTAAATAAAAATTTTTTTGTATTTTTTTGAGGTATAGTTGACATACAGTATCCTATTAGTTGCACATGTACATCATACTGATTTAGTATTTTTAGGCATTGTGAAGTAATCCCCCATAATAAGTCTAGTTACTGTCACCATAAAAAATTATAATGTTATTGATTTTATTCCCTTTGCTGTCCCTTGCATCCCTGTGATTTATTCATCCCATAACTGGAAACCTGTATTTCCCACTCCCCTTCCCCATTCTGCCTATCCCCTACCCCATTCTGCCTATCCCCTACCCCATCCCTTCTGGCAACCATCAGTTCTCTATATTTATGGATCTTTTTCTGCTTTTTGTTTGTTTTGTTTTTTGGATTCCACATATTAATGAAATCATGTGGTACTTGTCTTTTTCTGTCTGACTTACTTCACCTAGTATAATAGCCTCTAGGTCCATCACTGTTGTCACAAATGGCAAGATTTCATTAGTTTTTATGGCTGAATAGTATTCCATTGTGTAAATATATCACATTGTCTTCATTCATCTGTCAATGCACACTTTAATTGTTTCCACATCTTAACTATTATAAATAATGCTACACTGCATATATCTCTTTGAACTGGTGACTTTGTTTTCTTCCGATATATCCCCAGGAGTAGAATTGCTGGATCATATGCAAGTTCTGTGTTCAGTTTTTTAAGAAATCTCTATAGTGGCTTCCACAGTGGCTCTATCAATTTACATTCCCACCACCAGAGTACAATGGTTCCCTCTTCTCTACATCCTTGTTATTTTTTTGGGTTTTTGAGGATAGCCAGTCTGGCAGGTGTGAGGTGGTATTCCATTGTGATTCAATTTGTATTTCCCTGATGACAAGTGATGTTGAACATCTTTTCATGTGTCTATTGGCCATCTATAGATCTTCTTTACAAAAATGTCTGTTTAAGTCCTCTGCCAATTTTATTATAAGGTTTTTTAAAAAATATTGTGTGTGTGTTCTTTATGTATTTTAGATATTAACCCATAGTCAGATGTGTGATTTGCATGCATCTTTTCCCATTCAGTAGGTTGCCTTTTTGTTTTGTTGATAGTTTCCTTCATCATGCAAAAGCTTTTGAGTTTGATGTAATCCCATTTGTTTATTTTAGCTGTTGTGGCTCTTGTCTGTAGAGACTGGTCCAAAAAATACTGCCAAGACCACTGTCAGAGAGCTTATTGCCTGCGTTTTCTTGTAGGGTTTTTATGGTTTCAGGTCTTGCATTCAGGTCTAATCCATTGGGAAATCATTTTTGCATATGGTGTAAGATAGTGGGCCAGTTTTATTTATTTCATGTAGCTGTCTTGTTTTCCCAGCACCATTTATTGAAGAAACTATCTTTTCTCCACTGTATATTTTTGCTTCCTTTGCCATAAATTGATTGGCCGCATTTGTGTGAGTTTATTTCTGGGCTCTCTGTTCTGTTCCATTGATCTATGTGTCTGTTTTTGTGCCAGCACTGTTTTGATTACTACACTTGTGTGGTATACTTTGGAATCTGGGACTGTTAATACCTCCACCTATTCTTCTTAAAGTTGCTTATGCTATTCAGGATGTTTTGTGGTTCCATACAAATTTTAGGATTCTTTGTTTTAGTTCTGTGAAAGATGACCTTGACATTTTGATGGTGATTGCATTGATGTGTAGATTGCTTTGGGTAGTATGGACAATATTAATTCTTCAATCCAGGAGTATGATAATATCATCTTATTTATTTGTGTCATCTCCAACTTTTTCATCAGTGTCTTAAAGTTTTCAGGGTACATGTACTTCACCTTTTCGGTTAAATTTATTTCTAGGTATTTTATTCTTTTTAATGTAATTATAAATGGGGTTGTTTTCATAATTTCTTTTTATGAAAGCTTCTTATTAGTGTTTAGAAATGCAACCAATTTCTGTATGTTAATTTTGTATCCTGGGACTTTACTGAATACATTCTGGTAGGTTTTTGGTGGAGTCTTTAGAGTTGTCTATATATGGTATCATGTCAACTGCAAATATTGACAGTTTTACTTCTTTTCCATTTGGATGCCATTTCTTTCTTTTTCTTGCCTAATTGCTCTACCTAGGAGTTCAGTTGATATATTGAGTAAAAGTGGGGAGAGTGGGCCTCCTTGTCTTGTTCCTGATCTTAGAGGGAAAACTTTCAGCTTTTCATGGTTGAGTGTGGTGTTAGCTCTTTGTCAAATATGATCCTTATTATATTGTATGTTCCTCTCTACCCAGTTTGTTGAGTTTTTATCATGAATGGATGCTGAATTTTGTCAACTGCTTTTCTCCATCTATTGAGATGATCATACTGTTTTAAAAAAATGTTTGTTGTGTGAGAGAGAGAGAGAGAGAGTGTACACAGACACATGCACGTGAGCAGAGGAGAAGAGAGAAGAGGAGAGAGAGAATTCCAAGCAGCCTCCACACTATCAGCACAGAGCTCGAGGTGGGGCTTGATCACATGAACCATGACCTGAACCAAAATCAAGAGTTGGACACTTAACTGACTGAGCCACCCCAGCATCCCTAGATCATATGATTTTTATCCTAAGTTTTATTAATGTGATGAATCACATAGATTAACTTGCAAATGTTCAACCTGCATCCCTGGAATAAATCCCACTTTATTGTGGTATATAATCCTTTTACTATATTGTTGAATTTGGTTTGGAATATTGTGTTGAGCATTAAAAAAAATTTTTTATTGTTTATTGTTGAGAGAGAGAGAGCATGAGCGGGGGAAGGACAGAGAGAGAGGGAGACACAGAATCCAAAGTAGGCTCCAGGCTCTGAGCTGTCAGCACAGAGCCCAACGCAGAGCTCAAACCCATGAACCGTGTGATCATGACCTGAGCTGAAGTGGGATGCTTAACTGACTGAGCCATCCAGGCGCCCCAAGCATTTGAATTTTTTAACTCAAGAATTTTCATTTAATAGGTAGAATGAGCATCTTTTGGTTTTCTTGGAGTTCACCTTCCTCATGCTTTGATGCTCAATTTTGTATAGAATAGTTTTCTTAAACTAACAAAATAGTGCTTTTTGTTTTTGTATTTTTTACTGGTTAAAATTGAAAGGAAAAGTGGAGGTTGGAAATTTGAGAGATGGAACTGTTACTGTAAAATTTATTAATTAATAGTTACTAATTATAATTTATGACCTTTATCAACCTGTTAAATTTGAATTTCCTTTGTCAGTACTGTGTATAATCTTACTTTCAAGATATTTGACATTGTGTTGACAAATCAACTTGCTTTCCCGTAGCACAAGCTCTAGGAGTACATTACACTTATAGAATAAAACTTACAACTTAATGAATAGTTGATGATTTTTCCCCCTTTGGACCCAGAAGTGACTGAGGAAGAGAAAAGGCACTACTGCTTTAGCATTATTTTGAAATCCTGCTTATAAACTATATAATAATCTCCAAGGCCATGAGTCTGGCACCTTTCCAGCTTTTAACTACTATAACAAAGATAGAATTTTATTTTTCGTCTTTACTTTCCGAATGAAGTCTAATTAAAACCTTACACCCTTAGAAATAACATGCCCTTTGACCTGTAACAACTCCCAGTACTTTCTGTGTATATTCTTTGTTGTTTGGACTTCAAAAAAAGAAAATTAAACTAAGTGTGATGATCATTAACATTGAACTTGCCCCTCCACCCCCAAAAATAGATTTGAAAAGTAGTATAGGATACTTTATTAGTTTATTTGATAGAATATGCACGTCATCTCTTTTTTTGAAGAAATAGGAATTATGAGAAATACACAAAAGTAAAAGATATAACGGAAGAAATACTAATTATACAAGCAAACATTGCAGCAACTAAAAGTCCAAGATTATTGGGCATAACGGACTTAACACAAGGTGTGGGGGGAAACACAACCCAGATGTGTGGCTTAAAGAGAAGTTTTGGTTCCTAGGGCCCTTTGAGCTGAGCTTTGTTCAAAATTCATGTTAGCAAAGGAAGCTAGATTCTGTTTTAAAAAGTGAAAAATAGGGCTGATTTCATTTTGGGGACTTGTCACCAGGTGGTTTGCAAGCAGCCCCCTCCCCCCAGCTGCAGAGCCCTGCCACAGCCTTGGGGACTTTGCACAGCTAGGCTAGAGCTGAAGGTGTCTGCCCACATCATACTTTAGGATTTCTTTATTAACTATTTAGTAATGTCATACATTTTTATGAGGTTAGATTGTTTGAAAATATTTGTTTACATTTCATATTCCAATAAAATCGTATTGCTATTGGTTTAAAAAAAAAAAGGATCTCAACTTGATTCTAGGATCAAGTAGATGTTGATGAGAAAGTCTGAGACATTCCCTTTTTGTATCTTTTGCTCATTTGAACACTCATTGAACACACTGAGTGGAAGGTAGGTTCTGAACTTTTCAAAGCAGCTGATACCAGTGACGGCATGTCACTTAGGAAGTCATTTAGGGAACAGCTATAGTAGACAAGTTTGGTCCATGAAAATAGGTATTTTACTACCTAGTTTTCCCCTGAGCTGGCCAGCATGGATGACAAGAGGCTCTCCAAGGGCTAAGCACCAAACATGATTTCTGGGGGCAGTCCAGGCATCACTTACTTGGATCATTGTGTTTTCTTCATTTCTCTTTTGATGATCAGAGTTCACTCTTTCTGTTTTCTGTTCCCCTGGATATTGTTTCTTTTACTGTTCTCAGTTTTTATGCTAAATATTGCTCATTTAAAAGTTTCAGTCTAGTTAAATTAAAATCCACTTTAAGGGAGATATTGTGGCCTTTAAAAGTTAGTAAGGCACTTAAAAATGATAAGACGACACTGCCCATTCCACTGATGAACTGTGATTTTCAGATTGGCTGTGGAGAGACAATTATGTGAGTTGAAAATGCTGAGGTTATGGAAATTGGATTGGAATATTTGGGAACAGCGTTAAAAATAATACCTCTAAGAATTTAATAAAGCTTATAAACTTTTCTTTCTCTGTCTCTCTGTCTTGAAAAGACACCCTGACTGTGGCTGGAGGCACTTTTTCTCTGTGATGTGATTGTGATTGGTGGACAGGGAGTAAACAACTTACTGTAAATGGGCACCATGCCAGCTGGCTTCAAGTAACATCAGGCTTGTGATTCGCAGTCAGGGTTAGGAAAATGCCTTTTAACTTGTTCATTTCCGTTTCTTTTAAGCTTGGAAAAAAGGCTCAGCTATACTCACTTATTAAGGACTGCATAAGATCTTTTAGGGCTTACAAATCTTTTAGCAATCCCCAGAAGTTACTAGTGCTATTTCATTAGTATTGATATCCCGGACTTTCCTATAATAATGACAAGTTTTTAAAAGACAGTTTTAATTAAATTAAAAGGAATTTTTCAAACTGGCTTGCCCTTACCTTGTCTGATTTATTTGAGATTATATTTGGGAATTCCTCTGACCTACTTTCAAAGTATTTACTGTCCAACACTGTTTGCAGGAAAAATGTTGTATGATATTAAAATTGAATTATTTTTATTCTATTTTTTTATTTATATAAGATAAACAAAAAAAAACTTAGAAAATATATTATCTCTCAGTGTGTGTTCTGCCCCAAGCATTTGTTTGGAGCTGGTGAATCACTGAACCACCTGAGCCAACTGTCACCCCTGCATGAGGACTGGAGGCTGCCGAATTCGGTACAATTTTTTATTGAAAAACTGGTCGAGACCTAAGGGTCTTCTTAAGTATTCTTTTGTATTCACAACTCAAATGCCTGTGTTTAGGGTTTTTTTTTTTTTCTTTATTAAGATTAGAACAGTCTTGTGGGGTCAGATTACTGGTTGGAGAAGGTTTCTAAACGATACTTGAAGATTTTTATTTTCTTGTAAATTATATGAAGAAGGGAATTTTATCCAAATTAAAATTCATTTTAAAAATTGTAAGAAAAATGTTTTTGTTTCTTAACAGTAAAACTTTATATACTGTCACTTGAGAATACAGTAATATAATGGTTTATGTCTTTAAATACTTTTCCATATCTGAAAGTCTTTCAGGGGAGGGTTTACCTGCATGATGTAAAACCTGATTATGATTAAGACAAAGTAAGGTTTCTGTAGGTGCAAAAGACATTTACTGAGTTGACATGTGTTTCCCTGTCTGTTCCTTCAGCAAGTTTAAAACTGATAGCAAGCCAAAAACAGAAGGACATTTGATTTTCGATAGCCTGCCCTTCTTTCTTTGTTATAATAGGAAAATAATTTTTTGTGTGTTCAATTCTGGTTCCTGAATCGGTATTTTTAAGCTTTTTGGACCATGAAAGTAGCTTTTTCCCCAAGGGGAAAAAAAATGCATGAAACACACATACTTGTAATATTTTCATGTTATGATTGAGGAAAACTCTTTGGGCCTAGTTGAACTTAGTAAGTAGCGGTGCTTTCTATGTTGCAGACAGAATAAAACCTATAAAGTTTAGGTTTGAATATCTCTATTTTTACCAGTGTTTAAGCAACTCAATGTGAATTTCCTTTCTTCGTGAAAACTAAAAAAGGAAGTCAAAACTGGGATTAACATTTGCCATTTCATACAGTGATGCTTTATTTAATTTAAATTATAGCACCAGACTAAAAATTAGGACAGTTCATTATGTAAACAATACTAAGAAATTGGCTGTTATCTCTAAAAAGTATCCATGGCAGTTTACCAAAAAAAAAATTTAAGCCAACACATTCATCTTTGAATTAAACTAAATAATTAGCAATGACAAAGGCTCCAAATAGAAATTATGTTGTGTCCCCCAAGTATGTAACACATAAATTACATGTTCTGTCCCCTTGGACTGCCACAAAGACTATGATGAGTACAAAATGGGTACTAATCAGCAAATCAGAATCATCTCTCAGGCTTCGTCCCAGACTTACTGAATCCGAATTTGGGGGTTGGAATTGTTTTTTATATTTTGATAAAGCCCTCCAAATGCTTCTGATAACCATTGGTAACATGATAGCTGCAGACAATAGAAGAGTACACTATCGTAGTTTGATATTAATCTATCATAGCTGAAAAATAAACATAGCAGCACATAAAAGAGATAAATGTATATTATAGAAGATGTTGAGATTTCAGCAATCTGAATGACATGTTTTTTCTCTAGTTGAGAGCATGCTTTTTTTTTAAATTGAAGTATAACTGACACAATCTTACATTAATTTCATATATACAACATATTTGGGCTATGCCCACCACAAGTGTCGCTACCACCTGTTCCCACAAAATGCTTTAACAGTACCGTTGACTATATTCCCTATGCTGTACTTTTCATACCCATGTAATTGGAAACATATACCTCCTATTCCCCTTCACTCATTTTGCCCAACCCCCAGCCTACCCCCTCTGGGAACTGTCAGTTTGTTCTCTGTAATCATGGGTCTGTTTCTGCTTTTGGTGTGTTGGTTTTGTTTTTTAGATGCCACATGTAAGTGAAATCATATGATATTTGTCCTTCCTTGTCTGATGTATTTCACTTAGCATAATATTCTCTAGGTCTGTGCATGTTATTGCAGATGGCAACACCTCATTCTGTTTCATGGCTGAGTAATATTCCTGTGTGTGTGTGTGTGTGTGTGTGTGTGTGTGCGCACGTGTGCACATGGGTGTGCATGCACGTGTGCATTGTATGTGTATACACATCTTCTTTATTTACTGATGGACATGTGGGTTGCTTCCATATTTGGCTATTGTATATAATGCTGTTGTAAACAGAGGTGTTTACACACTAAAAAATTAGTGTTTTTGTTTTCTTTGGTTAAATAACAGGTAGTGGAATTACTGGACCCATATGGTAATTCTTTTTTTAATTTTTTGAGCAAAGTGGCTGCACCAACTTACATTTCCAGCAGTGGTGCACAAGGCTTCCCTTTCTCTCCATCCTCACCAGTGCTTGTTTCTTTTCTTTTTGATACTAGCCATTCTGACAGGTGTAAGATACCACCTCATTATGGTCTGGATTTATATTTCCCCGATAGTGGTGTTGAGCACTTATTATGTGCCTGTTGGCCATCTGTGTGTCTTCTTTGGAAGAATGTTCAAGTCCTATGCCCATTTTTTAAATTTTTTTTAAATTTTTATTTTATTTATTTTTTAATGTTTATTCTTGAGAGACAGCGTGTGAGTGGGGGAGGGACACAGAAAGAGGGAAACACAGAATCTGAAGCAAGCTCCAGGCTCACTGTCAGCACAGAGCCTGATGTGGGGCTCGAACTCACGAACTGCAAGATGATGACCTGAGCTGAAGTCAGACACTCAACCGACTGAGTCACCCAGGCGCCCCTATTTTTATTTTTTTTTTAAGTAGGTTTCACACCTAGTGTGGGACTTGAACTCATGAACCTGAGATCAAGACTTGCATGCTCTACCAACTGAGCCAGCTGTTTGGTTTGGCGGGGGAGGGTGTTGTAGAAATTATTTATATATACTGGATATAAACCCCTTATCAGATATGTCATTTGTGAATATTTTATCCCATTCAGTACATTTCCTTTTTGTTTTGTTGATGGTTTTCTTCCTCTGTGCAAAAGCATTTTATTTTGGCGTAGTCCCAATTGCTTATTTTTGCTTTTGTTTCCCTTGCCCATGGCGACATACCTAGAAAAATGTTGCTAAGGCCAATGTCAGACACTACTGCCTATGTTTTCTTCTAGAAGTTTTATGGTTTCAGGTCTCACATTTAGATCTGTAATCCATGTTGAGTTTTATGTATGGTTTGAGAAAGTGATCCAGCTTCATTCTTTTGCATGTAGCCATCCAGTTTCCCCAGCACCATTTATTGAAGAGACTGTCTTTCCCCATTGTATATTCTTGCCTCATTTGTCATAGATGAACCATGTGCATGTGGGTTTATTTCTGGGCTCAGTATTCTGTTTCATCGAGCCTCCTGATTTTTAAAGTACACGCAGTTAAGTCCTGATGATTTTAAAAGCTCCTGGAGTTAAACCCGTTGGTTTTCAAAGCCAGATGCTATGCAGACTCTTCTTCCACCACAGGTCTCCAGTACCTGGGGTGCCTGGTGTGGGTTCTGAACCTCCTGCTTCTCTGTGCTTATGGTGCTCCTCCTGATTGTGGGTAGTCTTTTTTTTTTTATATGTATAAAGTTTATTTATGTTTGAGAGCGAGCGTGTGCAAGTGAGCAGGGGAGAGGCAGAGAGAGGAGGACAGAGGATCTGAAGCAGGCTCAGCACTGACGGCAGAGCCCAGTGCAGGGCTCAGACTCCTGAACCCTGAGATCATGACCTGAGCGAACGTCAGACACTTAACCAACCGAGCCAGCTGGGGCTTTGGTTCCTAACTATGTCTCCAGTCCTTGTACCCTTTTCCGTGCTGTCTCTTGTCTTCAGTTTACTGTGGAGAGTCTGTTCTGGCAGCTTCAGGACATTGTCCGTTGCACATATGGAGCTATTACCTAGTTGTCTGTGGGAGAAGGTGAGCTCAGGATCATCTACTCCTGCCATTTTCCCCAAACACTCTCTATTTTTGTCTTTTGATTGGGGAGCATTTTTAGACCATTTACATTTAAAGTCCTTATTGATGGCCATATACTTACTGCCTTTTGGTTAATAGTTTTCTGGTTGTTTTCGTCATTCTCTGTCCTTTACTCTTTCCTATTCTCTTATGATTGATGACTTTCGTGTTACATTTGGCTTCCTTTCTCCTTATTTTTTGTGTATCTATTACAGGTTTTTGTTTTCTGGTTACCACGAAGCTCCTATGTAACATCGTAAATACACAGCAGTCTGTATTAAGATAATGGTCATTTAGGTTTGAACACATTCTAAAAGAACTTCGTTTTTACTTCCCCCTCCACATTTTATGTATATGTTCTATTTTACATCTTTTTATTTTATGAGCCCCCTGGACTAATTTTTTTTTTAGGTATAGTTGACTTTACTACTTTTGTCTTTGAACCTTCATACTAGCTTTGTTAGTCCTTTCTTGTACGTCTGTCTTTATTAAAACACAACTGCCTTTACAGTATGTTCACTTTTACTCATGAAAGTTTTTCCTTCCATAATTTTCTTCTAATTATGGCCTTTTGTTTTCCATTTAAAGAATTTCCCTTTGTTTAAGGCTGTTTTAGTGGTGATAAACTTCTTTAATTTCTTTTTTCTTTTTTTTTAAAGTTTATTTACTTTTGAGAGAGAGAGAGACTGTGTGTGTGTGTGTGTGTGTGTGTGTGTGTGTGTGAGAGAGAGAGAGAGAGAGAGAGAGAGAGAGAGAGAGAGAGAGCGCGCGTGTGCGCGCAGGGGAGGGGCAGAGAGAGAGACAGAGACAGAATCTGAAGCAGGCCATAGGCTCTGAGCTGTCAACACAGAGCCTGATGCAGGGCTTGAACTTATGAACCATGAGATCATGACCTGAGCCGAAGTCGGATGCCTAGCCGACTGAGCCACCCAGGCGCCCTAAACTTCTTTAACTTCCATTTGCCTAGGATCAATGGTAAATTACAACTACAGAAGGGGAACAGACTTCATGGCATTCCTCCACAAACATGAAAGATCTGTCTGGGATAATCAACTCATTACCTCACGCTACTAGACTTGACCCTTGAATAACTTGTTTTGAACTGGGCAGGTTGCTTATAAGCAGGGTTTTTTTTGTTGTTGTTGTTTTGGGTTTTTTTTTTTTTTGTTTTTTTGGGGTGTTTTTTGATAAATGCAGTGGAATACTACAAATAAATTTTCTTGTCCTTATGATTTTCTTTTTTTTTTTTTTTTTAATTTATTTTTGGGACAGAGAGAGACAGAGCATGAACAGGGGAGGGGCAGAGAGAGAGGGAGACACAGAATCGGAAACAGGCTCCAGGCTCCGAGCCATCAGCCCAGAGCCTGACGCGGGGCTCGAACTCACGGACCGCGAGATCGTGATCTGGCTGAAGTCGGACGCTTAACCGACTGCGCCACCCAGGCGCCCCTGTCCTTATGATTTTCTTAACAGTATCTTTTTCTCCAGTTTTATTGTAAGAATATAATATATAATACATACAGAAAGTATGTGTTAATTGACTTTATGTTCTCAGTAAGACTTCTGGTCAACAGGCTATTACTAGTTTTGGGGGCAGGGGTCAGAAGTTATCTAAGTATTAACTGTAATTGAAATTTTAAGTTGACACTGGTAAATTTTTCTTTATCAATCTTAGTAAAATTCTTCATAATACCATTTATTTTGGGTGTAGGATTTATAAAGTGAGCAGTAATCTTTTGATGATTGATCCTGGGATCATTGCATTTATATATCACTTATATATCCTCATATAATACACACATATATTTACATATAGTTATTCATGTATTATAATGTACCAAAAGCTAGCAGGTAAATTATAAAAGGGCAACGTCTTTGGTAAGCATATTTTGTCATCACTGCATTGCATTATTTGTCCATGTATGTGATTGTGCAAAGTCTTAGAAAACTACAACAACAACAAAAAGGAATAGGAATGTTGTGATGGATGCAGCTCTGCCTAAAAGAACATAACCTGCTCGATGTGTTGGGTCATCTTCAACACATCATTCAGATGTGTCACAGCCCTCTGTGATCTGTTTAGATTAAAACTAATCTGAAAATCTTAAATGGCTTTTGACCCATATACTTACTTGCAATAAGCATGTGTATAACTGGAAAGCTAGGACACTTGCTGGCTTAGTGCAGTACAGCAGTCCCCCCTTAGCCCCAGTGTATGTGTTCTAAGATGCCCAGGGGATGCCTGCAACTGCAAATGGTACCCTAAAAGAATGTTTTCCTGTAAGGGACATCCCTATGATAGTCTAATTTATAACGCACAGTAAGAAATGAACAACCGCAATTAATAAGAACAGTTATAACACTAAACTATAATAAAAGTTATGTGAGTGTGGTTTTTCTCTCTCCCCAAATACCTTACTTTACTATACTCACCCTTCTTACAATCATGTGAGGGGATAAAATGCCTCCGTGAGAAGAAGTGAGGTGAATGACACAGGCATCATGCAGTAGGGTTAGGCTGCTGTTGACCTACTGATGATACATCAGCATGAGGATCATCTGCTTACAGACTGCAGTTGGCCATAGGTAACCAAAACAGTGGATAAGGGGGACATTGTGTGTACAAGCTCCCTTTTCCAGTTAGAAACCCCTGGATAGCTTCTGCAAGGCTGGTAAGAGGAATCCTTAAACAAAACAAAACAAAAAGCAAAGCCATTATCTCTTGTCTTCTTTCCTTGTCATTTTACTTAGCTAAGAACCTAATTGAATGACTAAGCTGATAATAGGATGGATATGTTTTCTATAAAAGATTAGTATTTATAAAATGCATTTTTCTCTCTTTAAGCTATGTATTTCATGCCATAACACAACAGGAAGTATCTGTGTTATATGACAGTTCTTTGTCAGATGTTACTCGTGGAGGAAAAATAAAGGACAACTGTGGACCTTTCTTTTCTTTTTTTTTTTTTAAATAAAGAAGAAATTATTCTCACCTACATGCCCATAATTAAATGTTGACTTTTTAAATGTTAAAAAAAATGTTTTTAGGATTAGCATTTTTTAAAGTCATGTGTGTGGAGCATGGGCTGTTAGAAGTGTAGGCAAGATGGCTGGACACACAGATTTGAACAAGATAATGGAAGTCTTTGTCAGGCTAAGGAGTACCCTTGGAGTACCCTTGCTAAGGAGAACCATTGCTTTTCTGAGCTAAGGATTGGTTTGTTTGAAGCTGCATCTTAAAAAAATCACTCTGGCAGTCATGTGTAGAACATGTTAAATATTGCTGTGTTTTATTTAAGGAAGAGGATGTTGCAGAAAAAGACTACATAGTAAGGTAGGTATATAAGCCATTGACAAAGGTCAAGGCAAATAGGAATAAAAGCATGAACCGGAATGGTAGCAGTGGAGAAGGAAATCTGGGGTTAGATGTGAGAGCCATTTGGAAGATATGAGGCACCTGTTTGAGCTTGGAAAATCACTGGTTTCTGTCTGCACTCCACTGACCTCTTTCCAAGGTTACCAGATACCTTCTTGTTTAGTTCAGTGGACCCGTCCAGTGACCCACTGTGCAGCAGCCCACACCAGGATCCTGTTGGTAATGGCTTCTTCCTGTGGTTTTGTTAACATAGTACTCTTGAGATTTCTTCCATCTACCTTTCTGGCCTCTTTAAGTTCCTCTTCCTTTTAGAGTTTCTCCAAGCTCTGTCGTGGGCTCTCTTCTTACTTTCTCCCTCTCCCTGAATAATCTTACCCTCTTTTGACACATCCATTACAGTGTGTCTGTATGCACCAGACACCCGTATTTTCTGTATCTCTAGGTCAGACATGTGCTCTTGACATCCTGGCCCTTAGTTGCAATCAGCTACTAAGTATCTTCCAAAGTCTTCCATGTTCAAAGTGATGCATCAGCTTATTCCATGCCATGCTTCCTGAGTTACAGTACTTGGTCAGTCCTGTTCCCCAGTGGAGAAATCTGAACATAATCCCCACTTACCCCTTTTTCCCCTCTAACCCCATATTTTAGTTGTCAAGGCTTGTAGATGTGACTGACAGATACCTCACAAACCCATCTACTTAGCATCTTCCCTTTTCTTACCTTAAGTTCCGGCTGCTGTAACCTTGTAGTTGGCTAAGTGCAACATCATCTTGACTGACTCTCTTGTTGTCATCTTCAGTCTGCACTCGGTAGTGCAGCTAAAGCTGTCAGACATACAGATAATGATCAGATCATTCCCCTGTTTATAACACTTCAGCATCCTCACTGCCTCTGGATAGTCTAACAGTTTACTGTGGCTTATAAGGACTTTGATGACCTGGTAAGCTTTTCATTGTGTAACCTTTCCAAACTGCTTTTCCTTCCCTCTTTGTTTTCTCTGTGCCTTTGCATAATGCTGTTGCCTATATTTCAGCCCACTTCTGACCTTTCCACCTATAGAGCCAGCTCTTCTTCCTGAGTAGCCAAAGCCCAACTAAAACATCATATCCCCAAGCAAGCCCATCCTTGAAACCCTCCCCCCGCCACAGCATCTGGGTTACAGGCCTCTCCTCAGCACCACACATTTTCCTTATTCTAGCATTTATCTCATTGTAGTGCAACCACCTGTTGACTTGTCTCTGTGTCCCTCCATTCTAGACGTTCTCTGAGAGTAGAGGACCATGGCTATCTTTTTCACAGAGTTAAACCCAGAACCTGGCATAGGATAGGTACTCCATAAATATTTGTTAAATGTATGAATAAAAGGAATGGTGAGGGATGAAGTTTGAAGGCAAGGAAACAAGACTATATAGGAAAGGCCTGGGTTAGGAGGTGAAAAAATACTTGACTTTGTTTTAGGAAACACTGTATTTTAGACCACTATATGTGAAGCAAAAAACTGAGGTCTGGGTGTGAGTAGAATCACCAAAGAATGGATAGTCATGAGTACCAGGATGGAGAGGAAGAGAGTCAGGTTCCAGACTTCTCTAAAGTGAGAAATGGCAGCTGGAAGAATTAGGGGATGGAAAGATGAACCTACTGCATGTGTAGACCCCACACCTGCGGGGTGATGCACCATGGGAAGAGAGTAACAGCAGTGGTTGTGTGAGGGAGGAGATTTCTGATCCCTCTTCTTGGTTTTGAGTCTCTCAGACTGAAGTAGTTAGAGGAGCAGCCATCCTTAGGGTTGTGGGGGAAATGGTGCCAGTGGGGAAGCGGGTCTTCTGTAGAGCAGTGCAACCAAAGAAAACTTTCCTATCGGGGCACCTGGGTGGCTCAGTCAGTTAAGCATCTGACTTCGGCTCAGGTCATGATCTCGTGGTTTGTGTGTTTAAGCCCCATGTCAGGCTCTGTGCTCACAGCTCAGAGCGTGGAGCCTGCTTAGGATTCTGTGTCTCCCTCTCTCTCTGCCCCTCCCCCACTCACGCTCTGTCTCTCAATAATAAACGTTAAAAAAAAATTTAAAAAAACTGTACTATCATTTTGTAACCAACACCACAGAAAGACAGTATGATCATTTTTGACTCTCCCCATCCTTTCTCAAGGATTTGGAGAGCTAAGAAGATAAAAACTTACGAGGCTTCTTCCCCCACCCAACCCCCACTTACTCAGCAATAATAAGGAATTTGTATAAAATTTCACTAGGATGGCATGTATGGAGAGAAAAGTAATTATTTGGATACTTTCCAAGATGCATTTATATAAGAATATGTACAAATATAGTAAGACCCATTCTCTTTCTATACTTATATAAAATGTTTAAATTGAGCTCTTGGAATTTTTTTAAAAGGAAAAGCAATTACTATTCTGCAAAAAAAAATGTATATATATATATATTATTTATGAATAGATGCACTGATAAACATAATGGATATAGATAATGGATGGATAGGGATAATGCATCTAGGTACCACATCAGGGGCTGGCATCTTAATGCCCACAAGCTAAACCCAGCCCTTCAGAAGCCATGAGCCAAGAATGGCTTTTATATTTTTAAAGGGTTGTAAAAACAAAGAAACAAAAATATGTGACACATGGTTCGCAAAGCCTAAAATATGTGCTACCTAGCGCTTTACAAAAAAAAAATTTGCTGACCCCTAACCCACATCATCCTTTTTAATAGGTACTGTACAGTATTCATCAGACGGATATATAGGCTGTTCCCATTTTTCACTCTGTTATGTTCTACAGTAACCTCAGTGAATGTTGAATTAGTAAATACTGAGCTATTGTTCCTAGGGGAAATATGAAGTTAGGTTCCTGAGAGCCTCTGGTCATAGTAGGTTTGCCAGCCCATCATTATACAATCTTGTTTCATGTGTTTCTGTTTAAAGATTCTTTATTTAATAAATATCCTTGATTCATTAACATTGAACGTATAGCCAACAGTACCCTAAATCATGCCTGATCCAACCTTGTGTGATACACGTCCTCCCTAAGGTACATGAAACCCTCTTTCTGCTGAGGAATACTAAGCACTTCATCACTATGCTTGGGGGGCATTGTAAAGAGGGAAATCAACAAAAAGCACAAAAATGCAAACAACATGGCCCTAAATGTACCACTGACAGGACACTTGTTTACAGTATAAGAACTGAAGCAAGAAGGCATAATGTCACTTTGTTTGACCACAGCTGGGAGCATGCACATCAGGCAAGTCAAGTTTTTTTTCTTACTCTGTGCTTCCCCACACATGGCGAAAAAAGCAACGTGAGTATTAATGTTGGAGTTACAAGTGAATTTTAAACATTCACGGAGGCCCTGATATTAGAGTTGAATACTGAAGAATTGTGTGCAGGGTAATGCTATCAGGCAACCTGTATTCTGAGGGTCCAGGCCTCAGACCCACAAGGCAGAAGATACACAGGGATTCAGATAACCTGGCTGGAGGACAGAGGTGGAAAGCTGACACGGCAGTGTGTACTTAAAGGAGAAAGAGCTCAACCTGGAGAGGCACACTGTGCACAGACTGGGGGGAGCTGTGTTTGCTAAGTGAGGAAATTGAGACTTTGTCCTCTACAAAATAAAGTTCTTGGTTTTTCAGGTATTATAAAAGCTACATTTTAGTACCATATGTTCTGTTTGTTTATTTGTTTTTTTTTAAGTTTATTTATTTTGAGAGAGAGAAAGATTGCAAAAGAGCATAAGGAGGAGAGAGAGAGGAAGAGAGAGAATTTTAAGCAGGTTCCACACTGTCAGCATAGAGCCCAACATGGGACTCAGTCACAAGAATCGTGAGATCATGACCTGAGCCAAAATCATGACCTGAGCCGAAATCAAGAGTCAGACACTTAACCCACTGAACCACCCAGGCACCCTGCTGTTGTACTTTATTAACATCTTATAAGAATGTTTCATTTTAGTTTCTCCTTGGATCTGAAAAGTATTTTGGTGGTGATCTTTTCCTAGTAATCCAGAAATTGTTCGAATTTGGGAAATTTTAATTTCCTAGATTTATAACTTCCTAAAAAAACCACAGAAAACGTTTTTCCTATGTGTTCTTCAAGGCCCTAGGCCTCTTGTCAAATTATTTTCAAGTATTGATGGCATGATAGATGGGAAAATCATGAACTACAATAAGGCAAAAATACTGACTTTCATTAAGTAGCTGGGTAGGGGCCTATTTTCCTCTTCTGTCCTGTCTCATCTTTTCTTCTGGAGATTGCTGTGTACAGATGGAGGGTCTGAGGTCTGTGGGACCTAGGCAGGAACACATTAGGAGGCTGTGTCATGTTTGAAATGGCAGATGCCATGGAATTGTAAGGGAGAGGGAAAGGAAACTGTGAAGCAGTGACCCTGACCCAGTGCCTTGATTGAGCATAGCTTGTAGGTCATTTAACCTAGTGGATATAGCTCAGTCACTTACTTGCCAATTATCTCTAGCTTTTGCAGTAACTTTGATAATCCAGACTCGGGATTCTGAAGCCTGCAGTGCGTGCCTTGCAATAATCTGCCTTTTATTAAAGGCCTAACCTCGTATGTTTAGCATAGCTGTTAACAGCTTGGCATCCACAGTGGTCTGCCTCATCTGGGATCCAGATACAGCTGTTTCCTAGTCGTGTGGCATTATTTCATAAAATTTTCTTACCTTTTTGAGCCTAAATTTCTTCATCCAAAAAATGGGGCTAAAGCATATGAGGAATTAAAAAGCTAACTATTAGTTTTAATTTCCTAGATTTATAACTTACTTACAAAACCTATTAGTTTTTTGACCTTGGATGGGTAATTTCTCTGAGTTTGCAGTTTGCTTGATTATTGGGGGATAATAATAATATCTGCTTCAAGTGGTTGTAGTGAGGATTGAATAAAATGAGAATTTTTATGGATTAGCATGCGCTAATACTTATAATGTATTTTAGACTGGTGTATAACACATAGTAAATACTTAGTATTGATTACTGATTGTATTATTTTGATGTAGTTCTTGTTTGGTTCGCCTGTGCACTACCAGGACAAACTGAAATGAAGTTCAAGAACTGGCTTCATGTTAGGGGGGGTGCCTAGGTAGCTCAGTTGGTTGAACATCTAACTCTTAATTTCAGCTCAAGTCATGACCCCAGGGTCATGAGGTCAAGCCCTGGCTCTACACTGACTGTGGAGCCTGCTTAAGATTCTCTGTTTCTCTCTCTACCCCTTTGCCTCTCTCCTCCCCTCACTTATGTGCTCTCTCTCTAAAAAAAAAAAAAATGAGTTCATGTTAGAGAAAACCAGAGTTTTACACAATTACAGATATAGAAGACTGTGTCAGGAGTCTGCTTTTCTCTTTTTCATGTCTAATTTATCTTAGTCTCCTTAAAGCCTGGATTCCCCAAATGAGAAGTAGCAAAATATAATATTTAAATGCTAAGTACTATATCACAGGAAAGTAATTTAAAGATTGCTCATGTTTATCTTCAAGAGCATCATCAAACTATAATTTAGAAAAACGCTAGCCTAAAATTACTGATTCATAAAGGTAAATAAAACATAAGCCACCTTTTAAAAATCAAAAGGATGTGACTTGATCTTGGGGTTGTAGGTTCAAGCCCCACATTGGATGTAGAGATTACTTAAAAATAAAATCTTTAACAATTAAGAAAACATATTTACAATATTGTCCTGTATTTATCAGTATCATAAGTGTACATCATCTGTTTACAAGATGAATCATTTGTCACTACCTACATCAGTACTGTCTTATATGATACAGAACAAGGTAGGTGTTTTATATGTTACTAACACTACACGATGAAAATGAAAAGTTAATGCAAAAAAAAAGAAATTCATGCTTCTTTGCATGTATCATAATTAGTGCATTGGTAATGAAGAAGCAACAATGTGATGTCTTTATAGTAGGCCAGCGTAATTGATAAGATTGCTTCATGGTAGGCTAGCCTACACACTAATGAATGACTGGTTATAAAATTTTAGTGGCATTCAGTATCACAGTCATATTCATAACACAGTATTGGAAACGTTACATTAAAACAAATTTGTGATGATAGGCTCATATTCTATTTCTCTGATGGCAAGAGAGAAAGAGACAGACACATACTGTATGTTAATGCTGTTCTTTGAAAGCAAAGCTATAAAATGGTAACAAAACTAACACATTGTTAATTGTATATTAAACATCACTTGCCAGGGCGCCTGGGTGGCTCACTTGGTTAAGCTTCTGACCTGATCTCCGCTCAGGTCATGATCTCAAGGTTTGTGAGATCGAGTCACGTGTTGGACAGTGCATGGACAGTGGGGAGCCTGTTTGGGATTCTTTCGCTCCCCTCTCTCTCTCTGTGGCCCTCCCCCACTTGTGCTTTCTCTCTCTCTTTCAAATACATCTTAAAAAAGTATCCCTCGCCTAATGCCTATACGTAAGGATAGGCTAACCAATTCCATACAGGTCTTACCTGTGATGTTCTCCACACTGAATACTTAGATGGTGATGATGATGCAGAAACCTGTCCTCCAGTTCTTGTAGTACAGTTACTAGATTTTTCCACACCAGGACACTCACAGGCACAACAGATAAGTTTATTAACTGTGCGGCCTGATGACTATTTCCTATTTATTAAGCAGAAGTGGATCACCATAACATTGTTGATCCTTGTTGTTTTTATGTTCAGTATGCTGAGGTTGGGGCGGGGGGAGGAAGAGGGGTTGGTCTTGCTGTCTCGGGCAGAGGAGGCCGAAGGGGAGGCAGGAGACGTGGCACAGTTGGTGTATTTCCACCAACTGTGGTATTTCCACGTGGTATTTCCGGAAATACCTCATAATTTCTGTCTGACTCTTCTGCCTTTTCATTTATCAGTAAGTGTTTCTTTGTAATACCAGCCCGTCTTCCACCACTTGCTTTAGTGTCAGTGCTTATATCACGGAAGGGTCCTTGTCGTAAAAGTTCAAAGCAGTCTTGAATCATCAGGATGCTCCGGCCAGATTGTCTAACGTCCGTCTACTTTCTGGCACGGCTGCTTCTGTCTCTTCTGCCTCTGTGTCTGGCACTGGTTTGGAAACACTCATCTCCAGCCAGTTGTCTTCTGTTAATTCCTCTGCTGTCTGTTAGCTCTTGAACTTCTGCAACATCCATATCTTGAAACCCTTCATCCCTTCCTCCCCCCCCCCCCCCATATCCACCATTTCTTTCATGATTTTTTTCCTTGACTGGCTCTGTCGTAAATCCTGTGAAGTCAGGCATACCAACATCTGGACCACAGTTTTCTTCAGCCAGAATTATCGTTTTGGGCTTGATGGCTCTCACGGCTTTTTCTGTAACAACGATTCCATCCTCCGTGGTGTCCTCCAGACTGACAAGAGTCATGATCTCTCTGTCAGGGTTCTCTCCCATAGTGTTGACAATTCTTTCCATAAAGTATCTTGTGTAATCAGCTTCAGAGGTCCTTATGACTCCCTGATATGGAGGCTGGATTAGAGTTACTGTGTTTGGAGCAGGTACACCACTTAGGCATCTTTGATGTTGAACTGATGAGATTGTGGGAGACCAGGGGCATTGTCCAGTATACAGAGAACTTTAAGAGGCTGTTCCTACTGTCAAGGTGTACTTCCTGACCACAGGGACAAAGCATCAGTGGAACAAATCCAGGAAAAAGGGTTTTCATTGTCCAGGCCTCCTTATTACACAGCCAAAAGACTGGCTGCTGGTGTTTATCTTCTTGCTTCAAGGCTTGGGGCTTGGCATAGATAAGGGCAGCTCTGCTCATAAACCCCCCTGCACTTGTACCAAAAAGTAGAATTAGCCTGCCCCTTCCTGCCTCGCATCCTCTATGCTCGCTTCTCTTCCTTACTAATACATTTCCTTTTTGGCATTTTCTTCCAGAATAGGACACTTTTGTCTGCAATAAAAACCTGTTCAGGCAGACACCCTCTCTCCTTATTGATTTTCTTAATGGTGTCTGGGAACTTGATTGTTGACTTTTGGTCAGCAGAAGTTGCTTCTCCTGTTATCCGGACATTTTTTAAGCCAAACCTCTTTCTAAAATTATCAAACCATCCTT
Organism: Panthera leo; assembly: GCF_018350215.1. Taxonomy (NCBI): domain Eukaryota; kingdom Metazoa; phylum Chordata; class Mammalia; order Carnivora; family Felidae; genus Panthera; species Panthera leo. The sequence goes on along the minus strand of NC_056679.1, from coordinate 118,979,203 downwards.
TGCTGGCATTAAATTATCTAGTTTTTTTTTTTTTAACTATTTTTTGTTTTTTAATATAATTTATTTTCAAATTGGTTTCCATACAACACCCAGTGCTCACCCCCACAGGTGCCCTCCTCAATGCCCATCACCCACTTTCCCCTCTCCCCCACCCCCCATCCACCCTCAGTTTGTTCTCTGTATTTAAGTCTCTTATGGTTTGCCTCCCTCCCTCTCTGTTTGTAACTTTTTTTCCCCTTCCCTTCCCCCATGGTCTTCTGTTAAGTTTTTCAAGATCCACATATGAGTGAAAACATATGATATCTGTCCTTCTCTGACTGACTTACTTCATTTAGCATAATACCTTACAGTACCATCCGCATTGCTGCAAATGGCAGGAATTCGTTCTTTCTCATTGCCAGGTAGTATTCCATTGTATATATATAAATTCTCTAGTTTTAAATCCTTCACCTTCCTTTGGCTCTAAGTTGTCGTATAATGACTTTACTTTTTCCAGAACCATAATGGGGTCTATAGGTATGTCTTTATTGTAGCAATCCTGAACCTACATAAAAGCTGCATTTCAACATGAGATAAAAAGGCATTTCATAAAAAGTACAAGGTTTTTGTGCCCGCTGAAGTAGCTGCAGTGATAGCTTCATGAATTTCCTTGCCTTGTCTTTTTTCTTTTTTTTTTTTTTTCAGTGGTCCTTAATGCCGAACTCACACGTATTGAAATGGTAGGCAACCACAGCTGCTGTAGACCTCAATCTATAGTTCAGCATTTCCACTTTTTCTTTTTTTTTTTTTTTAATTTATTTATTTTGAGAGAGAGTGCAAGTGGGGAAGTGGCAGAGGCGGGGGAGAGAGAATCCCAAGCAAGCTTCTTGCTGTCAGTGCAGAGCCCAACGTGGGGCTCGATCTCACAAACCGTGAGATCATGACCTGAGTTGAAATCAAGAGTTGGAAGCTTAACTGACTGAGCCACCCAGGCGTCCCCAACTTTTCTTACAATGTCTGACTTTTTCTGCTTCCTGGGAGCACCTCTAGCATTGCTAGTGGTACTCTATGGGTTCTGTGATGTTATTCAAGGTTTACAGTATTGTACAAACCACGATGAAAAATACACGGGAACCACAAGACCTCACTTTCTACTGTGACACACGGTTTATTGGAGAGATGAGCTTCTCACATAGAGATGATGGGTGGCACATGGTGTTTTAGGAAGATAATAGCAAAATGAGGCGGCTGTGAAATTATTACGGTAGTACAGTATGAATTACAGTTAATTTCATGCAGTTATGATTTGAATACGGTATCTTTGCATTTGTTTGCATTTCTCTCGACTGTCAGTGGTACCATGTGTGAGCTGTAAGTCCGCGTGTGTGTATTTCTCAAATTTGAGAAATTTGAATTTGTTATGATTTGTATATATTTTATGGTAGTAAATGATAAAATAGGCTGGTATTTACATATGTTTTATGCATTCATGACATCCCTTTTTCTGAATGGTTTTGATATTTGTAAACCCTACAGTTCATCTCCATGTTTCTTCAAATTGTTGTGAATCTCCAAAAACTTTCACACGAACTTATTGAAAAAAATATGCTTGAGTGGTCCCGTGCAGTTCATGCCCATGTCGTTCGTGTTGTGTTCGCTACTGTTACTGGTTCTTACGTTGTTGTCGTTGTCCCTGGTTATGTGCCATCATGTAACTATGTTAGAGAATCATGGATGTTAGAACTAAAAGAATCCTGAGAAAATCACCAGGTCCAGCATCCTGTCCCCTGCAATGTAAGTGTCTTTATCTTAGGATTAACGGAGGGATCTTGAAGTCTAGGGATGCTGAGTGAGCTCTTGGTGGTCCCCCAGTGAGCTGGTGGTAGGACATCTGAAATCTCTCTGGTTGCCCATTTCTAGTCAGTGTGGGGTGGAGGTGGGGGTCTGCTGGGCACTAGAATGCTGTGCTATTCTAAATAGTGCTAGGACCACTGTGTTACTAAAATTTCTATTTTATTACCTTCCCTTCCCTAGATGCTGTCTTAAATTTGCACCTCATAAAGTTTAACCTATGACTTAAAGGTCACTTTGGAACCTTGGTTGGACAAAATTTTCTGATGTTCTTTAATATTTTTGTTGGTCCTATTCTGGTGCCTTTCAGTTTCCCAGAAGAGCTTACTCTGTGTACCAAAACACCTCTGTACGTGTTATCCTGTCTCCCTCAACTTCCCTCTCTTGCTTGGCTTTCCAGTGTTTGGCATTTGATGCCATCTCCTCCAGGTAGACTTGCTTGATTGCTGTCTCTACCTAAAGACCCTTCCGTATTCTCCCATGGCAGTGTGATCAGTGTATTATAATTGCCCATACCCTTGTATGTCTCTCCTACAATGGACTGTAGAAGCCTTATGAAAACCTAATTTGTGTCTGTCCATCTTAAAATTACAATCCTAAGTACACAGCACATTTCCTAGGTCTTGGTTGAGAACTTAGTTCACCATCCTTCCTTCCTCGCTCAGGACATTCATGTTCCTTCTGCAAACATTTTGGAGCATCTCCTTCTCGTGGTTTCTGCTAACATTTTCTCTTACTGCCGTGAGCCTTTTGATGGCTTTTCCACCCCTCAAAGTGTATCCACAGGAAATGTTACCCATATGTCATGAAAGTAAAGAGCAGCAACAGAATCCCGTCAAGAAACTCCTCTGCCAGAGGTCTGAGAATCTGGATTCTCATTCTCTGTGAGCTGCCACCCTGCACTTCTTTCCTTATCCTGAGAGTGGGGATAGTAACAGAACCCATTCTCAGAGATGTCTCCAGGATGAAAGTAACCAAAATAATTGTGATACAGCATTTGATTCAGTGTCTGAAACATATTAAATGGAAGTCAGCAACAATTAATTGTAAATTAATAAACAAATTAAGTGAGGTAATGAAAAGGAAAGAAGTTCTGTTATTCTTGAAACATAGTATGTTTCAGGCTCCCCCCCCCCCCCCCCCCCCCCCCCCCCCCCCGTGGAACACCTGCATGGCACCTTTTTGTTATTCATACTGTTTTGACTGTGGCTGTTCTGGATTCCTGTTGAAGGTCTGAGAGACCAGTTTGTCATTTTGAACACAGCGTCAGTGGAATAGCGTATGACTCAACAATCACGTCATCCTGGACAGGCATCAAATGGATGTGAGCCAGGACATGATGTGATGAAAGGCATTCATTTTTCCCCTCTTCCTTCTCTGTGTTTTCTTTGCCACAAACTTGATTCACGTCAAGCCCACAGAAGTAACGTTTCAGTTCAATTCATAATAAAAATTGAGGGCATTTGCATATGTCATTTGCATATGTTATCTGTCACGCACACTGAATAATTCTGTATTGTCACAATTTGTTTGAAATAGATCTTCTCTTTCTACTTTAATAATGAAAGAATAAATTATCTAAGAATATTTAAGAACAGGCTTATACTAACTATTTAATGTCCTTTTACTATTAACATTCTAATTGTAAAACAAAATAACTAGAGGCAAAAACTAAAGGATGTGATGCATGTGTTTTGTCAAAAGAGTTCTGGCAACTAGAAGACTTGACTTCTCACATAGGGAAGTCCTGGTCCTCAGGGCAGTTGTGAGCGGTGTATATAGATGACCCCAGAAAGACCAATGGTGGATATAGTTCTTTCTACTTTCGTTCCCTCCCCGCCTCCCCCCCCCCCCCCCCCCCCCCCCCGCATTGTGATTGCCGAGTATTGACTTCTGTTTTCACTTCTTCTTCTCCAACTCATTATTGTTCTAATGACTGCTTAAATAAAGCCTCTCGTTTTGCTGTAAGGCATCAGAATATTTACCTTTAATTTTTAAAAGTACTCAAATGAGAACCTCATAAATCAAAGAATACCTGTAATTCTGAGTTAACACATCCAACTAAGCCTTTGGCAAAGAAAAAAGTTTTTTTTTCTTAAGCTGGTTGGTTTTCCTTTAACATTCCTTTATTCACTTGCTGGTTCTTTGGAGCAGTGACTTGTTTAATATATTTCAGGCTTTTGAACAAACCAAGCAATATAGGTTGTTATTTTGAAACTCTAAGAGCGTATATAAAAACATCTGAAAGAAGAGTTTGCGTATGCCCACAGGTTGAAGAATTGTTTCAGTTTTTCTTAATTTTTTTAATGTTTTTATTTATTTTTGAGAGAGAGAGAAAATGAGCATGCGACCAGGGGAGGGGCAGAGAGAGAGGGAGACTCAGAATCCGAAGCAGGCTCCAGGTTCTGAGCTGTCAGCACAGAGACTGATATGCGGCTGGAACTCATGAGCCGTGAGATCGTGACCTGAGCCGAAGTCAGCCCCTTAACTGACTGAGGCCACCCGGGTGCCCCAGAATTGTTGCTGTTTTCATGGATGAGCTGCATTCATTGTATATATTTAATGCCTGGTACTCTAACATATTTGGTAAAGGAATGATACCATCTTTCAAGACATTTAGACCTCCCCCAGAAGACAGAGCCAAACTTTAAGATCTTCTCTGTCTTGGCAATTTCCCGTAAATTTTAGAATCAGCCTGTCAGTTTCTGTACACAAAAAAAGCCTGTTGGGATCATAACCAGTAATAGAATTTGCAGGTCAGGGAAGAATGGACAAAACTAATGTTGGCTGTCTCTCCATTTGCTTAGATCTTCGTTACCTAATTTCACCAGTGTTTTATGTTTTCCCTCAGAGCTCTTGCATCCCTTCCCTCCCCCCATTTATTCCTGTTTTACGTGTATATGTGTTTGTGTTTTGCTGCTATCATGAATGACAGGAAATATCATTTTTGAATTGTTTGTGGTATCTAGAAGGAAGGTTGATTTTTTTTTTTTTTTTTAAGATTGTGCCCAGTGACCATGCTGAATTCATGGATTCTAATTTCCTTTTAGTTTTTTGTTTTGTTTTGTTTTTTGTTTTTAATATCTGCCTGCTCCTTTCTCACAGTCTTCGGCTGGAACTTCATTTGCACATATGTGGGGCCGTTTAATATTGTCTCTCAGGTCTTTGAAGTACTATTAATTTTCCTTCAGTCTTTTCTTCCTCTCTGTTCCTCAGGCCACATGAATTACATTGATACTGGATATAGAACAGCTCACTTAATCCTCCTGTTTTTTAAAAGATCCCTCTACCCTCAACTGTGTCTGGCATTCTTGTCCAGGGTCCTTCTGTTTTGCTCTTTCCAGAGAGCGGTCTCCAGCCTTCTGCCTAGAAGAAGGGGATGGATAGGGTGAAAGGAAGGATAGCTTCTAATGAAAGATCAAAACAAAAAATAGAAGAACCCACCTTGGAGGCAATAGAAAATATGCAGAGAGAAGGAATTTCTCCCAAACCTACTGTTGCTATGCTTAGAGATAAGAAAAATAGTGTAGCCATCAAATAAGAGTAAGGTGTTTAAAAAAGGGAATTTCAGGGAAAGGTGAGGGAGGACAAGAAAAAATAAAAATATAAAGGGAATTTTCAGGGAGTAAAACCAAACTATTAGAAATTAAAAAGGTTATAGCATGAATGAAAAGCTCAGTAGAAGGATTGGGAAGTAAAAGTAAGAAAATAACCCAGAAATAAGAGCAGAAAGACACACAGCTGGAATATAGGAGAGAAAATAAGAAAGTTAGAGGACCAGTATAGGAAATCATAAGTGACTGAAAAAGGAAAGGTAATGTAGGGATGAGCTATCTGCTTCTTTTCCTATTGGTTTTTTTAGAGTTAAGAAAACTCTTTACTTGTGACACAAAGCAATACATAAGAATAACCTACACACACAATTTAATGAATAATTACAAAGCTAGCACTCTTGTAACTATTCATATAACATGGTAGCACCATGGAGGCCTCCACTGTGACCTTGCAATATTGCGGTCCCATTTTGCTCCCCCTTCTCAGAGGTAACCACTATCCTGACTGAATAATCATTTTCTTGCTTTCCTTACCACGTGTATATACATCCTTAAACACCGTAGCTTACTTCTCATGCTTTGAACTTTAATAAATAGAATAGAAATGAAAAAAACTGTATGTATTATTTTGTATCTTGTTGCTTTCCCTCTAACCCGTACAGTTCATCCCTGTTATTATATATAACTGTAGTTCACTGCTCTATACAGTTGTACCACTGTTGATACATCCTTCCCATTGTTTTGAACACTTGACTTAGTCTCTAGTTTTGGTTTACTACAAAAACTGTCATTCTAACACATTTTACTGTATCTACACATCACTTTCCTAAAGAGTATACGTTTCTTTAAGTGTATGTCAAGTGTTGCTGCTGCATCGCAGGATATTCTCTTCTTGCTTTTTAGTGGATAATGCCGCACGGTCTTCCAGGGCGATGTGCTCTTTAAACTCAGACACGTTTTAGTGTCAAATGTTTAATTTTTGCCAGTCTGGTGGGTGTGTAATGATATTGCGTGGTGGTTTCAGTTTGCATTTCCCTGATCACTAATGAAGCTGAATAACTTTTTGTATGTTTATTGGCCATTTGGAGTTCTAGTTCCTAAAATAGCTGTATAATTTTTGTCCGTGTTTCCAATGGGTTTTCTTTCCTTTTATTTGAAAGCTACATTTGTCTAAATTTGTGAATATTATCAGAGCACAGGTGGCTAGGGTCCTTTCCCTTCGATTTTAGCCTAAAACCCTGTCATTTTGTCAGCACATTGGTGCTTTTAAGGATTTTTCAAATAAATTTTTTAGCTAACATTTCAATTTTGACAGGCACATTGCCCCCCATAACCTGGCCTGTCATTTCTATAAAAAGAAACCTGTAAATGTTCTTAAGCAGACTTTGAACCATTCCCCCTGATTTTGACCCCTACCTTTATCCCCAATTTCTCAGTCTTTTGAAAATTGTCATATTAGGTTGCTTCTTAGCTTTTCCCACTGGTAACTTAATAGACCCCAGAATGCTCATTCCAGTGTAAAATTTTGCTAGTTATCATCTCTCTTTTTTCCTCCTGTGTTATTGTGCTTTAGTTGACAAAACACCACTTCTCTTGTTGTCTGAAGTCTTAGAGGTTCATGCCTTGGAAAACAAATGTCATTACTCTCGTTTTACTTCCCAGAGGAAGCTGAAATTAAAGCATGTGTTACAGGCACCATCTTTAAGCAGAACTACATGTGGCTGGTCATTTTATTTTCAAACTCACATAACACTTGAAGCAGTAATGTGGCTAAAAGAAGTATCACGTGAGCAATATAATTAAGGGCTCTGAACAACACGGGCTATTTCATCAGACTTGAAATATTTTAAAATTTGATTTAAAATTCAGGGCTTTGTAGATATGTCCTCATTGGACTAAGTGTTGAAATACTTAATGTCCAAAATGTTCTTATAAATCCAAAGAGGACCAACACCCCAGTAGGGAAATAGTGTTCATCAAGTGATAGTTGACCAGATGTGTTTTCTGTGAGGAACAAATGTGGGGAAATGCATGTATCTCCTTTTCTGAACCAAGGTGGGGTGAGCAGTTTAACAGTATGTATGGAAAGTCCTAAAACTGTCTATTGGCTTTCCTTGTCCTTTTAAGATTTTAACTTAAGTAATAATCAAAAATGTTTGCAAAGGTTTATGCAAATTTATTATAGTGAAAAAAAAACTGGAACAAAGAATAGCCAATAATGAGGGAATGCTGAAGTTACTGCTGAGTATTTTGTAACCATCAAAGAATCATGTAATAAGAGATAAACTATTGACACAGGAAATCTTCTCAAAATGTTGTTAAGTAATGCACAACAAATGCACAGTGCCTCACTTACAAAAAGCTAGATACAAAAGAGTCATGTAGAATACTATCCCCAGAATAAATATATATAATTTTTTAAAAGATTAAAGATATATATAAAAGTATTTCCTGTTTTTTTCTGATAAAAGTATGATGGTTTTATTTTCTAATTTAAACTTGCTAGTGTTTTCTAAATTTTCTAATATTTATTACTTTTATGATTTAAAAAATATCTTGTGTTTCAGTTTTATTTGCCAGATTACTTTTCTATTATATCTACTTGTATATTTCTAAGGGACTATAAAACAATGATCTTGGAGTAGGTGCTGGATTAGAGATAAAGAAATGAACCAGGACAAAAATAGTTGGGTCTTTATCGACATGGTAATGAGCTTTCCCCAGTATGGTAACAATAATTACATTCTTTTCCCCATGACTGAAAAATGGGGCAGCCCACATCTAGAGCTGTCTTAGTACCTAACATTCTAGCAGGGAGAGAAGGGAATGGCTTCCTATCCCAAATGAGAGCCTCAGGCCCATAAACAGTCGTTGAGTCATGTCAGCTACCCACTACAGTGGCAACAAAGTGTGAACCCTCCTTGTTTTCTGTCTTGTAAGTTTCCCTTAGTGGCTGGTTCTCATTCTTTACAGGTGTAGGGTTTATACTACATTTTAGAAATCACAAAAAGTTATACTTTATTTTGTTTCACTCTTTTGGAGTACTGTGAGAAAAATTAAAATTTCAAACAGAGATGTTCTCAACTACTATTCGTGTGTGCCCATTTGTCCCCTTTTTTGGGAGAGGTCCAATTTCTTATTCCAGCTAACTAGGCATACTTTTGCCAACCACCTCCATTTAATTTCAAGAGATTGGCTATAACATCTTGCTCTCAGTACTTTTACTTCTTATGGCTCGGGTGTTAAAGTTCACTCTGTGGTTTTTAGAGAAAGTACAGAAACCAAAATGAACACTCAGGGTGTCCAAACAGTCTTAAAATAAGCCTGATACAGCTCAGCTCACACATTGATTATCTACTTAACCAACAGTCAACGGTCCACATTGTGACGTGTTGTTTACTGCTGTCAGCTTTCAGGCTTCGAGAATCCTTTACCAACAATGGAACCCTCAGTTCAGAATTGTCAGATATTTATGCTATAAATTAATGACTTTATCAACTTTGTGATTGATGTTTTTGGCAGATAGATTTTTTGTGTGTTTTGTTTTAAACTGTGTGTGAAAATTTTGTCAAAGTCATTGTTTGTATGGGTTTGCTTTCTCCCCTCCCTTCCTCAAAACCTGGCCATTTCCCTGTTGGTTGAATTGTGAAGCTGTTTGAAGTGATGATTTCATTGAAATTAACAAGTCTGAAAACTACTTAGATATTTTAAACTGAGGACTTTAGTTTCAGAAGTTGCGTTTCTCTTAGACTTTGGAGCTGTCCTTTGACGGGAATGTCAAATCTGCAGTGGTATTCAGCGGGTTCTGTTTCCTGCATACACAACTGACTGTTTACATAAGAACTCAACTTTAAAATGCTTTCTTAATGGCTGACTATTCACATTCGAGTTCTTTGAAGTAAGGGATTTGGTTTCGTTAAAATAACGATTTTTTTTAACACTTCTGTGAAAATACAAACTTTGACAGAGCATTTAAGACAAATTTGAGAGAATACAGTATTGGTTTTGTTTTTCAATCTGCAAATTATTTTATAAATAGAACTAGTATTATTTGATCATAAATGCTTATCAGTTTCAAAGCTTCCAGATTGCAAATTTCCCACTGCAGTAGTTACCATTTATCCATTCTCCAAAAAGTGCTGCTTGTGCCCTTGAAATTTTTACATTCTAAATATCCCCAAGACTTTACAACAAACATCATGTCATTACTTGCTTTCAAAGTTTCTTCTCCATTCCTATATAGTTTCTAAAATGTTAGAAGATACCATTTTAAAAGAAACAGAACTTATTTTTCTAATGAATACTCTAGAATAAACTACAGTAATCTACACTTAGTTGGACTGTGGAAAACCAAAGCTTGCTGGTTTTTTTATTGCTAACGTTAGCAAAAGTGGAACTACATGATAGCTTATGTTGCTCATCACTGTTTTTATAAAATTTTGTTGAGAAAATATATGTGTACAAGTCTGTTTAAATTGGTGTACCTATACACAATGTGCACTACCCCAGTATGTTTTTCGTTTAGTTTGTTTTGACTGATATAATTGTATAATATACAAAGGCGTTTTTTCAATGTAAGGAAAGTACAGAATTTAAACAATTCACATGTATTTTAAAAAATGTAGTCAGTCTTGTTATCTGCATGTGGAGAATGCAAGATACATAGATAATAAATGGCTATTGGTGCAAAGTACTAATCCTAGATCTAGGATAACTGTTATTTTGGGCCTCACTGGACATTAGTTTCTATGAAACAGGGGCTCCAACATTTTAATGCTCTTATTTAATCTACCGTATAGTTAGCCCAAAAGTTATTACTGGTATGCGCTAAAAAAATAGTAGACTTGGAATCCTGAATTCAGACTTAGACTTTGCCTTTCATTAGTATTTTATAGGGCCCTGGGACTAATTCTCTACATTTGTGAATCTTAATTTCTGCATCTATAAAATGGGATTAGTGAGATCTTTCAGGATAGTGATGAAGATTATAAACCATGTATATCAAAAGTGCCTAGCATCTAAAAAGTACTAAATAAGTGGTAGCTGTTATTATATAACTTGAATTAAATATATCATTACAGTATTTTAGTGCTCTTAAATTGAATAACTACAATTTTTTTGGTTTTATCTGTCTTTTAAACATTGGTTGACAATTTAATTTACACCCATAATTTATTCTAGCCAATAGATATAAACCTTCCATCTATAAAAGTGGTAGCGTGACTAGATAGCACCTTTCTGGTTAAGGCAGTGTAATAACAAGTTCATTTTACTAAAAGCAACTCTTACTCATTTGCCAAAAACTACGATAATTACTATTTATAACATCATGTATCTCCAACAAGATACTTTGATGGAGCAGTGTCCTGGGACAAAACGAAATATATCTCAGTCTAAGGTCTCCCATATTTAAGTTAAAACATAATGTCTTCAAAACTCCTCTGAGGGCAAGAATGGTATTATAAATATGCAAAACATTCCTTTTTCTAAAGTTTTTTTAATGTTTATTTTTGAAGGGGAGAGAGAGAGAGAGAGAGAGAGAGAGAGTGTGAGCAGGGGTAGGGCACACAGAGAGGGAGACACAGAATCCGAACCAGGCTCCAGGCTCTGAGCTGTTAGCACAGAGCCCGACGTGGGGCTCAAACTCAGAAACTGTGAGATCATGATCTGAGTCGAGTTGGGAGGCTCAACCGACTGAGCCACCCAGGTGCCCCATATCATTTTCATATTTTTCATACATGGTTGCAAATATATAAAACACTTCTGTTTCTGTTTTCATAGTTTTTAATATTTTGCCAGGTAATTTAGTCTTTAATGGTTACTGTTACAGTATCTTAACAATTTAGAATGTGAATATGCTAATTTGAGGTTTAAATTAATGCAACTAGAATCTAAAAAAGTGGAGGTGATGTGGAATTATTTAAAAATTTAAAAATTGAATTATAGGGGCGTCTGGGTGGCTCAGTCGGTTGAGCCTCCTAATCTGGCTCAGGTCATGATCTCACACTTTGTGAGGTCGAATCAAGCCCTGCGTCGGGCTCAGTGCTGACAGCTCACAGCCTGGAGCCTCTTTGGATTCTGTGTCTCCCTTTCTCTCTGCGCCTCCCACACTCAGGCTGCCTCCCTCTCTCTCTCTCTCTCTCTCTCTCTCTCTCTCTCTCTCTCTCTCTCAGAAATAAACATTAAAAAAAATTTTTTTAATTGAATTATAGGGGCACCTGGGTGGCTTAGTCGGTTAAGTGTCCATCTTCAGCTCAAGTCATGATCTCACAGTTCATGAATTCTGAGCTGTCAGCACAGAGCCTGGAGCCTGCTTCAGATTTTGTGTCTCCTGCCCCTCCCTGCTTGTGCTGTGGCTCTCTCTCTCAAAAATAAATGAATAAACATAGTTTAAAAATTGAATTATAGTTAGAACACAATATTATGTCAGTTTCAAATATACAACATAGTGATTTAATGTTTATATACATTTTGAACTGATCACCAAGATATATCTAACTGCCATCTGTCACCACACAGAGTTGTTACAATATTATTAAGTATATTCTCTATGCCGTACATTGCATCCCCCTATCTTATTTATATAACTTGAATCTTGTGTCTCCTAATCTCCTTCCCCTATTTTGCCCACGTGCCTACCTTCCGCCCCTCTGGCAACTATCAGATTATTCTCTGTATGAGTCTGTTTCTGTCTTGTTTGTTCATTCTGGTTTTTAGATTCTGCATATAAATGAGACCATATAGTGTTTGTCTTTTCTTTGACTTGTTTCACTTAGTATAGTAATCGGCAGGTTCATCCATGTTGTTGGAAATTGCAAGATTCCATTCTTTTTATAGCTGAGTAATACTCCATCATATATACATACACCACAGCCTCTTTATTCATTCATCTATCATTGCACACTTAGTTTGCTCCTGTATCTTGGCTATGGTGAATAATGTTGCAGTGAACATGGGTGTCTATGTCTTTTTGAAATAGCATTTTCATTTTTTTTTTCTAGATAAATACTCAGAAGTGAAATTGCTGGATCATATGGTCACTCTGTTTTTAACTTTCTGAGGAACCTCCATACTGTTTTCCACAGTAGCCGCACCATCTTGCATTCCCGACAGCTGAGTCCCAGGGTTGTCCTTTCTCTACATCCTTGCCAACACTTATTTCTTGTCTTTTTTAATAATAGCCAAACTGATAGGTGTAAGGCAATATCTGATTGTGGTTTTGACTTGTTTCCCTAACTATGACTGATGTTGAGCATCTTTTTATGTGTCTGTTGGCTATGTGTATGTTTTCTTTGGAAGAATGCCTATTCAGGTCCTCTGAATCCATTTTAAATTGGATTGTTTGGTTTTTCATACAGAGTTGTGTCAGTTCTTTATATATTTTGGATATTAACCCATTATCAGGTGTATCATTTACAAATACCTTCTCTCATACAGTAGGCTGTCTTTGTTTTGTTTACTTTTGTCTTTGTGTTGCCTTCACTGTGCCTAAGGATTTGTTTCACATAGTATCATTTGTTTCTATTTGCTTCAGTTCCATGTGCCTGAGGAGACAAATCCAAAGAAATGTTGCTCAGACTGATGCCCAAGAGCTTACTGCTTATGTTGTCTTCTATGAATTTCATGGTTTCTGTTTTTACGTTTAAGTCTTTAATCCATTTTGAGTTTATTTTTGGGTATAATGTAAGAAAGTGTCATTCAGTTTTCCTAATACTATTTACTGAACAGATTATCTTTTGTCCCTTGCCTCCCTTGTCATAAATTAATTGACAGTATAAGCATGAGGTTTATTTCTGAGCTCTCTATTGTATTCCATTAATCTGTGTCTGTTTTTGTGCCAGAACCATACCGTTTTGATCACAACAGCTTTGTAGTATACTTTGAAATCAGGCAGCAAGATACCTCCAGCTTTGGTCTTTCTCAAAGTTGCTTTAGTTATTTGGGGTCTTTTGTGGTTCCATACAAATTTTAGGATTAGGTGGTACTAGTTCTATGAAAAATGCTATTGATATTTTGATAGGGATTGCATTGCATTGTTTTGGGTAGTATGGGCATTTTAACTAAATATTAATTCTTCCAGGCTATAAGCGCCATATATCTTCCAATTTATGTCATGACATATTCAATTTCCATGATCAGTGTCTTACAGTTTTCAACATATAGGCCTTTCCCCTCCTTGATTAAATTTATTCCTAGGTAATTTATTCATTTTGATACAATTGTCAATGGGATTATTTTCTTATTTTCTCTAAGAAGTATATAGAAATGCAACAGATTTATGTATATTAATTCTGTATCCTGCAACTTTATTGAATTCACTTATTATAAGCTCTGATTAGCTTTTTGCTGGAGCCTTTAGGGTTTTCTATATGTAGTTTCATGTTGTCTGCAGATAGTTTTACAGTTTTACTTCTTTTCCAATTTGCTTGCCTTTACTTCTCTTTTCTCGTCTAATTGCTGTCTCTAGGATTTCCATTACTGCGTTGAATAAAAGTAGTAACACTGGGTATCCTTATCTTGTTCCTGATCTTAGAGGAAAGCTTTAAGCTTTTCACTGTTGAATATGATGCTAGGTGTGGGTTTATCATGTATGGCCTTTTATGTTGAGGCATCTTTATTCTATACTTACTTTTTTGAGAATTTTTATTATAAGTGGATGTCGAATTTTATCAAACAGTTATTCTGCATCAACTGAGATGATCATATGATTTTTATCCTTTTGTTGTTGTTAATGTGGTGTATCACATTGATTTGCAGACACTGAAACCATCCTTGCATCCCTGGAGTAATTCCCACTTGGTCATGGTGTACGATCCTTTTATTGTATTGTTGAGTTTGGTTTGCTAATATTTTGTTGGTGATTTTGAATCAATGTTCATCTGGAATACTGGCCTCCAATTTTCCTTTTTTGTAGTATCTCTGTCTGGTTTTGGGATCAGCATAATGCTTGCCTCATAGAATGAGTTTGGAAGCATTTCTTCCTCTTCAATATTCTGTAGGAGTTTGAGAATAGGTATTACCTCTTCTGTAAATATTTGGTGGAATTCACCTGTGTAGCTGTCTTGTTCTGGACTTCTGTTTGAACCAATAATCAAAACCTCCCAACAATTTTGTTACCAGTGATTGATCTGTCCAAGTTTTCTATTTCTTCTTAATTGAGTCTTAGAAGATTGTTTCTAAGGACTTAACATTTCTAGGCTATCCCGTTTGTTAGCATACGATTGTTTGTAGAACTCTTATTATATGATCCTTTGTATTTTTATGGTATTGGTTGAAACATACTGTCTTTAATTTCTGATTTTATTTGGGCCCTCCACTCTTTTTTTTTTTTTTATGTTGATAATGCTGGCTAAAAGTCATCAAATAGGCTGCATGTCCAGTGTAGAGCCCAATGCGGGGCTTGAACTCATGACCTGAGATCAAGACCTGAGCTAAGATCAACAGTTGGAGACTTAACCACCTGAGCCACCCAGGCACCCCACATTGTTCTTTCTATTGCTTTTTTGTCCCTATTTCATTTATACCCACTCTGATCTTTAATATATTTTCTTTCTTCTACTAACTTAGGGCTTCATTGGTTCTTTTGGTTTTATTTCCTTCATGCGTAAAGTGAGATTGTTTATTTGAAATTTTTCTTCTTGAAGTAGTCCTGTATTGCTATATACATTTTAGATCTGCTTTTGTTGTTACCATAGATTTTGGACTGCTGTATTTCCATTTTCATTTGTCTCAAGATGTTTTTTATTTCTTCTTTGATTTCTTCTTTGATTCATTGGTTGTTCAGTACCATGTTGTTCAGCCTCCATGGGTTTGTGGGGTTTTTTGCACTTTTCTTCTTATAATTGATTTCTAGTTTCCTACCATTGTGAAAAGATGCTTGTTAGGATTCAGTCTTTTTAAATTTATTGCGTCTTGTTTTGTAGTCTAACAGGTGATCTATCCTAGAGAATATTCCATGTGAAATTGAAAAGAAAATATATTCTTCTGGTGTTGGATGGAGCGTTCTGTATCTATCTGTTAAGTCCATCTGGTCTTATGTGTCATTTAAGGCCAGTGTTTCCTTATTGATTTTCTGTCTGAGTGATCTATTTATTGATGTAAGTAAGGTGTTAAACTCCCTTACTATTAATGGATTATTGTCAACTTCTCCCTTTATGTCTGTTAGTAATTGCTTTGTTTCTTTAGGTGACTGACCTTCGGTTGGGTGCACAGATACTTACAAGTGTTATACCTGTTTGTTGGATAGATCCCTTTATCATTATGTAATGTCCTTTTTTTACACTCTTTGTTTTAAAGTCTATTTTGTCTGATGTAAGTATTGCTCCCTGACTTTCTTTCCATTTCCATGGACTCACACAGATGGGTCTTTTTGTTTTTTGTTTTTTGTTTTAATCCATTCAGCTACTATGTGTCTTTTGATCGGAGCATTAAGTCTATTTAACATAGTTATTGATAGGGGTACCTGGGTGGCTCAGTCAATTGAGCATCCGACTTGAGTTCAGGTCATATCTCACAGTTTGTGAGTTGGAGCCCCACATGGGGCACTCACGCACGCTTGCTCTCTCTCTCTCTCTGTCAGAAATAAACATTAAAAAAGATAGTTATTGATAAGTAAGTATGTATTGCCACTTTGTTCATTGTTTCCAGTTGTTTTGATAGTTCCCTGCTCTTTTCTTCTTCTCTTGGTCTTTTCCTTGTGATTTGGTGACTTCCCCTAGTGTTAGGTTTGATTTCCTGTCTCTTTATTTTTTGTGTACCTATGGTAGGTATTTGGTCTCTGGTTATCAGGAAGTTCATATATAATATCTTCTGTATACAGCAGTCTCTTTTAGGTTGATGGTCACTTAAGTTCAAGCATGGTCTAAAACACTACCTTTTTTATCTCCCTTTTATGTTTTCACTGTCAGACTAAGTACTGTAGGTCTAGATGATTTTACTCTTCTTGTCTTTTAACCTTCATACTAGCTATGGAAGTGGTTGATCGGCTACCCTTACTATATGTTTACCTTTACCAGTGAGAGGGTTTTTTTTTTCCCATAATTTCCTTATTCCTAGTTACCGCCTTTTCTTTTCCACTTAAGGAAGTCCCTTTAACATTTATTGGAAGGCCAGTTTGGTGTTGATGAACGTCTTTAGCTTTTGCTTTTCTGGAAAACTCCTTGTTTCATCTTCAATTTGGAATGATAATCTTGCCAGGTACAATATTCTCGGTTGTATATTTTTTTCCTTTTAGTATTTTGAATATTTTAATACCACTCCCTTCTGGCCTGTAAAATTTATGCTGAAAAATCTGCAGATAGTCTTACATGGGTTCCCTTGTATATAACACGTTTTCTCTCACCACTTTGAAGATTCTCTGTAAAGTGTCATGATATGGGTCTCTTGGGTCCACCTCATTTGGGATTGTCAGTTTCCAGACTTAGATGTAGGTTTCTTTCACCAGGTTAGGGAGGTTTTCAGCCATTATTTCCTCAGATAGGTTTTGTCTCTTTCTCTCTTCTCCTAGGCCCCTACAATGCAAATGTTAGTATGTTTGATGTCATCCTAGAGGATAGTCTTAAACTTTCCTGCTTTTTAAATTTCTTTCTGTGCTGTTTCTATTGGGTGATTTCCACTAATCTTTCTAGGATCAATGATCCCTTCTTGTGCATTATCCTATACACTGGTGATTCCTTCTAGTATATTTTTCATTTCAGTTATTCTTTGGCTCTGAATGGTTCTTTTTTATGTTTTCTGTTTCTTTGTTGAAGTTCTGTGTTTATCCATTCATCTCTTTAGTTAATATCTTCATAAGCATTACTTGGAATTCCTTATTTGGTAGGTTGCTTATCTCTGTTTCATGTAAGTTTTTTTTTCTGAGTTTCTATCTTGTTCTTTCATTTGCAACATACTCCTCTGTGTCCTCATTTTGCCTAGCTCTCTGTGTGGTACTAGATCAGTTACATCTATTAGTCTTGAAGGAGTGGCTTTACGCAGAAGGTGTCCTGTGGGGCACAGGAGCCTAACATGCTCTGGTCACCTGACCCAGGTGCCCAAGGACTGATGCCTGGGTGGGCTGTGTACACCTCCTGTTGTGGTCGGTCCCAATCCATATGGACTTGCTGATGTGTGTGGGGCTGGCTGCAGGAGCTGACTGCAATGCCCGATTGCAGCAGTCCGGCCAGGCTGGTAGGCAGCCTCCTGCACAGCTGGCTACACCTGTTGTAAGTATTTTAGTTTGCTGGGCTGGCACCCCAGGGCAGGGTGCTTGGGAGGAGCTGTAGTACCTGCTGGAGACGTGGGGTGGTAAGCCTCCTGGGAAGGGCTCCAAGTTGGTTGGATGGAGTGAGTTCACAGAGAAACACTGGGCTATGTTTCCCCAGAAACACTGTAGTATAACATAGGTGCTAGTTATGGTGCTAGCACAATAGATAGAAAGTATTAGAAATGGTGCCCACCAATGCTGGTCCAGCTGGGTAGAATTGACAAGAACAAAATGGTGCCCACCAGGGCCACTGTCCCTGGGGAATGCCCCAAGTGATCCCTGTCTCTCTGGCACACACCCCAGCCATTAGTGAAAGTACTTCCTTCACATGTAACCCTTCACATGTAAGAGAATCCGCACATGCTCTTTAAGAGTGGAGTCCCTAGGGGCGCCTGGGTGGCTCAGTCAGTTAAGGGTCCAACTCTTGATTTTAGCTCAGGTCATGATCTCAACAGTTTATGTGTTGGAGCCCTGCATTGGGCTATGTGCTGCAGAGCTTGCTTGGGATTCTCTCTCTCCTTTTCTCTCTGTCCCCTCCCCTATACACATGCTCTCTGTTTCAAAATAAATAAATAAATAGATAAACACTTTATAAAAAAAAAAAGAGTGGAGTCTCTATTTCCTACTGTCCTCTGGCTCCCTTGGCTATAAACCCCATTGCTTTTCAAAGCTTGTTATTATCGGTGCCATTCACCTGAGCAGTGGAGACTGGTGTGGGGCTCAGACCCCTCCTTCGTCAGTGAGGCCTCTGTGGTTGTGATATCCCTCCCACTTGTGGGCCTCCCCACTAAGCATGCAGGTCCTGACTAAACTGTGTCTGCACCTCCTACATATCTCACTTTGGCTCCCATCCTTAGTTGGGTATGATCTTTTCTGCTTGTCTTTAGTTCACTCTGAGATACTTGTTCCACTTGTAGGTGCACACTTTGGTGTGTCCAAGGGAGGACATGAGCCCAGGATCCCCTACTCCTCCTGCCCCTCGAATGTCTTAATTATAGGCAATCTCTATTCTACTTTGATACTAATGATAGAAGAGAGAAAATCAGAAATTATTTTTAAAGTTTAACCCTACCTCAAGACAATCTACTTGGTGACTCACACAGGTTTTAAAAAATTCTGTCAAGCTTGAATGGATATTACCCTGCAGGTCCCTGCCAGGCAGCACAGTTAGGAAGGTAAGGAACACAGGTTTTGGAATTAGGCAATGCTGAATTCACATCCAGGTTTTGCTCATGTGACTATGGGCAGACAAATGGTTTAACTGTCATCCGTAAAATGGACTAGGAGGAAGGATTATTAGAGGTCATGTATTTATTAAAGTTCCTAGCCATGGAGTTTGGCATGTAGAATTAAAATATCACTTAACTAGTGTACCCTGTAATCATTACTATGATGGGAGTGTTTTGTGTCCCCTCCTAAGAACCTCTCGTCTTAAAGTTTCCATCTGCCTGCCTGATAAGACTTCTGTCTTCCATCCTCTTCAGGAGATAAGTTTCCCATTCTTTTTGCTATTAATTCAATATTTAGAATTATTCCTCTAAGCTATTTCAGTGGATGTTTCGAAACCAGGGTGTGAAGTGAGAGCATCGTCACCAAAACCCAAGGGAAATGCATATAGCCAAAAAAAAAAAAAAAAACCAAAAACAAAAAACCTCTCATTGGGTAGACGGGCATGACAGAGAAACCAAGAAGTTTTCACAGTAATAAAAGAACCTGAGAATTGAAGAATCAATCCTTGACTTTTGGCTGAGGTCAGGGAGGAAGTGTGTGGCCATAGATCAAATTGAGGTTGGTTCTGAGTGTTTTGTTCCTTCCTTTATACTAATATAAAGTTGAATAAGGACCCAGCTGCTCTCAATTTGTGTGATTTTACAAAACATCTTTGTAAGGATTTAGGAATTGTGTTCATTGTACAGAATGAGATAAGTATGAATTTGTGGATCATTTGAAAATTTAGTCCAACAATACACTGTTGCACAATTTTAAGGCAGCTGTTTTTCCCTATTTCCCTCTATTTGGCAACCCTTACTTGGACAAAAATCTGGATTTGCAGATCCTGATTGGAAGCACGCACAGGGAATTTGCTCCCTTTCGTTGTATATCATTGCAACCCCAGATTCCATAATCAAAAATTCCAAAATCAAAAATACTTAAAACTAATGTAAAATGAAGACAAATACAAATCATCAGTTTACCACAATTCTAAATTAAACTACAAACCCCAGGTAGACCGTAGCTGATAAAGTCTACTTAATCTTGCAAGCTAGACGTACATTACTGAAACCCAAGACAATTCCCAAAGATGCTGGTACCAGCTTAAACTCAAGCTTCGTGGGGTCACACATAATTATAATAACAATGGCATTCAGCTATGGACTTGCCACGGAGGATACCTACTGGGTCAACGTCTATGAAAAATCAAGTCTTGAAAAGATGGAAAAACATTACAGGTGAGATTTGAGCTCAGAACCACAGCTCCACAGCCATCAGTTTCACCCCTAGATATATAGTGGGACATACATTAGAAGAAGGTAGTGAGCGTACCATTGCCTCAGACATGATCTTGTATTCCTGAAGGATGTGGTATTCCTAACTCCGTGTGTATCAAACCATAATTATCCTTGTGTGCTCTCAAGAAGTGAGGAACACACATCCTCACTCCACAGCATCAGTACTTGTTAAAATTCATGTCCCCTAATGTAGGCCTGAGCAAACAGAGCTGAGGACTTGCAGCCTAAGGTCTCAAGTTAGCTAATACAGTGACCAGACTGAGGACTGATGCTTCCAAAGAGAAAGAAATACGTTTCTTCTGTGAAACATGTTAGATCAGACTTTACAAAACAAGTTCAGATAAGGTGACCATGTTCTCTCTTCATAGAAATAAATACACAGGACCAAAGAAGCCTTTTAGAGGCTCAGATATATTCTTCCCTGCCTATACCCTCTGTGCCACCTTGGGAAATGTGGACAAGTTCTTGGAGTCTATTGATGGAAGACCTTCATTTTACAGACAGAAACTAAGCCCAGAGACATTAGGTGACAGGCCCTTGGTGTCTCAGAGATGTGAAAAAGGCATTTCCTCCTTCATTTACCCTTTACTGAAAATGTATTAGAGTTTGTGTTGTTTAACCTTCTCCCTAAGATGAGTGAGGATAAATGATGCATGGTTTGGGGGAACTGTCTTAATATGCACCTAAAGCTAAAACAAGTTAGAAACCTCTCTGAACAAATGCAAAGCAAAGAGAATAATCAGTGTTTCTTCGACTTCTTCAAGAACATGTGTTCTGGTAGAACCGTTTAACAGAAATATCACGAAAGCCTTGCCTCAGAGTATTTTTCTGTTTGATTTAAAAACTATTCCATAGCTTATTATCAAACAAATCAGTAATCCTTTAGCTAATGCAGGGATAAATGGACAGTCAGAAAACATAATCACCTGGTGTGTGCAGCTGAGTATTTACATTTTGCCTAATGAAAAAAGATAAGAAAAATGCAGGTGATTTTAATGTGTAAAAACCATGTTTTCAGGCTAGCCCTAGAGGGACAAATACATTACTGACTCCAAGTAATCACTAGACCTCTGTAGTCCCTGGTGTCAGCTCTGTTTTGAATCTCTTTCTGGACTCATCTTGAATCAAAGAATATTTAAGCCTGTTTCAGTAGGACACTTGCTCCCTTTAAAGATAGTTCAAAGGTTTTAAAATCTGTTTCTGGACCTTGTTGGATTGTTTTCTTCTCTGTGTTGCCTAAAGCTTTATGTATAGCAAGGGTTCTTAACCTCAGCATTATTGACAGTCAACTCTGGGTAACTCTTTGTTGTGGGGGATTGTCCTGTGTACCCATGGCATGTGGGTGGACCAGCACTCCAGTCTTTTGTCATTAGATGTCAGCAGCATTTCCTCAGCTTTGACAATCACAGATGACTCCACCCATTACCAAGTGTTCCCCCCACCCACCTACACACACCCCTCTTCCCCGGGAGCAAAGAACCACTGGTTTACAATATTTGGCCAATGAGAAAACACCTGTTCCATGTGTACTTGGTAGAAATTAATCCAGTTTTATTTTCAGGATTTTTCCCCATGTTAGTTATACTTGTTTTCTGAGGTGATACCCTTTTTGCTTTGTTTTGTTTTGTTTTGTTTTGTTTTATTTTGTTTTCCCCCAAATGGGTTCCTTGCATTTCATTGATTTAATTCACTTAACTTGGAGGCTAAACCAACAGCACCATTTGGATTTGTAATGTTTATCATCTCTGCTTCTTTGTCTTTGGGAGAAAGCCTCTACTAAGCAATACTGTATCATCTTGCCAGGTACATTACAGTCCCCATTTAGAAATAGGGCAATTGAGATTTAGAGAGATTAAAAGGTCACCAAGCTACTACACTGCAGTTAGGTTATGAATTCTAGCCTGCCTGACTTAGAGTCCTTACTATTCTATGTAACAGCAATTCTCAGAATGTACTCCATGGACACTTGGGTGTCCCCAGGACCCTTTCAGAAGTACATTAATAAAAATATACAGTCTTCATTTGCCTTTCTCACTGTGTTGGCATTTGCAGAGATGGTACAAAAGTAATGATGAGTAAAACTGCTGGCCTCATAGGGTACAGTAGTAAGTGTACTCACTGCCTTGCCCTCCCAAGTTAAAGAAAGCCAATTCCACTTAAGAATATCTTTGAAGGATTCCTGTGTGGCTTAGTCAGTTGAGCATCTGACTCTTGGTTTCTGTTCAGGTCAAGGTCTCATGGTTCGTGGATTTGAGCCCTGTGTCAGGCTCTGTGCTGACAGCAAGGATCCTGCTTGGAGATATATATTCTCCCCCCCACCCAACTTTAAAAAAATTTTTTTGTTTTTTTTTTTTTAAAAAGGATATCCTTGAGGAAGCAAAATATTCTTTTAAATCTCCACCTTTGACAATGTCCTTTTACTATCTGTGTGACAAAATGGGAAGATGCTTGAAGCTTATTACGTACTTACACTGCACATAGCACTTAGGTTTGTGTCAAAGAGGAGTAGGTGTAAGACTGTTTATGTTGCACATTGAACAAGCCACCTTTTTCATGACATACCATGGATAAACCATGATTTTTAGCCTTTGGTGTTTGCCAGATGTTATCTCAAAAATGATTGAAGTGAGCTTATCACTTCAAGGAAGACAGTTTAGAACTTTGAAAGACTTATGTCTGCCACTATGAGCTTGATAGATGTGACTGTTATATTGTATAATGAACTGGTCAACATTTAGAAAATCTGCCCAACTCAGTGAACCAATATTTTCCAAATGACTAATGCAGGATAGTACAAAATCATGCACAGGTAAAAGGACCATTCGAAGCGCAAGACAGACTGATGGATTTTAATGTAACAGTGTTTCAAAAAGTTCACTGATAGGGATTCAGATTCTACACTGCAGTACTGACCTTTAAAAAACCAGAATGTTTTATTTTGGGGTAGAATCACAAAGAATATCTACATTTACCTGAACTCAAGCTCTTGGAGGATCATTAACCCTCAGCTGGCTCAGAGGGAAGGGTATTTATGGCACTTGCCTTCATCTGAGATCCTCCAGGTGGTCCCATGTCACAGGAGGCAGGTAAAAAATATTGACAAGAGTTTCAAGGTTCGTTATTTCAGTGATGTATTCCACGCATAATAAGACTTACATACATGAAATGACTTCTGTGTCGTCACAACACCTGACAATCCGGATTCGTGAGCACGTGCTAAATGAAAGGATGTCATTTACCTGTACATTTTATAAGCTCCTCGAGGGGTGGGATGAATTCTCACAGTCCATCCATGACTATCCGTCCGGGAGCCCCCTCTCAGCACTTGCTTTTCTTGTAGAACTCGACAGAAAAACCCAGCTTTGAATGCGTGGTTTTTTGTTTGTTTTTTCTTTCTCAACTGTCACGTAAACTCCGTCGCCTCAGGAATAAGCTGGTGTTTAGCACGCTGTCCACTGTAAGTGGGGAACAGCATTTGAGTGTTCACTTGGAACAAGGCATTTTGTTCCTATGAGTCTCCACTCACCGTGGATATGGTCAGTTCATAATGGAACCTCTTACTGTCTTCCAAGTTTGGCACAGCCGTCCGCACACACTGATCAAAGACCCCAGACTTTTCAGCTTTTCCATTCAAGGAGATGTCATATACGTTCTCATTCCTGTGTGCTTTCTCTTTCTTTCTGTCATGTATTTGCCATGTATCCTTATTAAAAGATGGTGATTCCATATGGTTTTCCTTGTAGTTCTAGCAGTTTGGTTGGCCTGTAGCCCTTCAGCAGTAGCACAGGGTCACATTTGCGGTTGTAAACTGTGCCGTACTCATCCGTGTTCCCCAATGGTGTTCGTCCTAGGCTATCCTAGTCCTCGTGTTTGTGTGACAGAAATGGATTTTTTTCCCACCGATGTCTGTGGTATGCTTGGCAGTTTTCCACGTACTCCATTCTTATCTGACGGAGCCTGGAATGACTGAAGGGATTTCAAAAGGGTGACTTAAATTACAGATGCTTAGCTACACTTGTATCCGTCCATTGGTTCCTAGCTTTCCCTGTTGCCATCTGTAGCTCATGGTTGAGTGGCCTGAATGCGTTTTGCCAATGCTCTCATTTATAAGCTAGAATTTGTGATTACCATCCTGGGTTTCAGACTGAATACTAACTTTCTACTTACATAATGCTGTCTCATAAAATCTCTAGTTTTTCTGAAACAGGAAAGGAGGAACCACAGCACACACACAGATGATGTCCTTCCTACTCATGAGGAAACTGAGGCTCAAAGTGGTAGATAGCAACCCAGGGTCACACAGACTTTCCATGGGGAGAGCAGGGATCTGAAGCACGTCAGTTTGACTGCAAATAGACCCCCCCCCGCCCCCCGATCACCCTCCTCTTACTGCGTTGGCCTCATCTGGAGGTGATACCATCCTGTCACGGGGCTGGTGAGCGGCTAGACGAGATTTTACTCACGAAAGTGTTTTCACAGCTACAAAGTCCAGGCACACCTAGTTTTATGGTGCTTTCCTTTATTGCACTTTGCGTTTTTTACCAACTGAAGGTTTGTGCCAACCCTAATTCAAGCAAGCCTGTCAGCACCATTTTTCTAACAGCATCTGCATATTATGTGTGTGTCTGTGTCACATTTTGGTAATTCTCTTGGTATTTCAAATTTTTTCATTATTGTTCACGTGATCTGTGATTTTTGACTCGCTGAAAACACAGATGGAGTATTTTTAGATTAAGGTATACACATTCTTTTTTACATATAAAGCTCTTACAGACTTTAACAGACTGCAAAGCAGTGTGAATATAACTTTTATGTGCACTGGGAAACCAAAAAAGTCATTTGACTTGCTTTATTGCGATATTCACTTTATTGCTGTCTGTGGTCTGGAACCAAACCTGTAGTATCAGTGAGGTATGCCTTTACTACAAAGTACCATTTTAAAAAATTTTTAAACACTTACATATGCCTATGTTTTTGTGTGTATTGTATATAAATATATATATATAAGTATATATATAAATATATATATATAAATATATATATATATATATATATATATATAATTGGTTGAATTAAATGGTTGAAGCATTTCAGAAGTAACCTTTCAGATCTTTAAATATTATACTCATTTTCCATAAACAACTGGTTGGTCCCTAAAAATAGATGTCAGATGACAGAGATGGGCTGAGCAGGAATAGGCGCATCTTCAGGCCACAAGCCAAGGAAGTTTTTGCTTCCCTGACACATCGCTCTGTTCACTCATGCCAAGTCCTTCCTACCTGTCTGTAAAAATACGGCCTAGAGCAGCTCCTCCGCGTTAGTCACGAGCTTCCATTCATCACGGGTGGCTCACGCCAGACCTACAGCACGGTCATTTCAGTCTGTCCTCTCCCATCGTCCGCTGTCCCCCACCTAGCAGGGAACCAACACCTTGTGATACGGAAACATCCAGAACTTTGTGGCCATGCTCAGAAAACATGTAAAACCCTGAGGCCTATTCCCAGAACTGGGGTGATGGCAACACCGTCCACCTGACAAAGCCTCTCGAACGGAAGACTGGCAAGGTGCAGTAGCTTCATCCGAGGACAGGATTTACGGGAGCTTTTGGGCTTGCTGAAAGGTTTCAAAACAAATTCGGGCCTAGAGTATCTTTAGAGACATAACAACAGCACTCACTGTGGTGAGAAGTCTGCAAAATGAACCACGAGATGGGGTAGGAGAAGCAGATTCCTGTCCTTTTCTTGAGGCCACACCCGGCCTCAGTGCAGAGGACAGAATGCTCCTTCCTGTTGAAAGCCCACTGCCCTTTCCGTTCTTGCTGTGAGCCACAC
This sequence comes from Panthera leo, assembly GCF_018350215.1. NCBI lineage: Eukaryota > Metazoa > Chordata > Mammalia > Carnivora > Felidae > Panthera > Panthera leo. The sequence continues at coordinate 118,953,234 of NC_056679.1, read as the reverse complement.
AGGAAGGTGACAGACAGTGATGTTTCGCATCAGTCTTTGTAGGCCATAATGAGAAACCTGATAGCATTGGGATTGAGAGATGTAGGCCCAAACTCAAATACTGTATGAAGTTTTGACTCTAGCGGAGGACATGGATTGACTGAATTTAGACACTGAGTTTAGAGAGAGGCCTGTACAAGGTCTTAAAATGACAAAAATTAACTTGATGTCCCAAACAATTAAAGGGGCAGGACGCATCTTCTTGAGGTGACAGATGTATATACTATCTCTGGATCATGGTGGTAGTTGCACTACTATCCGTTTAGCCAAACTCATCAATGGTTCACTTACAAATGGTGAATGATATGGAAGCGACCCCTTTATAAAGGTGATCATGAATGTAAACAAATGCTACACAACTACAGATGACAGTTTCAAAGTGAAGCATGTATTCATCATTCTTTTTAGGGAATGCTTAAAAGGAAATTCCCTCACTCTTGGGGTGCCGGGATGGCTCAGTCAGTTAAGCGTCTGACTTCTACTCAGGTCATGATGTCACGGTTCGTGGGTTCAAGCCCCGCATCGGGCTCTGTGCTGACAGCTCAGAGCCTGCTTTGGATTCTGTGTCTCCCTCTCTCTCTGCCCCTCCCCCACTCGCACTCTGCTTCTATCTGTCTCTCTCTCCCCCCCCCGCAAAAATAAATATTTAAAATTTTTTTTTAAAAGTTACCTCACTCTTAATTTTGTCTAAAAGAAGATTAAAACATGATTTGAAAATATTTGAATAGACTGTTGTAATGCTTGCTAGTACTTGAAGCCAGAGTTCAGTGTGAACATGCTCCCTAGGGAGTGAGGAGGTAAGAGAGCTGTAGTTCGATGTTTCTTTGAAGGTCATGACAGTGGATCCTGACACTGCTTTCTCTCCTCCTTCAGCCCTGGAATGAGACCAGATGTAAGCTCTCCTCCATCCAGCTCTGCAGCGGCAACGGGACCACCTCCCAAACTCTGCCTTGTGTGTTCTGATGAAGCTTCGGGGTGTCACTACGGGGTCTTGACTTGTGGAAGCTGTAAAGTATTCTTCAAAAGAGCAGTGGAAGGTAGTGTGTGTTTTGAAGAGTTTTGTTTTTCCTCTACTTGGTTCTTATCTCTCAAGGTGGATTGTGAAGTTTCTGGTATATGCGAACCCCATTAAGGCTGGAAGTCAGTAAAGTCAGGTACGGGGGGTTGGCTCGAAGGCCTTCTAAATGGAGAGATTTTAAAAAGCCACACAAAAAGCATAAGAGACTCTTAAATACAGAGAACCAACTGAGGGTTGCCGGAGGGAAGGTGGGTGGGGGGATGGGCTAAATGGGTGATGGGCATTAAGGAGGACACTTGCTGAGATGAGTACACGTAATGTACTCGTGTTACACGTAAGTGATGAATTACACGTAATGTAAAAGTGATGTGTTACACGTAAGTGATGAATCACTGGGTTCTACTCCTGAATCCAGGACTACACTGTATGTTAACTAACTTGAATAAAACAACAACACAAACAGAACTAGAATAAAATAGAAAAGTATAAGTTAAGGAGAGGGAGTTTGGTCAGATAACAGAAGGTAACGGTAAGAAAGTGCTGTCATGGGAAATGGTGGTGTTACATTACTGCCCAAACCTAACATTCATTGTGTGAGAATCATGGGCTTTAACTCCCATGAAGTAGTTGGTTTTAAAACCACCGACTATTCCAGTCTGACAAAAAATGAGGGACAGTAAGAACTATGAGTGGAAAGTCTGGGTGGGTTTCTCTTCCTGTTGAGTCAGGCACTGTGCTAAGTGGTATCAAGTCCACATAAGACCTGGTCCCCACCCTCTGGGTGGTCACGGTCTGCTTGAAGTGAGAGAGGAGTTCAAAGTTTCCAGGAAAGAGGTAGTAGTAAGAAGCAAGTGATAAACAGCCTGAGGAGATAGAGAAAGAAGGTAATGTAGAGAAGCTGATTTCATCATATGAATACTAATAAAAACTGTACCCTGGTTATAGATTCAGTCTGCTGACAAGGGCAGTCACATCAACTCCTTAAAGAGAAATTCATTCCATAGCAAATTAGTATTGGAAATTACTCTAAAATCCTCTTGGGAAAAAATCATGTACTTTAGTTATTTATAAAGCTGTTTGAAGGTGGTGTCGCATGAATGGATTACCTAAAGCTCTGAGTATGTTAATTTTTAAAGAAGTGTAATTATCCATCCACAGTATGAGAAAGATTATTATTATTTGCCTCAAGTTCTGTTTGCATATCCTTAAGAGTTAGATGAGTCATTTTCTTTTGTTTGGATTACTTTTTAATCCATGAGCTAACTATAAAACTCCTCCTGTTACCCCACATGGAGCACAGGGAGGCAGGCTTTGACCAGGTAGGAGCCCCCAACTATTGAGTAGTGCTAAGGAAAGCCCACCCCTGCGTATTCTACTGCCTCTAACAAAGTAGACCTTATTCACCACGGACCCAAGAGAATGAAGCTTTTTCTTGTCTGCACTTTACTTCAGCACTTTATTTTAAATGTTTTTGTTTATTTCTGAGAAGAGGAGAGAGAGAGAGACAGAATGGGAGCAGGGGAGGGGTAGAGAGAGGGGGAGACCCAGAAGCTGAAGCAGACTCCAGGTTCCGAGCTGTCAGCACAGAGCCAGACTTGGGGCTCAATCCCGTGAACTGCAAGATCATGACCTGAGCCGAAGTCACATGCTTAAATGACTGAGCCACCCAGGTGCCCCTGTCTCAGCACTTTAAGTCCTGAGTTATCTCCATGGTATAAATGCAGTGATAGAGGTAATCCAATATACAATAATACTGGCAAATTAATTTCTGCAAGTGAAATTCAGAAAGAGACCGTGGAACCTTAGAAGAAAAAAAAAGGGTATTTAAAAAAATATTTTAATTAAAATGGAGGAGAATGAAAAATTCTTTAAAACAGGACTATAAATGTAAATGCCTATACGGACCAAGTATGTGTCCTTCTGGCAAATAGAAGACATTTGGGTCAAGGAAGGTTAGAGAGTGCAAGCTTACTTCAAAAGCTTTCAATACCCTTTAAAAAGTAAAAAAGAAAAGTAAAAAAAAAAAAAAAACAAGAAAAAAAGCTAAACCTAGCCATATGCCCTCAGGGCTTACCCCCTGCTTTAGAATTAAATTCTTATGCTTGTTTTTAGGTAGAAATTTCATAGAATATGAGCTGTCCCGTTTCAAAATGTTTATTTAGCGTTTAAGTATTTCAGTTAAGTATGGTGGCTCGATTACATAATTAGTAGGGGAAGGTTTAACTGTGGACTATGTTAAGTAAATCCTATATTTGGACTTTCATTTTCTCCAACATCCCTTCCAGCTCTAAAATTCTGTAATCCTTTGACAACCTAACTCGGAGCAGTTCTACTTTTCCTCTCTACACAGGATGGAGATGTTTTCATTACAGAGATGTAGTTTCTAAGGTCTGTATCATACTTAGCAGTCCATTTTTGGCACCTGCTGGAAATACTAGGTTACCCCCCCCCCAAATTGGCATAGGATAAATACCTGAACATTTCAGCAATTTTTAAGAAGTTTTATCCATACAACCCAGATCAAGGGTAGATATCTTGAGTTTTTTTAAGTCTGTATTCTGGGAGTCACTTCTCTACATACAGAAGAAAACTTTGGGTAGCCTCATGTCTTTTCATGTATACTAGTTCCGTGATGTCCCCCCTTCCACCAAGTCCCTTTTACTTATATCTCCTGTACACAAAAGTACATGTAATCTTTGTTGGTGGGTCATAATGATGATAGACATCCATTACCTTTAATGTCCCATAGACCAAGCATTATGTTTTATGTACATCATACCATTGTATTAAGGGCTCTGTGAGCTCTTAAATGCTGTTCTGGTCCTATTTGATCAAGGAAACTGAGGCTGAGAGTTTAAGTGGTAGAGCTGGGATTCCGGGGGCGGTAACAGCTGGTATAAGACATTGGGCATTGGAGAAAGGAGCAGCTCTGGAACAAAGCTCAACTGTAGGCCATCGGTCAGCCCGGTGGCCTACTCCTCACAAAGAACTGAACCTGATATAGTTAACCATCTACTCAAAATGCACGCCTCATAGCACTGTGATTTATCTTCTTATGAAGAAGGGAATACGGTTTGTTTCCATCCAAGTAGTAGGCAGTCCTGTGCAGAAGGGATCTTTTCCCAGAAATCAGAACAAGATATATTCAACCTAGTGAGCTGATGATGATTTTTCTCTTGTCTCTGAATGCGATTTCTTTTTGAGAAGAGAAATGCCCCGTTGTGGTCCTGTGCATAGCCACAGTGGTGTTGTGCAGGAGGATCTTTTCAGTTTTTGCCAGGCCAGCAGATCCTGAGATATTTTCTTTGACACTCAATAGCCAGATTAAAAGAAAACTACAAGAAAGCACTTTTTGGGGTGGGTAAGGGTATCAGTCTTTCCATTTTAATTTTTTTTGCTAGGTGAAAACTGCACTTTGTACCTCTTACCACACATTATTAAATACTAGGTGCCAGAAGATTGTATAGACAGTGACAGTCTAATATTTGGAGTCGGTGGTGGATTTAAACACTTACATTCTACAGTGCATGTGACATATGAACAAATATCTGTAAGATCTATATACGGTAGTTTGCCAGGTGTGTGATTTCCCTCACTAGTTGTTGCCAATCTTAACATTCAAGATTAAGTTTGTTCCCTGTCACTTAGACTTGAAGGGGGAGCACGCTCCATTTGCATATGGTGGCATAATGTTGAGGGAAAGTCATTTTCCGTGTGGGGTTCTTTGAGTATTTTGAAAGCAGTTTCCTCTTTGTTTAACCTTCCTTAGCATTAAGTCAGAAGTCATAATGAAATAGTGACTTAAGACATCCTCTCTGTCAAACTGTACTTTAAACAGTTTCTCCTGTAATGCAGAACAGGGTTACCTTGGAGGAGGGTAGTGACTGGAAAGGGCCTAGAAGACTACTGGTGGAGTACTGTTCTTCTTGACCAGAGAGCCGATTACATGGCAGTGTTCAGTTTGTGAAAACATAGGAGATGCTACACTTAACAATCTGTGCACTTTTCTGTATGGGTACTGCAGTATTTTTCATGAACTATGTTTATTTGTTGAGCGGAATAAGAAAGAGACATTTTTAAGGTGACCTCACAACTCTGTAATGGGAGTGGAAGCAAGTACATCTTTCTTCATCACTGCCTGTGGTCCCTGCCCGTGGTCAGCCCAAAACAAAAGGGCAATGAGTCTCGTCATAAAAAGATCCCTTATAACCTGGGAAATTTTAACAGTGCCTTTGTTTTCTGTCTAGGACAGCACAATTATCTTTGTGCTGGAAGAAATGATTGTATCATTGATAAGATTCGAAGAAAAAACTGTCCAGCATGCCGCTATCGAAAATGTCTCCAGGCTGGAATGAACCTGGAAGGTAATGTAAACACCTGAAAGGAAATGTCTCTGCATCATATAAAAATTTGTCATTTTCCTTTTCACGATATAAGTGAGCAAAAGTAATAATTTAGTCGTTGCAATATATATGTGCTTGGCTAACATCATTTTATATTACTGCTTTATTGAGTAGGATTTTTGTGAATATTTCATATTCCACTTGAGTTTTTTCACCAGCTCGTACTACACACACGGAATTCATTATAGCCAGACTGTCCACTGAGCAAGTAAATTAGGTAAAAAAATGGAACTTAAACACGTGAAGCAACATTACTTACAGCTTTCTCTCCTCCCTTTCTTCGGCCTCAAAACTGTTCCCTAGAGTTGAAAATGTTTCTCTGTCAGATGTACTTACATGTGCGTTTTGTATCATTTACCTTTTACTCGGCTCTATAGCTAGACAGATGCAGGTAGATGATAAATCTTCCTGGGCTGGGGGAAACTCCTCAAGGAGGTATTGGATGGGTTTTGTTTGTTTTGCTTTTCAGGTAAAGAAGAAACCTGAAGCTAGTTCTAAGTTTGAGTTTCATAGCCCTGTTTATATAAAGTTGTATGACTAACATTGGTCTCCCCATTTGAAAACTTCCCTTTGAAAAACATTTGGAATTCTCCTTTAGTTGACAGGGCAAACTCCATGAAGGTAGTGGTGGTGCCGGAATCACACATGTGCTTCGTATTTGCTGTGACAGTAGCACTTTCCTGCTCAAACCTGCCAAGGAGGCAGGCGGTGCACATCAGTCAAATAAAGTGGTGCCTGTTTTAAGGAGTCACTGTCGACTTAGGTTGCAGAGCCCATCACAAAATGGTGTGGCACACTACAGAAGGAACTGGAGCAGGAGCAAGAGGAGGGTCACCTCCTCCTGTCCTGGAAAGCTGAGAACGGTTCCTTGGAAGAAGCAAGATTCAATCTAGAAAAGCTGAGTTAGAAGGAGTTATATAAAAACCAAAGTGGGACACAATCAGATTCACCTTTTAGAAAGACTGATCTCAGAGAGACCAATTGAATGACTGTAGAAGTAATCCAAATAACACACTGTGATGTTGGAGGGAGAACAGTAAGTGTGTGACTCTTGGTAAAAGAGGGACTGACCGTTGGCACGATCTGCACAAGCCATGTGTGCACCTGTTTTTAAATATGAAGTAGATTAATGGGTATGGCTATGAAGAGTCTTAATTCCTCAACTCACATACACAGCATCATCTTCACTTTTTCATAGTACTTCAATAGCAAAAAAGATGAAATTCGTAAATGTAACTTAATACCAGAAGTGGTGTATTTTGGTACTCTTGCTCCTATACCAAGTAATTCTCAAGATTTGCTATAAAGCAGCCTTCTTCAGTGCTTAAAGTGCCTGGCATTTGAGTACAGATAAGTTTTTTAAGGGTAATCCTTAATGTTTTCTTAACTTCATTTTAAAGTATATCATAATCATTCCAAATTATAGTTGTCTTTTTTTTTTTTTTAAGTTTATCCATTTTGAAAGATAGTGTGACCAGGGAAAGGGGTAGACAGAGAGGGACAGGGAATCCCAAGCAGGCTCCACAGAGCCTGTGCAGAGCCCCACATGGGGCTCAATCCCACTAACCCTGAGATCATGACCTGAGCCAAAACCAAGAGTCAGACGCTCAACTGAGCCACCCAGGCGCCCCTAGTTTTATTTTTGGTATGAAGAGTCAGGTGGAACTTAACAGGCAAGGAGGTTTGTGACATTATCAGATTTCATACTTTTTTTTTTTTTTTTTTTTTTTTTTGAGAGAGCGCATGTGAGAAAATCGTAAGCAGGCTCTACACTTAGCGTGGGGCTTAATTCATGATGTGAGCAAAAATCAAGAGTTTGGATGCTTCACCAGCTGAGCCACCCACATGTTCCCAAACTTAAAACTTAAGCTAAGTTTTCAACTGTCACAGACTTCTGAACACTTCTGTAGAGATCAGAAATTGACTGATAATCTATATATTCCAAGGAGTCAAACTTTATATAGAGTAGAAATCTTAGCAAAGTGCTTGAAAATAGTGATTGCTTAACTAATTCAATTAACCACTTCTTGCTAAAGTTCTATGAAAACATATCAGCACGCATTCTTGCTCTAGTCAGTATTTTGAGCTTTATTCAAAAGCCTTAGTTTTCTCATTTCGGGCAATAGCTAAACAGTAAGAAATTATCAACTGAGCACAGAAGATTTTTAAAAATCCACCAGTTTGTCACTGTCCTTTCTCCTGTTCTCTGGAGTGTAGGTTCTGAGCCATGGTTGATTGAGGTCTTCAGCTTATTGTTTCAGTGTGTTGATTTGGGAAAGGATGTTCTCTGTCATTATCTTCCCAATGGAGTACTTGCCAGGATTTTGAAATGTGGGTTTCCTAAACCTTTGGTTGTTTCACGTGTTTCCTTATGTATTGTAGCACTCGCTTTTTTAAACTGTACTGCTCCTCTGTGTACTTTTACTGTCTACATTGAAAATACTCTAAAGCCATATTCTGCCACCAGTTGAGGTAATGATAGTCCTTCCGTAGCACTTGGTGTGTGCCACCACCTGTTCTAAGCATTGTACGTGTCTTAACTGATTTAATTCTCAACCACCCTCAGAGCAAGGTACCAATATTACCCTCATTTTGTAGAAGAGGAAAGCTAAGGCCCACGGAATAACTGTGAGATCCCAGCTACTGCATGGCAGAGCCAGGGTTTAAACTCAGCCATGATTGTTTCAGATTTATGCTGTTTACTACTACACCATAGTGTGTTTCAACAGAGCGTGGTAAAATGAGAATGGACCTGTCCCAATCCCTTCTCTGTTTTGAGATGTGACATAAAAATTTCTAATTTCTCACTAGCACATTCAACACCATGCACAATGAGACCATTCTATCATTTTAAGGGCAAAGAATCTACTAATTATTTCAAAAGGTGATTAGTATTTACTTTTCTCTGAGCAAAAATGTTTTGTATCCCTGATAAGTGAGGCAGGTACATTTCTTCTTTCATATGAATTATATTCATTGCCCTTCCTTGGATCTCTGAGACCTTCCTTTTGAACAATACTGCGTTCCCTTCAGCAGCAGGTGCACCAAAAAAGAAATTCTTATTTGTTACTAAAACACGTAATTTCATACAACATGTAAGTTTAAGAGTGTGTATATGTTTACTAAATAATCTATGGAATCCATGTTGTAATTTGATTACACTATTCCAGACTAAGTCAAAGATGGAAAGATAGCTTTACTTTGTATATACTTTGTATATGATATGAAAGTAGATGCTTTAGGTTTATCAGGTCATCAATATAAATCTCCTACAAAAGGTAAATCCCCCCCCCGATAATGTATGTAAAGAAATATAAAGTTCTTGTCTTCATCTCCCAGATGTTTTTAGACCTAAGCAGTATCCATCATATAAATGTAAAAACTGGACTTTTCTGCTATTGAAGTTAATAGTGCTTCTAGCATATGATCTGCAGTGTCATCTTAATACTATCTTGCGAAGAAGGGGAATTTATGCTAGGTTTTAGTATGCCTCGCTTCATTATATATGCCATCATGTAGATGAACCCTTAGCCACAGCTTCTAGTCTGCTGTTAGGAACTTAGGATCTTTCTTTCAACTGCTAGTAAAAGTATTGCCTTATTAAACTGATGAGAATTTCCACTTAGGAGTGAGAGTGAGAAATTAATTCATATAAGAATCTGTATAAGTGATTTGTTTAGATTGTTTTCACATAACATTGAAAGACACTTAATTATGATGTTTATTTATTTTTGAGAGAGAGACAGAATGCGAGTGGGTTAGGTGCAGAGAGAGGGAGACACAGAATCCAAAGCAAGCTCCAGGCTCTGAGCTGTCAGCACAGAGCCCGGTGCAGGGCTCGAACTCACAAGCTGGGAGATCATGACCTGAACCAAAGTCGGACACTCAACCAACTGAACCACCCACGCGCCCCAATTTTTAATTTTTTTAATGTTTATTTTTGAGAGATTGGGGGAGACACAGAGTGTGAGTGGGGGAGGGGCAGAGAGAGAGGGAGGCACAGAATCCGTTTCAGGCTCCGAGCTGTCAGCACAGAGCCAGACGTGGGGCTCAAACTCACAAACTGCGAGATCATGACCTGAGCTGAAGTCAGATGCTCAGCCGACTAAGCCACCCAGGCACCCCAAAAGACACTTAATTTTGTATCCGGTATGACGTGGCTTCATATACAACTGGATTCCTCTTGACTCTGCTTTTTCCTCTTCTATTTCACTTTATAATTGCTGAATAGTTTCAGAAATTAAAATACTTCTTGAATAAACTCTGTCACCCAGACCTTCCCAGTAAAACTCACTCTGTGTATATATTTTTTAAACACCCACAGCTCGAAAAACAAAGAAAAAGATAAAAGGAATTCAGCAGGCCACCCCAGGAGTGTCCCAAGAAACTTCTGAAAACCCTGCTAACAAAACGGTAGTTCCTGCAACATTACCACAGCTCACCCCTACCCTGGTGTCCCTGCTGGAGGTCATCGAACCCGAGGTGTTATACGCAGGGTATGATAGCTCAATGCCAGATTCGACTTGGCGGATCATGACCACACTCAACATGTTAGGCGGGAGGCAAGTGATTGCAGCAGTGAAATGGGCCAAGGCGATACCAGGTAAGATGCAGGGGAGGACACAGCTAAGGTATAAAGCTTTGCATCGTCTTAAACAGACGCAGCACTCTGGCTGTTTGTCAGCCAGCTCCCACTGTGCGTCCTGCTTTCTCTTCCTCAGTTCTGGGGCCTAACAAGGGGAGAGGCTGGAAAAGCTGGGAGTGGAGAGTTTATAATAAAACCTGTATGCTCCTCCCAGCTTCTTCACACTGTTGCTCAGAGCATTTTCAAGCAGGATGGTGTAATATCAGAACTAGGGGCACAGGATTTACTCAGAAATTCCTTTTACACCCAAGTCTAGTGGGGGGGAAAATGCGTACTTGTAAGAACTCAGTTGGTTTTCCTTCAGTGTGTCACTTTAAAAAATCAGGTTATTTGTAAAATCTGTAAAAACACGGTGTCGTGACCCTTTCTCAAGGTAAAGTAGAATGATTTTTAACTCTTAACTATGTAACATGATATATGTTGAATGTAAATCTTCATTAGTCTCATTTTTAGGATCATATGAGATAAAAGTCCCCCTATGGGAACTTGATGTAGATGGGACATAAGAGGTCAACATTAGTGTCAGCCCAGACTTTACAGCTAAAGGAGAATCAATAAGCTTATGTTCACACAGAAAAGAGACAGGACAAGAATGAAGTCACCTGACCTCTGTCATCTCTACTCTGTCAAGAGGGAAAGAGGTGTTACTGTTAGGGGGAATTTTTAAAATTAAATTCATTGACTGTGTAATGTACCAAGTCAGGACTCTGGGTTTTACTATTTAGTTCATATTGTTTAAATAGGGAAAAAGTGACAGTAAGTTACATTGTACCGGATGCTGTTAAAAAGCACCAAAGGCTTTGGGGATGACAAAGGAGAACTGTGCCCCCTTGGTGTTACTTCATTTCCTCTGTCTCTTAGGGGTTCTGGTCTGTGGCAGTTCCCAAAGAGATGATCTTCAGCACCGAGTGTTTCCTCATAACCTTTACTTCTCTTAATTCAGGATTCAGGAACTTACACCTGGATGACCAAATGACCCTACTGCAATATTCATGGATGTTCCTCATGGCATTTGCCCTGGGGTGGAGATCATATAGACAATCAAGTGCGAACATGCTGTGTTTTGCTCCTGATCTGGTTATTAATGAGTAAGTTATTTGGGAGTCTGTTTTTTGTTTTTTGTTTTTTGTTTTATCCCGCTGATGTTTTCCTGATGGATTGCTATCGTGATCATTGAGAACTGAATCCATTCTACCAGGTTTCTTAGAACAGGGCAAACTTGAAAGAGAGTGGTTTATCAGTACATTTTGGCAGACCAGATGTACATGGGGCAGGACACATGTAAGGGTACTTTTTAATACAGTGAGCATCTCTGGGGTCAGTTGATCTCACATTCAATAGGGACTATAGATGAGGACATCTTGGCCAAGGAGGTGGGAGGTACAGACCCTTCCCAGGGCAAGGCCTACTCCATGTTTATGACTTGTAGGATTTGATAAATTAGCCACCTATGCTTTTCTAGGCCTATGCTTCTATCTGTGAAATATTTCGGGTGTCTGTTCTGTGGACCTCATTGCAGTTTTTCCTGACTAGTTTTCTGCCTCTGATGTGCCCTCCATCATGTTCTGACTTTTTTCTTCCTACAGTACAGTTTGATCACATCACATACTTCCGCAACACCCAGATGTCCTCCCTGCCCACGCCATGCATGTTCAGCATGGTTACTGGCTTTCCAGAACCTGGCTTCTTTTCTCTCACTGTTCTCTTTCATAGACATGGCATCCCCACTCAGATGACCTATTCCTCAAGCATGCCCTTAACTCATGATGTTCTTAGCACCTTATAAGACCTCTGTGCTGTATATCCCTAGCTCTTATCACTGTCCACCTTGTAGTATAATTTTTTGCCTACAGCTTCTCTCTTTTATGAGAATGAAAACAGGGAGTTCTCCCACACATACCTATGGTCAGAGCAGAGTAAGAAATGAAGATTTCTTTAATTGTGAGCTCTGGGTGCTTTTGACCAGGGGTCAGACGAATCAATGTAAACCTTAAACCCTGTTATTAGAATAATCCCATTGCACCCTCTATGAGTCAACCCATCGTGAGCAGTTTGTGTTAAGAACTGGATGCCATATTAAAATTAGGAGTGACAACTTTAAATATGTCCAGGAGGGCAAGGAGAATGGAAATTGACATTGGTCAGTGAACAGGGAGGGTATGGAGGAGGGCAGCCTACAGACATACTGTTTTGCCTTATGGGTGTGCCAGGCACAGAAATAATGGGTAGGAGCTCAAGAAAAACATCTATATGAGCAGTACTCAGTGGGAGAGCCTGCCTTACAATGTGGTAAGCTCACATTATTTTATTTTAAGTGTTTTAGAGGAGACAGGATGACACTAGCTCCAGGTAGTTTTGAAGATATTCTTGGGCGTTGTGACAGAAATCTCTAAAGCAGAGATTTCACGTTTCTGCCGTCAGGCTAGCTAGGTGCATAGAAAACCTAGAGTCTAGAAATCCTGGCTGAAATGAATCCTGAGTTAAAGTTGGTGTTCTTTCTCTATTAGTGATACTTATTTTCCAGCACAGTATTCTCTCAGTGATAGGAGTCCTTACCAAGTGCCAGACTCTCTTTTAGGAGCTTGAGCTGTAATAGCACAATAGATGTGGCACCTGCTAACATTCCAATAGGGAAAATGAAATAGATAACCAAAATTACTTTAGAGAACCATGGTATAAAAGTGTGCCTGGGCAAAGAGAGCAGTGACAGGCACCTGCTACTTTAGATTTAGGGACCATAGAACACCGGTCCAGGGAGTGGGCATGACACAGTACAGAAGCACAAGCTGTGTGAAAGGTGGGGGGCCCTGCAGACAGAAGAAGTGAGGGCAAAGGCTGGAAATACCATGAGTCTAGAACAGAGGCTTGTAGGCCATGAAACAGAGTTTAGATGTTATTCTAGGAGAAGCCGCGGCCAGTGGAGGCTTTCAAACAGGATAACATGGTGGAGGATGGATGAGAGGGAACACCACTGACTCCTCATTCCTAATAAGCCTGGGACAGAGTAGCTGAGAACAAGACAGACAAGCTTTCCCGACCTGTATTGCTTATATCCTCCATACAGGTAACTACCAAATAAAATAATTTCAGATTGGGATAGTTTATACTGGAGGGGTCTATTTCAGCTAAAGTGACTAATGGCTCCTGGGAGGAAGTGTAATTAGAGGTGAGTTAAACCTAAAGGGGAAGGACAAGGCTTCACACTGAGAAGCAACAGGACAGGAGGTATGGGGAATGTACATGCAGTGACCCGCCTCTTTGTATTCCCAGAAGGGGCCAGATGTCCCCTCCCCTGGCTCTATCAGACCTGGACAGACCCACACTCCTAGGAATCTGTGTCAGAGAAGGACGTCACCTTCAATTACCAGCAAGAGGGCTGTTCAAACTCCTATATCCCAGTTGAACAGGGTTTTGGTTGTTTGATCAGAAATTTAATTAGCAAATGAATACATGAAATCGTGTGAGTTAACTCAGACACCAAAACTCCCTGAGTACTGGTTGCACATTTCGGAATCCAACCACAGTTATTTAAAAACATCATGCTGGCAACATTTGCTATTTACCGTCCCTTCCCAAAAAAAGTAATTTGAACTCATAGTATTGGGCTTAAAACTGTGAACTGAGACTTATATGAAACACCAACTTATCCTTCTATTTTAGGAAATTAATTCAGGGTTTTTATTTGGGGGGCACTCAAAGTTAGAGGTAAGCGGTCACAGCATAACCTGAGAGTGCTGCACGCATTTGTTACACGAGGTGGGAATTGCAGACTTTTTCTCAGGGTTCTGCCATGCTGGAGGACAGACAGCAGACGGGAAGAGTGGTTTTGTAGAGGGCGTTCTTATTATTCCCCATTCTGGGGTCTGTGCTGCTCTGTTCCCTCTGCCCACTGGTTTCCATCCTGGTGCATCGTCTGGCAGGCACAATTTGAAGGTACACTGTCACCCCAAATCTGCCTGTGTAGCTATCAGGTAGTCTCACTGTTGTTTTTAGGTCTTACAGTTGTAAAAAATAGTTTTTAACAGCCTACCGGAAGGATTTTATGCTTAATTCCTGTTGGGAGATTGGGAAGGTACCTCTTTGGGAAGAGAAGATTTTAAATTTGAAGAGTCCTGTGAGCTCCTGTGTCATCACTGTCACAGCATACCGTTCCTGTCAGAGTTATTTTATCCTATAAAGAAACAAACTGTATCTTCAGTAGAAAAAAATAGTGACCTTTTTTTAATCTAAATCCAAGATCACTCTCTGTCAGAGACAAACAAAAATCTTGAGGTATTGTAAAAACCATGAACCAAGCACAGTTTCAGGCTCTTAGTGTCATTAAAGTAGTTAAGAAACTTCAGGGACGCCTGGGTGGCTCAGTCAGTCAGGTGTCTGACTCTTGATTTCGGCTCAGGTCATGATCTCAGGGTTGTGGGTTGGAGCTATACTGCAGAGCCTGCTTGAGATTGTCTCTCTCAAAATAAATAAGTTTTAAAAAAAAAAACAAAAAAAGTTAAGAAACTTCAAAAATCCCAGAGTTGAGTTCTAGTGTACTTCTGATCCTCTGCAAAACTATAAACAGAATTACACATAACTGTGTTCAGGATGTGATGCTGTGAAAAAAAATACTTTTTGATTTTGAATGGGTAAGACCTAAAACTGTCTTGTGTAACTGGCCTGAATGCAAATGCTGCCATAAAACTTTGGATTAAAAGAAACATTGAATTAAAGGAGCAACTGGTAAAGTTCTGCATGAATCAATTCTAAACACTTAGTAAGTGGCATGCACAACAGAAGAATAATTTGTCCAGTGTAAACATAGATTGTTCCACGGTCTCTTTAGGTGCTATAGTGGTTCTTAACTCTAGGGAATTAGCATTAATAGCAACAGTTAGCTTTTCCTTTTTAAATTCATAGTTTTACAAAATAAAACAAAGAAGTCTACCTTTGGGCAGGGGAACAAGCACTATTTCTTTCCTAACTCAAACACTGATATTTGTCTTTCACAGGCATAGAATGACTCTACCCTGCATGTATGAACAATGTAAACATATGCTGTTTGTTTCCTCTGAGTTACACAGGCTTCAGGTATCTTATGAAGAGTATCTCTGTATGAAAACCTTACTGCTTCTCTCTTCAGGTTGGTAGAACACGTATTTGCATCTAAAATTCACTTCTAAGTATGTCAAAAATAGGAAATATGGAAACAAAGGTTTGTTTGTGTATATAGCACCAAGTCCACGGTTATTTCCTGCTGGTCAAATAGTTGAGCCTGTTCATAAATGTAAAATTTTATAAAGGCCCAGCCAGTGATGCTAAGATTAGGAAGACAGCTGAGTACCATTGGGAAACAGAGAAGTACATGAGCTATGCAGGAGCCTCTGTGGGTCTGGAATGTGTACACACCTCCTTCCCCGGGGGAAACATGGAGAAACAAAGCCAGCTAGAGTGATTTTAGTTTCTGTGCTCTATTGTAACCTGGTCAACTTAGTTACCCAAGGAATGCTACTGTGTCTAAGAAATTGAGACAAAAGTACATTGCACTTACCGTTAGAAGATCCCATGATGCAGCACGGTTGCCAGACTGTTGGACAGAGGTGTTCTATCTGGATAACAGCAGCAAGAGTTTATGAAACCATCTTCAAAGTTTAGATAAATTACTGGTATGTCAACTTGAGTGAGACTACTTTTGACTGGCAAAGGCACTACTTGGTAAACCTAGAAAGCTTGTGAAAAATACAGCGTATCTGATTCGTAAAATGGAATTTTCAACAACCAGTAGAAGGTGTGTGAATAGTTGGAATAGGCTAAAATTGTATAATACCAATAAAAATCCCATATGAAGGTAGTGTTTATAAAATACTAAGTTGATGACTGAACCCTTCTTTCATATACAAATAAAGTTGCAGGGTTTCAAAAAGTCTTTCCGTAATACTGGTTTCAAAGCTGCCAAGTAACTCGAAGTGATGGATGTTGCATGTGACTGTATCTGTTTCAGCTTTTCCAAGACACCTCTGTCATTAATGCTTTCATACTACCTTGTTCTACAGAAAGTTCTTTTATATTATTAATATTTAAATCCATTAACATTTTAGTCAAGACAGGAATTTTCCACAACTCATTTGCTAGAGACTTTTTGACATTACCTAATGCAGCACATGTGTTAAAGAAATGAGCTTGACGTTATTTCAATAAACTGTTGAAGTTCTGATCATAATTCCAGGTACAGATCAGCACCAAACACTAAGCAATCCTATTTGTCAACACTGGTGATTTAAGTTTTATACATACCAGATTCTTCATTGCAGAGGATACAAAAAAGTAAACTGAACTAGTACATATCACTGGTCCTTTTTTTTCTTTTAATTTTTAAAAAATGTTTATTTTGACAGAGTGTGCAAACTGAGGAGGGAACAGAGGGAAGGAATCCAAAGCACGTTCCACGCTGTCAGTCCAGAGCCTGACACAGGGCTTGATCCCATGAACCTTGAGATAATGACACTAAACCGACTGAACCACCCAGGCACCTTACACTGGTTCTTTTTTAAAAAAGGAATAGAATTACAAGGAATAAAATAGATACCATAAGATACAGTCAGACTTCTAGCCTATCAGAATACCAGATGAGGTACCCTAACCTCCCACTGAAAACGCTAGACTAAAAGCAGGAAAAACTAAGTGCAGGCAGGAACCCAAAGAAGTCAGCTGTACTAAGAGGGCATATTTAATAAGTTTAAAGACAGGGGTTGGAAACCTAAGTGAAATTTTTTAAATAAGGGATGCCTCTAAAAGCAGATCAGACCCATTTGGAGAGAGAAGAAATTAGCCAGAATACAAGTTTTTAAATGCATAGATATGTATATGTGTGTATCACGTACATAAATAAGTAACAAGAGGGAGGAGGGCTGAAAGAGTGCTTTAATGAAAAAAAAAAACCCTCAAAGGAGAAGCAACTTAATAACCATGTAGCAGGAGTGAAGAGAATGGACAGATTTTTTTCATAATGCTAAGGAAAAAATATTGAAAAATGAAGGTGGACTTCCATTCATCTCTGACAAGTAAACAGCTTGGACACTGCCATTCCCATCGTCAACAGTAAGAAGCTGAACTAAAAATCAGTTAACTTTTCTTGGAGCCATCAATGAATTGAGGTCACAAGGCAAATGACCATGTCAAAATCTGTAGAGACAGACAGATACAGAGAAGCACAGCCATGATCAGCTTACTGGGAAAAGAAACTTCTAGAGCCAGTACCTGGTTAGGAATACTTGTAATTTTGATGAATTGCTGGAGACCTAGGAAGAGCTTGCGCATTAAAAACTAAGGGGGTTGCCTCCCCACACTTTTGGGGGGTTTACCTGCATAAGCCGCACCAGGTTTTCACAGTGAAGATCAGAGAAAAGATCCTCTCTGTTTGTTGCCCTCTGAGGAAAGCCTCTGTAAAAGAACTTTACCTGACCTGAGGGAAAGGGCAAATAGGTCAGGGCAGCCCCCTTTCCCTTCCTGTATCTCTGGCAAGGGAAACAGGAGTATAAGGTGGAGGTTGTGGTTCGGAAACACTTCTAAAGGTCAGGACAAAACAGATTTAATCAAAAAGGATCAGACACCCCACATCACCAATACCTTACCACCATATCAGTAGGGCTCCACTGGATTAGAACTGCAGAACACAGCCATCTGAGAAGGAGTTCTTAGGGAAACCCAAAGACAAGAGGGGAAAAACAAGGGAACAGGTTTAGTTTCCATTAAACACCTATGGCTAGCATGAAACACAGCCCAGCTCCTAGCCAGATGAACATCAAACCTCATGCTAAAAGCATAATTACCTCAGTTCTGACAACAGCAAAAAAAAAAAAAAAAAAAAAAAAAATGCAAGCTAAAAGGCAAGAAAAAATAGTCTGAAGAGTCAAGCTTTGGATCCAGCTCAGCCATGACACAGATGTTGTCATTATCAGAGAATTTAAGGTAACCATGATTAATATATGGTAAGGGCTCTAATGGAAAAAGCAACATGTGAGAACACCTGGGTATTGTAAGCAGAGAAGTGGAAACTCTAGGAAAGAAACAAAAGTATTATATTATGGAGATATTATAAAGATTAGAATTACTGTAATGGAAATGGAATATTTAGCTCATCAGTAAACCGGAAGTGGCAAACCCCCAAACTCAAATGCAAAGAGAAGAGTGAAAAAAAACATGCAACAGAGTATTCAAGAACTGTGGGGGACCATAACAACATGTGTAACATACAAGTAATGGGGATATCCAAAGTAAAAGAAAGGAATTGAAGAAATATATGAAGTGATAACGACTGAGAAATTTCCAAAATTAATGACAAACACCAAAACATGGACCCAGGAAACTCCAAAACTCCAAGAAAGATAAATACCACAACATCTACATCTAGGCATGTTTTACTCAAAATGCGGAAAACCAAATCAAGAAGAAATCCTGAAAGAAGCCCGAGGAGGAAAAAAAGCAGCTTACCCACGGAGGAGCCATGCAAGCAGGAAGGGAGTCGAGTGAAATATTTAGTGCTTAAAAAAATAAAAATCTAGAATTATGTATCCAGTGAAATTATCCTTCCAAATTGAGAGTGAAAGAGCGAGTCTCAAACGAAAACCAACAATGAGTCACTAGAACACCTGCCTTGCATAAAACATTTAAGGCAGTTCTTCAGAGGAATTGAAAATGACACAGTCCAGAAACATGGATCTCCATAAAGGAAAGAAGAGCATCAGAGAAGGAAGCTACGAAGATAAGATTTCATTTTTCTTCTTTGCCGATGTAACTTAACACAACTGTGGAGTCATTACAGCAGCCGTGCAGGGGATGGGTGTAAGGTGTACTGGTGAAATGAATGGCAGCAGGGTTCAAACCAGTGGGAGGGAGGGGCTAGGAATACTGCTGGCAGGTACCTACCCTCCCTATCGAGTACAATAGTGTGATGTAAAGGAGATGTAGATTGGTCGTCTATGTATAGGGGGAAGGGTAGGGCAACCACTGAAAAGAAGTTTTTTCGTTGTTGTTTTTTTTTAATTATTTTCAGACAGCACGAGTGAGGGAAGGGCAGAGAGAGAAGGAGAGAAAGAATCCCAAGCAGGCTCTGTGCTGTCAGCGCAGAGCCTGGCACGGGGCTCAAACTTAGGAACCATGACCTGAGCCGAAATCCAGAGTCAGAAGCTTCACCGACTGAGCCACCCAGGTGCCCCTGAAAACAGCTTTTAAAAATGAGTATTAATTGATAAGAAAGAATATAGAATCATATGAAATACTCAGTGAAAACCGGAGAAAGTAGAAAAAAAAAAGGGAAGATTACGAAAGAAAAAAAGAACAAGTGCACTGAGTAGAAAACAGTTACAAACAGGGTAGCTATTAATCCAAACATCACCTTACATTTCAATAGTCTAATAGTCTATTTTAAAGGAAAGTTTGCCATCATAGATCCTGAATGAAGTAATTAAAGGATATACTTAGGATAAGTAAAAGTAATCCCATCTCTAAGAAGGAAAAAAGAACAAAGAAAGTGGAAAACACGTAGATACATTTAAGCTAACATTTACTGTATAAAATAACACCAATTTGGAGGGTTTAAAAAACAGAACCAAAGGACACAATAATTACATATCAACAAGAAGGGGAGTTTGATAAGAATGAGTGTTTACATTTCAGTAATGATGGCTAAGGACGGAAAAACTACACAAAGGACCAAAGCCCTGAGTCGCAGGGTGGCAGCAGCTGAGGAAAACATGGGAAGGAAAAGCAATACAAAAAAATGGAATGAGAAAGGGGGGGCGGGGGGGGAGCATAAACTAAAGCATGGTAAGGGAAAGTAACAAATCGTACAAATAAATGTATTAGCAATTTCGTTACATCAAGAGGGGATAAAAGCTACAAGGCTCCAAGGTGAAAAGACACACAAAAAAATGCAAGGCTGGATTAAAAAAAAAATAATCCAATGTTATGCTGTTTACATGAGAGTATCTGAATAAAGATACTGAGTGGCTGAAATATAAGGCCATCTAGCCTATGCATAGAGTAACCCGGTGATGGCAAAGTTGTGCAGGACAGGGTCAGATGGTAAATGTTTTCAGCTTTGCCTACACTCCCTGTCATAGCTAATCAGCCCTGCTCCCTGCAGCATGAACAGGGTCATCAACAATGTAAGGAGAGAAGGCAGGGCTGTGTGCCAATAAAACTTTATTTACAAACACAGGCTGCTGGTCATGGTTTGCTGACCACTGCTTAAACTAAAAGGAATTGGTAGCAGCTACATTGCTGTCAGCACAGACTTTAAAGCAGAAAGAAAAACAGTTCTTTATGTAAAGATACTCTTTATCAGGAAAGTAATTCTAAATATATGGCCCAACCACATAAAGCAAAAAGATGGAGCTACAGAGACAATTAAGGGTAATTTGAGATGGATGAGATGCTTTTAAACATAAGCAGTGAATAGGGCTCCACCCACAATTACTTTTAGAATTTGGGTAACATGCAGGAAAAAGTTAAAGATAAGCAATCAATGAAAATATTAAATTTTAATATTTAAAAAATTAGCAATAACTAGGTTATGTGTACTATATTGATGTAGGCCCATTTTTAACATGGTAGGCTCTTACCACTCCTGTTTAAGTAGTCTTTGTTTTCACAGTAATACTGACATCTTAGAAGTACCAAGTAGTGCTTTATAGAATCAGAACATTTTCGCATGTGTTCTTTGGCCTAACCCTAATCAAAATCCAGGGAGAGTGATATAGCACATTAACAAAAGAAAGGTAAAAAAATCATATAATAATCTCAACAGATGCAGAAAAAGCACTGACAAAATTCAATGTCTATTTGTGAAAAAAAACTTTTAAACAAAATTACGACAGAGGGAATATGTCTCAAAATAAAGGCTATATATGACACATCCACAGCTAACGTCAAAGTCAGTAGTAAAAAAGCTACAAACTTGTCCTTCATGATCAGGAGTAACACAAGGATATCCACTACCATCACTTTTATTCAACACACTATTGAGGTTCTAGCCAGAGCAATTAGACAAGAAATAAAAGGCTTCCAAATCTAAAAGGACTAAATAAAACACTCACTGCAGATGACATGATTTTATATATAGAAAATCTTAAAGATTCCACAAAAGGACTGTTAGAATTAATAAACAAATTTAGTAAAGTTGCAGGATACAAAATCACTATTTGAAATCTGTTGCAGTTCTAGATACCAGTAACGAGCTAACAGAAAAATTAATAAATGTATCCAAGGAGGCAAAAGACCTGTACATTGAAAACTGTGAGACACTGGTGAAAGAAATTAAAGAAGACATAAATAAAAGATACTCCATACTCATGGATTGGAAGAATATTGTTAGAATTTCCATATTACCAAAAGCAATCTACAGATTCACTGTAATCCCTGTTAAAATTTCAATGGCATTTTTCACAGAATAATCCTAAATTCTGTATGGAACTATAAAAGACCCAGAATAACCAAAGAAATCTAGAGAATGGTGAACAAACCTGGAGGCATCAAACTCCCTGGGTTAAAACTCTATTACAAAGCTGTAGTCCTGTAAACAACATGGAATGGGCAAGAAAAGAGACACATAGATGAATGAGAGATAGGAGAGCATTAATTTATGACGGAGCCAAAAAACATATAATGGAGAAAGAACAGTCTCTTCAGTAAACAACTCTGAGAAAAATGGACAGACCTATGCAAAAAACTGGACCATTATCTTACACCATACAAAGGAATTAACCCCAAAATGAATCAAAGACTTGAACGTAAGACCTGAAACCATAGAAATCCTAGAAGAAAACATAAGCAGTTAGCAGCCTGACATCAGTCTTGGCGGGGATTTTCTTAATCTGGCACAAAAAGCAAAAGCAAGAAAAGTAAAAAAAATGGCAGCATGTCTAACTATAAAACTATGCACAGAAGGAAACGATCAAATTAAAAAGCAACCTACAGAATGACAGAAAATACTTGCAAATTGTCTGGCCAACAGGCACATCAAAAGGTGCTTGTCATCACGAATCAACAGGGAAATGCACATCAAAACCACATGAGAGATCACCTCATCTTTGTTAGAATGTCTGTTGTCAAAAAGACAGGAAATAAAGGGCGCCTGGTTGGCTCAGGTGGTAAAGCGTCTAACTTCAGCTCCCATCATGATCTCACAGTTCGTGGGTTCGAGTCCCACGTCCAGCTCTGTGCTGACAGCTCAGAGACTGGAACCTGCTTCGGATTCTGTGGTTCCCTCTCTCTGCCCCTCCCTTGCTCATGCTTTCTCTTTCTCTCTCTTTCTCTCAAAAATAAACAAACATTAAAAAACCTGTAATAATAAAAAAAAGACAAGTGTTGACAAGGATGTGCAAAAGAGGCAACCCTGTGCACGGCTGGTAGGAGTGCAAACTGGAGCAGCCACTGTGGAAAAAAGCATGGAGATTCCTCAGAAAATTAAAAATAGAACTAGTACATTACCCTGCAATTCCACTTCTGGGTTTTTGTCCACAGAAAATGAAAACACGACATAAAAAAATATATGTAGCCCCATAGTCATTGCATAATTATTTACAATAGCCAAGATGTGGAAGCAACCTAAGTGTCCATTTATGGATGGATGAATAAAGAAGTCGTGGTGTGTACATATTCAATGGGATATTATTCCACCATTAAAGATAGTGAAATCTTGCCACTTGCAACAACATGGATCAACCTAGAGGGCATTAGACCGAGAAAGACAAGTACAAATAAATGTGTAATCTCACTTCTCTGTGGAATGTGGAAACCCAACAAAGACAAGCTCACGTACACAGAGAACAGACTAGTGGTCTCCAGAGGTGGGAGGATGGGAGGGTGGGGAGTGGGAGAAATGGGTAAAGGAGGTTAAAAAGTACAAACTGCCAGGTATAAAATGAGTAAGTCATGTGGATCTCATGTACAGCATGGTGGTTATAGTTATTCATACTATATTATGTACCTGAAAGTTGCAGAGAGTAAATTTTAAAAGTTTTCATCACAAGCCAAAACAATGGTAACATATGGTGATGGATGTTAACTATAGATTTATTGTGATCATTTTGCAATATAAACAAATATTTCATCATTATGTTGTACTACCTGAAACTGATATGTCAATTATATCTAAATTTGTAAACCAATTTTAAACAGTTCAGTGAGAACGAGTAGGAAACACAGCTCAGGCAGGTTATACTCAAATCCACAGGGCAAGTAAAAATTAAAACTTCTTGCTTCTAAAGCCACTGCTCTTCCTGAATTCCAGCATTTTCTAAGATACCGGCAACAATGAAGTTAAGTTTGGGAAACACCACACCCCCCCCCCCAGAAAGTGCTTAATTTTGGCTCTGAAACATCCTGAAATCCAGAAATCTCCCTAACTTTGTATTAACCTTTAGGTTTGCTTCAATGTTGACCAAATCCTTTTTTCCCTAACCATTCACACAGAACCAGAGTTCCTAGCTGCACACTTTGAGAAATTGAGCAGTGTACAAAAGTCTGTCTCTACAAGATTAATGGAAAGCATGATTAACCTTCTGTTCACAGTCCTTCCTACTAGTAATATTTTGAAGAGTAATATAAAACTGATTTTATAGCATCCGTGACATATTTTCTAAGTGCATAAGGGAAGGCAGTTACCTGCTCCCCAGTAAGGCTTATAACTCCAGGTTAAATCCTCCAATTTTCTATTATCCCCTAACCTCTCTTGGCCGCACTCTCATGATCCTGTGAAATGCTTGCAATTACATGGAATACATTCAGAGTGTATATACAATGTATGTCAGGTCAAGAAGCGTGCTATTAATCATAAAAGGCCCTGCTGGCACCTATGGCAGAGTTAACATAAGAAAATTCTTTATGTGACAACATCTTTACCTTTTAGTTCCTAAGGAAGGTTTGAAGAGCCAAGAGCTATTTGATGAAATTAGAATGACCTACATCAAAGAGCTAGGAAAAGCCATTGTCAAGAGGGAAGGAAACTCCAGTCAGAACTGGCAGCGGTTTTATCAACTGACAAAACTCTTGGACTCCATGCATGATGTAAGTGTCAAACTGAAATCCAGATATCCGAAACATTTTCTGAGACATCTGATTAGTGTATGTAATTATACGCCAGTTGTTTGTTTTTGTTTTTGTTCTTTCTGTTGGTGGATTTGGGTGATGGTTTGAGTTCACTTTGTGACAGCTTCACTTTGGCACACATCTCTGCTCATGCCAGTTATGAAATATTTCATCTAGTCACGTGCATAGAACAGCATGATGCCAGTACAGAATGGCACTATTCTTTTAAGTCAAATTCTCTTTTATATGACTAACCAATTAAACCAGCATGTGTCCTTCACATGTCACGGTGCTGTGTGGGTCACGGTGATGCGCTAAAGGCCGTATGATTCTAGACACAGTTTTAAAGACCCCAAAATGTCTTTGGTAACCTGAAGGCTCACTTTATCCAGCTGAACTTCTTCTTTATCTGGTGGATTCCAGCAAAGACAGGTATACTCTAGGTCAGATATGTTTTTTAAAAGTAGAGGCCAACAAGCAGGAGATCTTGCTAGTAGTGTTGAAGAATAACCGTTAATCTATTTTCTCTTGCAGGTGGTTGAAAATCTCCTTAACTTTTGCTTCCAAACATTTTTGAATAAGACCATGAGTATTGAATTCCCAGAGATGTTAGCTGAAATCATCACCAATCAGATACCAAAATATTCAAGTGGAAATATCAAAAAACTTCTGTTTCATCAAAAGTGACTGCCTTAATAAGAAAGGTTGCCTTAAAGAAAGTTGAATTTATAGCTTTTGTTGTACAAACCATCAATTTGTCCTGTAGCAGTTTTGCTGTTTTATTTTTTCTCTTTTGTTTTCGTCTGGTCCTTGGTTTTGTTCTGTTTTGTTTTAAATACGCACTACATGTGGTTTATAGAGGGGCCAAGACTTGGCAACAGAGGCCCTTGGCCATCACTGTTCAGTGGTGGGCCAAGTAGAGAGTGATGGTTGGTGGGTCCCGGGAATCAGCAGCGGTCGCAGTGGGGGAGCCCCCACCTGCCAGAGAAGACGGCGCCTAAACCGCCAGTGCCCGAAGTCTGCGTGACAAACTTTCTGCTCATACTTTTCACAGTTGGCTGGACAAAATTTCCTAGACTTTTTGTTGGTGTATTTTCCCCTGTATAGTTAGGATAGCATTTTTTGATTTATGCATGGAAACCTGAAAATAAGTTTACAAGTGTCTATCAGAAAAGGGAAGCTGTGCCTTTTATAGCTATTACTGTCTGGTTTTAACAATTTCCTTTCTATCCAGTGAACTACGCTTGCTCATTTTTTCTTACGTAATTTTTGTATTCAAGTTATTGTACAGCTGTTTAAGATGGGCAGCTAGTTCATAGCTTTCCAAAATAAACTCTAAACATTAATCATCTGTGTGAAAATGGGTTGGTGCTTCTAACCTGATGGCACTTAGCTATCAGAAGACCACAAAAATTGACTCCTATCTCCAGTATTCTCGTCAAAAAAAAGCTCATATTTTGTATATATCTGCTTCAGTGGAGAATTATATGTAGGTTGTGCAAATTAACCGTCCTAACTGGCGTAGAGCACCTAGTCCAGTGACCTGCTCCATAAACCGTGGATGATGGTTGCAAAAGACAAATTAAAAACAAACACGAAAACTACCAAGAGGCCCTGTTTGTACTTAATGGCCTGTGTCTGCAATGGTTAGATGGCAAGAAAGTCGGTAAACTGTCTTTCAGGACCTTTCGTTGTGGTTTGTATACCTTCTTAAAAGTGATGATTCCAAATAACCAGCTGAGACACAACTGAGAGATTGGAATCAGACCAAGTATTTCCTGTCACTAAACTTCACCCCCAAAATAAATCTCCAACGTGGAAAAAGTAGCCAGACACCCATTTTCACATTCCCATCCGTCACCAATTGGTCTACCTTTCCTGGTGGTACAGGAAAGTTCAGCTAATGACTTTTGTGATTTAGAACTGTCTGTCAGACTTCCATGTTCTTGCAACTCCACATGCCTCACATCCCTCCGTGTGCCATAGAGTTTAACACAAGTCTTGTGAACTTCTCCTCCTCGCTGTTGAGAAAGATCATTTTAAACAAAGTAGGAGCTGTAGTAGCCCTTTCTGTGTGCACCTTACCAACTTTCTGTAAACTCAACTTCTATTTACTAAGCCACAAGAAAGCTGATTTCTATTCAAAGTGGCCAAATTATTTGTGTAATAGAAAACTGAAAATCTAATATTAAACATACGAAACTTCTAATATATTTTTATATTTAGTTATAGTTTCAGATATATATCATATTGGTATTCACTAATCTGGGAAGGGAAGGGCTACTGCAGCTTTACATGCAATTTATTAAAATGATTGTAAAATAGCTTGTATAGTGTAAAATAAGAACGATTTTTAGATGAGATTGTTTTATCACGACATGCTATATATTTTTTGTAGGGGTCAAAGAAATGTCGACGGATAACCTATATGATTTCTAGTGTGGGTGAGCAATTCATACAGGCAGCAGTGGTCTCAGAAACCAAACGGGTTTGCTCTAGGGGAAGAGGGGGATGGAAACCGGCCCTGTGTGCTGGGGAGGCGGCTGAGGCTCCGTCCCATTCGGATCCTCTGCCTCCCGCAACCACCGCCCTTCTCATTCCAGCAGGGAGCCTGTCGGTCAGTGCCGGTTCGGTTTGCCGAGTCTCCCCTGGCCCCTGGCGGGCAGGCGTGCGAGCGAACGGGACAGAAAGGTGGTGCCCGCGCGAGTCCGAGCACCACGTGATCGCACGGTTCCTTTCCCAGACAGCCTCTCCAGCGGTGTCAACACAGAGGCCTCAGAAGTTTGGCAATAATATGCGTAGAGGTACCAGCAATATGTAAATAGTGCAGAATCTCCTAGGTTGCCAAATAATACACTAATTCCTTTCTATCCTACAAGAGTTCATTTCCAAACAGAATGAGTACACGTCTGTGTTTTCTTTGAATGCTTTTTTGAATGTTACTTGTTATTTTTCAGTATTTGGAGAAATTATTTAATAAACAAGTGTAATCATTTGCTTTTTGAATGCTCTCTAAAAGGGAATGTTCCTTTTGTAATGGTTTAAATTGAGCTCAGAGTATTTTAAGATGGTTTGTAACCCAGATGGATGTGAAATTTTTGGTGCCTAAGAAATACCGCTTGGATATTATTATCAATGACAGTGTTAAGTTTCAAAAAGAGCTTATGAAAGGTAAATTATTCATATAATATAGAATATTATATGGTTAAAACCAGAAAGCACATCACACATTAATCTTATTTCAGTCCCAATCTCGGTTCTCAAAAAATGGAACGCAGTGAAAAAAAAGTATGTACACTTTGTGAAAAGAAAATCAACTGACATTCGTGGAAGTAGGAGGCTGTACCTTAAATGGAAAAAGAAGTTGTGCCCTTTTAGAGTAAGTGGGAAAGAAGAAGGTTATCTTAACTACCTTTGAGTACAATTAACAATTTAAGGGAGAAAAGATATGGTGCTATTTGAAAGCAACTTCATTTTCTGTGTATGTGGTATCTTGCCATCCCAGACTAAGTTTGTACTAACTTCAGTGAGAACTGGCCACAGCAGATCCTGAAAACTATTTTTCATTAGCAGTAGAAAAATAGGACCTTCTCAGTGTTTTAAGGCCTTGACGTGGGAGACCTTACAAGTAGCCTGTGGGGTACATATAGCCAACTGTCTAAAACTAGGAGAAGGGAACCTAAAAGATCATCTACCTTCTCCTGGAGAGAAAAAGAAATTGACACACCAGTGGGAAGACCGACATGACCAGGGTCTGTGAAGAGCTTGATAATTAGCATCAGAGAGCTCGGGATGTGCATGCAAAAGAAAGCCAGCCTCATTTCAGAACTGGTGGGTGGGAGGGGAGGGGCAATTCCGATTTTACTTCTGTATAATTTTACTATTATTGATAAGCTTTATCTTCGTTTCGTGTCAAACACCCTAAAACCACATCACTGTGGAATGAACAAGATTACTATACTCTGATCTGTCGAAATTCAAGAACCATGGCAGCCCTCAGTGAGATTACAGTCTTGGCCCGTTGCCCTAAAGGCTGTAGCGGTAAATGAATGTGTTTTCATGTGCCTGGTTTGAGAGTTGGATGGGAGAATAGGAGTGTAAGCAGGATGCTTTAACCACTTTGAATGCAAGTTTCATCATTTTCCAGACTATGATCAGTCAGCCTGGTCCCCCAGGGATTAGTGACCAGGTTTTCAGGAAAGGATTAGCTTCTCTCTAGAAAATGCCTGAAAGAAGGATTCTATTTTCTGATGAAAGGCTGTATGAAAATACCCTCCTCCAATAACTTGCTTAACTACATATAGATTCAAGTGTGTCAATATTCTATTTTGTATATTAAACAAATGCTATATAATGGGGACAAATCTATATTATACTGTGTATGGCATTATTAAGAAGCTTTTTCATTATTTTTTATCACAGTAATTTTAAAAATGTGTAAAAATTAAAACCAGTGACTCCTGTTTAAAAATAAAAGTTGTAGTTTTTTATTCATGCTGAATAATCTGTAGTAAAAGAAAAAAAAATGTCTTTTTACCTACACAGTGAAATGTCAGACTGTAAAATCTCGTGTGGAAATGTTTAACTTTTATTTTTCATTTAAATTTGCTGTTCTGGTATTACCAAACCACACATTTGTATGGAATTGGCAGTAAATGTTAGTTAGCCATTTACAGCAATGCCAAATATGGAGAAACATCATAATAAAAAAATCTGCTTTTTCATTATGTGACTCCAATATGCATTTGTAGAACTCATGCACTTCCAGTTTTCCTATTTTTTTTTTTTTCTCCTTCCTCTACAGAAGGTAGAGTCATCACGTCAGGAAACCTAGGACGCTGAAGTGGGGCATTTACAGGTCAGTGTGGCCATGTCTGCATGCAATCATGGCATAAATCCAAAGGGAGCTTAACCCTGGCGCCAGAGACCCAAAGACTATCCCACTCGTGCCTCAAATGGTCCTACGCCCATTACTGCAAAGGGTGCTAAGGCAAGGAAGAACCCACACCTGAGGTTTCGTGCACTAGAACAGTCTTCCTCAGGAAGAGCAATGTTTTGTGGAAACCAAGTTATCTAGTCAAAATTC
This sequence comes from Panthera leo, assembly GCF_018350215.1. NCBI lineage: Eukaryota > Metazoa > Chordata > Mammalia > Carnivora > Felidae > Panthera > Panthera leo. The sequence continues at coordinate 118,923,976 of NC_056679.1, read as the reverse complement.
TTGCCTTACTTATTTTAAAACCAATTCTTTCTCCCAGAAAAGGGCATAAATACTTGGTAAATTTCACAGCAACGTGGCACAGTCTTGACAATAAAGACAGAAGGGGCTAAAGCGGTAAACCAGCTCTTCTCAACAACCTGTTCGGTATTTTCCGAAAATGTCTTGTGTTGAGGTCAGATCCAGCCATCAACTGGGTGATGTCACAGTTTTCCTAGAAATACTCTTTTCTTTACCACTGACTTCCTTCACTAAGAAAAAAGGTTTATTATTTGTTGTCCTTAAAAACCAAGTTTGCCTTCGCCGTCCTCAGTATACCAAGCATTTGCTACCTACTTTACTAGGTGATAAATACCACAGATACAAGAGAAGAAAAATACCATCACCTCGGTCATTGGAAATACGTGATTGGAAAAGTGTGTCTACCAGACTTTCCCTGTGCTTTACAACGCAAAAGACACCAGGTACAGCACTAGGAGGCAAACACATTACTGCTTTACCATCCGCTTGAGCTATTAAAGTTGCAGAACACCTTTGCTGACATGATACCGGTTATCCTTACCCAATGAATGCATGAAATGAGAACAAATGCAGAGGAAAATAGTAACTCCATTTATAAAACAGCAGACAGGCTCAGAGTTTAAGCAGCTGGTTCATAGCTACTAACGCCCCTTTTACTGAGCTCTGAATGGAAAGTCTCTGCAAGGCCATTTATCACATATCAGAGAACAAGTCTCTTGTCCAAAAGCCTCCCAGGGAACTGGTTATGTTTTTAAATTAATGTTTTACATTTACTGAGCACTTACCCGAATGCCAGCCATGTTTCAATATATTATCTCATTTAAGCTTAGCAAACCTTACAGGACTGCTCATAGCCGTGCTATGAAATATTGCTTTCAAACACTACAAAGCATTACTATTAACTTCATTGCATTTATAGGAGGAAACTGGGGCTTACGGAATTGAGTAACCTGCCTAGGGTCACAAAGCTTTGAAGTGGTTAAATAGAACCTTAAAAAAAAAAAAACAAAAAAAACAAAACAAAAAAAAAAACACTGGGCATCTGGCTCTAGGGTTCATGCTCTTAAGCACTACGGAGAAATGATTAATATGAAGCTCCTAACTAGATTAAAAGAACCCATACCGAGCATTATGTGTCAGGCCTTGTGACATGATCTCATTTTAATCTAATCCCTCTTGCTACCATATCAATTTTGACTTAAACATTTAACAATGACATTTCCTTCTCTTAAAAACATGTGTCCTATCCCCCGGGGATGTTGATGGTAAAAAAAAAAAAAAAAAAAAACACTGGCTGCCCAGAGATGACACTGTCCCTTAGTTTGTCAAATACACAACAAAGAATCTGTCTCATCAACAACCACAGGAAAATCAACAAACATTTCTTCAAGGGATGTGGAACATATAGACTACATTCAAACCAAAGAAAAAAGTTGTTTACAAATGAAGACTGATGCAGATCAGTAATGTGTACACAGTGTAAATTAGCCATAAGCTTTCCTACAATAATGTGTCTTTTTTTTTCATTCTTTTAAATATTTTTGAGAGAGAGTGTGTGTGTGCACACGCGTGTGTGTGGCAGGGGAACAGAAAGAGGGGAACAGAAGATCTGAAGTGGGCTCTGTGCTGTCAGCAGAGAGCCCGATGCGGGACTGGAACTCATGAACCGTGAGATATGACCTGAGCCGAGGTTGGAGGTTTTAACCCACTGAGCCACCCAGGTGCCCCAATGCATCAGTGTCTTATAAAGTACCATCTCAGTACATGTGCAGCTATGCTGCAAATAAGAATCTAGGCCAGCGAAAACCATTAGGATCATTTACTAGCATTGCAAAGAAAGGTTCATACAAGATAAGACTGTGTCATAATTATCTTCTGATGAGTTTCTTTCCCGCTATGTGGCAGCCATGCTAGATGAGCCAATGTGAAGACAGACCACAAAGGAAATACTAAAACTTCAAGAGAAGGTTTCTGCCCTCAGGGAGTCAAAGGTGAAAGCCACCTGGCTCATCAATTCCATTCGTGTGTCTGCTCAAAAGGAACACATGATGACTTTCATGCAAATGTTCATAGCAGTATTCATAATAACCAAGCCCAAAGACCCCAATGTTGATCAACTGACGAATACATAACCAAATTGCGGCATATCCATACAATAGGGTACCAGACAGCAATAAAAAAGTGACATCATGCATGCTAGAACATGGGTGAACCTCAAAACCATTATGCTGAGTAAAAAGTCAGACACAAAAGACCACAGGTCATTTATGAGATATCCAGAAAAGGCACATCCACAGATCAAGAAGCACATCAGTGGTTGCCTATGGTTGGGGTTGGCAACATGGCTTAAGTGACAATAGACACGGGGGCCCTTTACGGGGAGATGGAAATGTCCTAACACTGGATTATACTGGTGGTTGTACAACTCAGTAAATTTAATAAAAATTATCGATTATACACTAAAAGTGAGTAAACTTTGTGATATGTAAATTCTCTCTCTGCATATGTTAAATATGTTTAAATATGTAAGATGCAGAGAAGCAAATGCATCAACTGCCATCAGAAGCCAATACAAAGTCCTTTGGATAAAGACAAGATGCAGCAGTTTTTTCATCTTCCAGCGGAAGAGGTTTTCACCGTGCTGGGTGTTAAAGGATCAGTTGAAGTTAACAGTGCAAACAAGGGGTTACTCATTTAATAGTGATAGATTTCCCCCTAATACTTAATTTATTATACATTGTACTTACCCTGAGATAGCCACCATGTGCAAAGACATCGCGAACACAGCAAATAAAAATAGAACTCAAAGCGCGCACATGCTCATTTCAAATACAAATGAAAGTGTGGCATAAATGCTGTATGTAGCTACAACTTTATAATAAGACAAATCTGGGATCAAGTTTTGCTTCTGTAATTTACTAAATCTGAGACCTTGGGGAAGTTGTAGAGCCACTCTAGGTCCATGTGAAAAATGGAATAACATCTTGAAGGAAGAGAGAAGTAAATGAGGTACCATATTCGTTTGTTGTAATGTTTATCTGAGAAAGAAAGCATGAGCAAGGGGAGGGGCAGAGAGAGAGAATCCCAAGCAGGCTCAGCACTGTCAGCACAGAGCCCGTTGCAGGGCTCGAACCCACAAACCATGAGATCATGACCTGAGCTAATATCAAGAGTCAGACACTTAACCAACTAAGCCCCCCAGGCGCCCAGAGATACAATCTTAAATGTGTTTAGCTCAATTCCTACAGTCCGATCAGCACTCAAGACATGGTAGCTGGTTTTTAAATCCTCAAGGAAATCTAAAAGGGGAATTTATTAACGCTCTCCTCAAAAATGTACAGAAAAAGTCAAAGTGAATGATGAATGATGGGAACACCAGAAATGCACATAACCTCGCATATCGCTAATAAAGAAGGGTCACACACAGGGCAAGGGGAGACTGTTAGGATACCAGCCTGCATTTTCATTATGCCACACGCTCCCAACTATCAGCCCCTGACAGCTGTGACCCAGAAGACACGACCATTCTTTCAGAAAGGGTCTTCCACTTCCAACAGGAGAGTGCTGCCAAGGCGGTCAAGACCAGAGGAGAAGGGTGAAGGTGTAGATTGAGGTCTTCTATCCAGAGTGTTTCCTGGTCAGTAAGGAGGCTGACAGAAAAAGGCAACCAGCCTGTTACTCTTCTACCCCACATTTAAGAAAACTACAGACTATCCCTCATGAGCATAGATACAATTTTCTACCTAAAACTTTACCAAATAAAATCTACCAATATATTAAAAGGATGACACCACGACCAAGTTGGATTCACATTTCAAGATCAACCCGTATAACTGATGATAGTAGAAAGCTAAAAATCCAAATGATTATCCAAACAGATGCAGACAAAGCGTAACACCCAACAGACACTCCTAATTAAAAACTAACAGACTCTTGGGGTGCCCGGGTGACTCAGACGGTTGAGCTTTCGACTCTTGATTTCCCCTTGGGTCATGATCTTACAATTTTGTGAGCTTAAGCCACGTGTTTGGCTCTGTGCTGACAGTGCAGAGCCTGCTAGGGATCCTCTGTCATCCTCTCTCTGCTCTCCCCCCCCCCCCCCGGCTTGTGCTCCCTCTCAAAATAAATAAACTTAAGAAAAATAAAACCAACAAACTCTCAGCAAAATAAGAATAAAATGGAACTTCCTCAACATAATAAAGGGCATCTAGAAAACACTTTCTGTTAGCACCATACTTAATGGGAAAAGACTGAATATTTCCCTTCTAATTTTACTAACTAAACAAGAATGCCCACTCTTACCATTTCCATTTAACATTGCACTGGAGGCTCTACCCAATGCAATCAGACAAGAAAGAAATAAAAAGCATTTAAATTAGAAAGAAAGAAAACTATTTTTATTCATAGACATCTATGCACAAAAAAATTTGTGGAATGTACAAAAATGCAACTAAGCTTCAAAAAAGTTCAGTACAGAATTACCTTAAGACCTTTCCTAGGTATCTACACAAAAGAAATGAAAACAGGTCCTCAGGCAATACACACATGTTCATCACAGCAGAACCGTCCACAATAGTAGAAACAACCCATATGACCATCAATGGATGAATGGATAAGTAAGCTGTAGTACATATAAGCGATGAGATATTACTCAGCCACAAAAAGGAATGAAGTACTAATTTATGCTACGACATGGATGAACTTCCAAAACATTATGCTAAATGAAAAAAAGGAGTCACAAAATGTCACAAACTGTATGACTCCATTTATATGAAATACTTATTATAGATAAATCTAGAAATACAGGAAATATATTGACTGTTTCCAGGGGCTGAGGAAAGGGGATAATGAGAAATTACTTTGTGGATAAGAGTGTTACTTTGGGGTTATGGAAATGTTTGGGAACTGGTGGTTGCACAACATCATGACTATACTGGATGCCACCATATTATTTATTTTTGAATGGTTAATTTTATGTAATATTAACTTCATCTCAATAAGTTAATTTTTAAAAAGCTACTAGAGAAGAGGGTCCAAGATGGCGACATAAGAAGACCCTGAATTCACCTCCTCCACAGACACACCAAATCGACATCTATTTATAGAATAATTCTTCCTAAAGAATAATTGAGGGCTGACTGAACAGCTTCTGTACAATAAAAGATAAACCACACAGAGACTGGCAAGAGAGACAGAGTGATGGAGACATAGTGGAAAGAAAGAGTGGAAAGAAAGAGTACAGAGGGACCATGAGCAGATGTGCACACTCTGGGGCACAGGAAAAAAAAAAGTCACGGCCTAAAAGAGCAACTAGAATATAAAAAATTCAGCCTCAGAACCCTGCAAAAGGTCAGGGATGCTGCTCGAACTCTCTCCTAGTGGGAGTCGCTGGCAAACACCATGGTTTACACCCCCTCTCCACCTTAATAGTGTAAACCAGAGGACAGGCCTGGTACCACGGCTGGCCAGCCACCTCAGTGAGACTGAGGCCACTAGCCTATACCAGCCCGTGCTATCCCAAGGCAGCCCCAGCATGGTGTACACAAGGACACTCCTGGTCAGCATTCATTATAGCTTCAGCCATGTCACCAAGATGATAAGGCACAGAGCACACCCCAGATCATTCCAGGCCCATACCACTTCACCCCCAGATGACTTACTAGGGCACCCCAGCACAGAGTGCCCAGAACCTCCCAGCACATGCCTGCCTCAGCTCTGGATGACTCACCAGAAGCACTCCTGCACGGAGCATCCCTTGCACAGAACACCCCAGCCTGAACCCACCTGGGCTCCAGCCACTAAGGGGCCCCTTACATAAAGAATTCTGGGGTCCCTGTTTGTACCCACTTCAGCTTCAGCTGTCTGGCCAGGAGGCCTCTTGCATGGAGAACCCTGGAATCATGCCAGCCCACACCCACTTCAGCTCCAGCCATCCCAACAGCGCATCCCCATCACAGAGTACCCTGGAAATCCCAGCCCATGCCAACCAAGCTCCAGCCACCCAGCAGAGTCAAAGTCACCAGGCACATAGTCTACACAGTGGATAACCATACACAAGACCATTGCTTCAACGTACGGAAAGTAATTGTCTTCATTTTTTAAAAAAGCATGTCAATGAATAAACATCCAGACAGAAAGTCTGTAAGGAAACACTGCCTTAAGTGGCATATTATACCAAATAGACTTAACAGATCTATACAGAACATTCTATACACAAACTACAAAATATACATTCTTCTAAAGTACACATGGGACATTCTCCAGGACAGATGACATGTTGGGCCACAAAATAAATCCCAATAAAGTTAAGAAGAATGAAATTATAGCAAGTTATCTTTTCCAACCACAATGGTATGAAACTAAAAATAACAAGAAAAAAATAAAAATCACAAACACATGGAGGCTAAACACCAGGCTATTAAGCAACGAATGGGCCAGTGAGGATATCAAAGAGGAAATTAAAAAAATACATGGAGACAAATCAAAATAAAATCAAGATGGTCCAAAATGTTTGGGGTGCAGCAAAATCAGTTCTACGAGGGAAATTTATGGCAAACAGGCCTCCTTTAAGAAACCAACAAAAATCTCAAACAACATAACCTTACGCCTAAGGGAACTGAAAAAATGAGAACAAAACCCAAAGTTGGTAGACGGCAGGAAATAATAAAGACGAGAGTGGAAATAAATGAAATAGAGGCTACAAAAAAATTAAATAAAAAAGATCATTAAAACAAAGAGAACTGGTTCTTTAAAAAGGTAAACAAAATTTATAAACCATTAGCTAGATTCATCAATAAAAAAAGAAAGGGCCAAAATAAAATGAGAAATAAAAGAGGAGAATTAACAACCTACACCACAGAAATACAAAGAATTACAAGAGACTACTATGAAAAATTATATTCCAACAAATTGGGCAACCTAGAAGCAATCCATAAATTCTTAGAAATATATAATCTTCCAAAGCAGAATAAGGAAGAATAGGAAATGTGGACAGACTTATTACTAGAACAAAATTGAATCAATACTCCAACAACTCCCAGAAAACAAAAGTCCAAGACCAGATGGATCCACAGGGGAATTCTATCAAACACTTATAGAAGAATTACTACCTATTCTCCTCAAAGTATTCCTATAGTGGGTCAATAATCATTCAAAATGATATATACCACATTAACAAAATGAGGGATAAATATATGATCATTTCATCAGATGCAGAAAAAGCATTTGACAAAATTCAACACCCATTCATGATTAAAAAAAAAAAAAACTCAACAAAGTGGGGTTAGACAGAGTGTACCTCAACACAATAAAGGCCACAGATGACAGCATCATACAGAGTGGTGAAAAACTGAGAGATTTCCCTCTAAGATCAGGAACAAGACAAGGATGTCCAGTCCTGCTGCTTTTATTTGACACAGTACTGAAAGCTCCAGCCACAGCAATCAGACAAGAAACAGAAATACAAGCATCCGTATCAGTAAGGACAAAGAACAACTATCACTATTTGCTGATGACATCCTATTATGCATAACAAATCCTAAAGATGCTACCAAAGTACTATTAAAGTAATCAATGAATTTAGTTAAAGTTGCAGTACAAATAATTAATACACATAAATCTGTTGCATTTCTAGGCACTAATGACACATAGTAGAAACAAAGAAAACAATTCTATTTACAACTGAACCAAAAACAACAACAACCACCACAAACCTAGGAATAAACTTAACTAACTAGGTGAAAGACTCTGAAAACTATCCAACACTGATGAAAGAAATTGAAGATGATGCAAACAAATGGACAGATAGTCCCTACACGTGGCCTGGAAGATTATTATTAAAATGTCCATACTACCCAAAGCAATCTACAGATTCAATTCAATCTTTATCAAAATGTCAACAGTATTTTTCACAGAACTAGAACAACTAATCCTAAAATTTGTGTGGACCACACAAGACCCTGAATAGCACTCTTGAAAGCACTCTTGAGAGACACAAAGCTCCAAGTGTCACAATCCCAGATTTCAGGATGTACTCCAAAGCTGTCGTGTTCAAAACAGTATGGTACTGGCACAAAAAATAGACACAAAGATAAATGGAACAAAACAGAGAGCCCAGAAATAATACCATGTTTATATGATCAATTAATTTACAACAAAGGAGGCAAGAATATACAATGGGGAAAAGACAGTCTCTTCAATAAATGGTACTGGGAAAACTGGACAGCTACAGGCAAGAGAATGAAACTAGAACACTTTCTCGCACCATGCATGAAACAAACTCAAAATGGATTAAAGACCTAAATGTGAGACCTGAAACCATAAAAGTCTTAGAAGAAAACACAGGTACTAATGTCTTTGATATTGGTCCTAGCAACATTTGCTATGGATGCTTCTGCAGGCAAGGGCAACAAGCAAAATAAACTATTGGGAATATATCAAAATAAAAAGTTTTTTCACAACAAAGGGAAACCATTAACGAAACAAAAATCCAGCCCACTAAATGGGGGGAAATATTTACAAATAATAAATCTAATAAGGGGTTTATATCCAAAGTATGTAAAAAACTTAGACAACTCAACACCAAAAAATATAATAATAATCCAATTAAAAATGACCAGGGGATTAAAAAAAACACTATGTCCCCAAAGAAGACATACAGATGACCGTACACATGAAAAGATGCTCAACATCACAAAACGGAAGAAAAATGCAAATGTTAACCACAATGAGATGTCACTTCACACCTGTCAGAATGGCTATTATCAAAAAGACAAGAAATAACTGCTGGCATGGATGCGGAGAAAAAAGAATCCTTCACTTTTGGTGAGAATCAAAACTGGTGCAGCCACTTGTAGTAAAAAGAAAAAAGTGGAAAGCCATATGGAGATTTGGAAGCAGCCCCAGCGTCCACTAAGAGTGAATGGATAAAGAAGATGTGGTTCACACACAGAGGAATACTACACAGCCATAAAAAAAGAATGAAAAATTGCCATTTGCAACAACACGGATGAATCTAGAGGGCATAATGCTAAGTGAAACAAACCAGACAAACAGTATATGATTTCACTTTTTGTGGAATTTAAAAATGAAAACAAAACCAAAAAATCAGAAAGAGTCCCATAAATACAGAGAGCTAACTAGTGGTTACCGGAGGGTAGGAGAGTGGGAGGGGGGTGGGCAAAATGAGTGACAGGGAGTGGGAGGTACAGGCTTTCAGTTATAGAACGTATATGTCACTGGGATGAAAAGCACAGAGAATCTAGTCTATGGGACTGGAATAGTGCCCTATGGTGACAGATGTTAGCTACACTTGCAGTAACTATATAGCATAGCATAAAACTGGGGAATCATTATGTTGTACACCTCAAACTAATGTCACATTGTGTGTCAACTCTACTTCAATTAAAAGAAAATAAAAATAAAAGTAAAAATAAGTAAAAAAAAGCTACAAGAACTAATAAGCAAACTTAGCAAGTTTGCAGAATACAACAGGGGTCAGCAAATCACGACTTACGGCCAAACCCAGTCCACTGCCTGTTTTTGTAAATAAAATGTTTTGAAATACATACACTTACTCATTTTATAGGCGAACTATGTTGCTGTCGTACTGCAATGGCAGAGGTGAGTACTTGTGACAGAGACATATGGCCTGCAAAGCCTAAAATATTTGCTACCTAGTCCTTCACAGAAAAAGTTTTCTGATGCCTGGGATACCAGACCCCTATACAAAAATTAATTTTATTTCTAGGTACCAGCAACAAACAATTAGAAACTGATAGTTTTTTAAGATACCATTTCCAATAGATCCAAACAATTAATTAAATACTTAAGAGACAAACCAAAGTATGCGAAAAACCTATACACTGAAATCTACAAAATATTGCTGATAAAAGTTAAAGAATACTTAAAAACATATAGAGATATATCTGTGTGATAAAAGACTTAATATCCTTAAGATATCAATTCTCATTGACCCACTGATTCAGTGTGACCACAATAAAAATCCCAGGAGGTTTCTGCAGATATTTACAAGCACATTCTAAGATCATGTATAAATGAAAAGGACCTAAAATAATTTTAAAAAATCTATGAAATAAAAAAAAAAAAAACAAAGAGGACTAAATGCACCTGATACCAAAAATTATTATAAAACTATAGTCATCACAACAGCATGGCACTGGCATAAAAAGAAAGAAACAGTCCACTGGAATAGACTAGACAGTCAAATAAACCCACATACACAGAGACTGATTTTTTATATATGTAAAGAGCTCTTCAAACCTCAACAATAGGCATTTTTTAAATGCCACATATTTGAATGAATGCTTCACCAAAAAAAGATGGAAAATAGGCATATAAAAAGATGATCATCAATATGTATTACGGAAATATAAAATAAACCACAATAATATAATATTACACACCTAGTAGAATATGAAAATTAAAAAGACTTACTGTACCAAATGTTGGTGAGGATGTGGAGGAACTAGAACTCTTGTACATTGCTGATGAGAATGTACAATAGTACAAACAGTAAGGAAAATAGTAGTTTCTTAAAAAGTTAAATATATACCTACCATATGATCTACACATTCAACTTCTAGCTACTTACCCCAAAGAAAAGAAGTATATGTCCAAAGATTCGTTCATCTGTACATTAACATTCATAGCAGCTTTACCTGTTAAGTCAAAAACTAGACACAATAAAAAAAAGTCCATCAATAAATGAAAAAATAAATCATGTTAAGTCACACAATGGCTTACTACTCAGCAATAAAAATGAATGAACGATTAGTAAATACACTAGCTTGGATGAATCTCAAAAGCACGGAAAGAAACCAAACACAAAAAACTTCATACACTATGACTGCATTTATAGGGCATTCTGTAAAGGCAAATCCACAGCAACAGAAATCAGATTAGTGGTCGCCAGGTGCTGGGAAGAAGAGGGAAATGACCACACAACAAAGGGGAGAACTTTATGGAGTGATACCTTGATGGCTGTGGCACTGACATACACTTACATCACGGTGTGAGTCTGTCAAAACTCTCACCTGTACGCTAACTAGGGTGAATTTTACTGTACGTAAACGAGGCCTCAATAAACATAAAGCTTAAAAACAAGAAAAAAAACCTTCAACTTATAGAATCAGATGTAACTGCCCCTGGAAATAAAACACAGACTTAAATTATTTCTTAAACAACATTAGGAACTGGAAAAGAGTTCATACAAAGGTTCTCAAATTAGAAACTATGACCATCACTAATATACGTATATTCTCTTTAACTAAAACACCTGGTTTGAAATCCTTTCCAAAAGTCCTGTTTTAGCGGCGCTGAGGTGGCTCTGTCAGTTAAGCCTCCAATTTCAGCCCAGGTCGTGATCTTGCGGTCCATGAGTTCAAGCCCCCGGCAGGGCTCTGTGCTGACAGCTCGAAGCCTGGAGCCTGCTTCGGATTCTGTGTCTCCCTCACTCTGCCCCTCCCATGCTTGTGTTCTGTCTCATTCTCTCTCAAAAATAAAAAGACATTAAAAAAACCCTTTTTTAAAATCCCAGTGACACTGCTATCCAGGCCCTAATTATGCCTCATATGAATTACAGCAAAAATCTTCTAATGGATCTCCCTGTCTCACTGCACTGCAAACCAGCCTCCACATTGCTTTCCACATAATCTTCCTAAACCAAATCTGGCCACGTAGGCCTCCCATTGAAAAGCTTCTGATGCTTCCCCATAGAATAAATTTTAAACTTGTTGTAATGAGCACCGGCTGTTGTATGTAAGTGATGAATCACTGAATTCTACTCCTGAAACTAATATTACACTGTATGTTAACTAATTGGAATTTAAATTAAAACTTAAAGAGTAAAAAAAGCAAAAAATACCCCAAAGTCAAGCAAGGCCCTTCTCAGATTAGTCATAACTTCTGCTTTAGGCCCACTTTCTGTTCTTTCTCTCCAACACAAACTTTTAACCCAATATATAGAAACACACGGAAACATCACATCATCCACAGGCCCCTGGGTGGCTCAGTCAGCTAAGCATCTGCCTCTTGATTTCAGATCAGGTCATGATCATAGTATCATGGGATCAAGCCCCACATTGGACTGAATGTTGAGCATGGAGCCTGCTTGGGATTCTCTCTCTCCCTCTCCCCCTACTCCTCCCCACCCCCCTCTCTCTCTCAAAATAAAGAAATAAACATTAAAAAAAATCAGATCACCTAGACCACTTGAAATTTCTACTTGCTATCTCCTCTAAGTCTCTGTACTATCTGCCTCATAGAATTCCCTCTGCCTGAACTGCCCTCTCTCCTCAGATTCTTCTATAAAATATCATCTTAGGAAGACTTCGCAGCCTGTTCCCTCAGCACACACCTCCTTTACAGCATTCAGCACATGTTGGTACAATCTGTTCACTTGTTCACACTCCCTAAATTGAGATATCCTCAAGGACAGGTACCATGTCTTGATTTGGCTCTGATTCTCCAGGGTCTTAACTCCACTCTAAGTGGATGCATGCTTTGGTGGGTCAGAGACTTGTAAATGCAGTCGTTGTCGAGAACTTCTTATTCAATAAAATACTTTTTTTTCTTATCGCTAAAGCAGTAGGAAAAACAACTGTTAAGAACATCATAAGTATCATTTGTTTTTGTTAAAACATCGTGCTATATTTAAAACAGAGTATTGTGAAAGGAAAAAAATCAATAAGTGAAATCATAAAGCCTATATGAGCTACTCATTAGCTGTATTACCTTGGGTAATTGTTAATCTTTTGGCATATACTTTCCAGATATAAAAAATTAAATCTGTTTTCACAGGGGTAATGTAAACACCATAATGTGATAACACCTTATGAAAGAGTTTTTGTGAACTGTTAAAGGGCTATATAAATTTTTGTAGTAATAAAGAAAAATTACTATTTTTAAGAAGTCAGCAAGATGACAGAAGAGAAAGCTCTGGACCCTCCTCTATACCTCCACAAACACTAATAATTCATGGAAAAATTCCCTTGTAAGAAATCCATAGACTCATTTTTTTTAACATAAACAAAAATGACAAATCTTCAGCTAGGCTAAGAAAAAAGAGAAAACTCAAAATCGGAAATAAAAGACGTGACAAATCATGTCACAGATATTAAAAATATCTGAGATTACTTTGAACAATTATAAACCATCAAACTGGACAACCTAAAAAAATGGATACATTCCTGGAAGCTTACCAAAACCAAATCATAAAGATATAGAAAATCTGAACAGAACTATAATTAGTTTGGAGACTAAATCAGCAAACAAAAACCTCCTGACAAAGAAAAGCCCAGGACCAGATGGCTTCAAATGTAAAGTCTATCAATCGTTTAAGAAGAATTTAAGAAGAATTAAAAGCATTAAGAACAATTGAAGTCCATCCTTCTCAAACTTTAAAAAATAAATAAAGGATAGGAAATAATTCCAAACTCATTCTATAAGGCCATCAGGATGCTGATATCAAAGCCAAAGACACCACAAGGAAAGGGAAACAGAACAACACAAAAACTACAGGCCAATATCCTTGATGCATACAAATGCAAAAATCCTCAACAAAATACTAGCAAATCAAATCCAAAACATCACTAAGGGGCACTGGGGTGTCTCAGTCAGTTAAGCGTCTGACTTCAGGTCAGGTCATGATCTCGAGGTCTGTGAGTTTGAGATCCACATTGGGCTCTATGCTGACAGCTCAGAGCCCGGAGCCTGCTTTTGATTCTATGTCTCCCGCTCTCTCTGCCCCTACCCACTCACTCTGTCTCTCTCTCAAAAATAAATAAATATTAAAAAAATGAATAGGTCACTAAAAGGATCATACATTATGACCAAGTAGATTTATCCCTGGAATGCAAGGATGGTTCAACCACATGAAAACCAATGCAATATACCACATTAACAGAATAAAAAAAAAAAAATCACACAGTCTTATCCACAAGTGCATTTGACAAAAATTCAACACTCTTTCATGATAAAACACTCAACAAGCTAGGAATAGAAGGAAGTTACTCTAACATAATAAAGTCCATATATAAAAATCCCACAACTAACATCATACTCAATGATGAAAAAACTGAAAGTTTTTCCTTTAAAATCAGGAACAAGTCAAGGACACTCACTTTAGTCACTTCTAGTCCTACTATTGGACTACAGTATTATAAGTTCTAGCCAGAGCAAGTAGGCAAGAAAAAATAAATAAAAGCCGTCCAAATTGAAAAGGAAGTGAAACTACCATTATTTGCAGATGATATGATCTTGTATATAGAAAACCCTAAAGATTCCACCACCAAAAAAAAACCTGTCAGACTAAGCAAATTCAGTAAGGTTGCAGGACACGAAATCAATATACAAAAATCAACTGCATTTCTACTCCCGAACAATATACAATCTGAAAAGGAAATTAGGTTAATAATCCCATTTAAAATTGTAGCAAAAATAATAAAATACTTAGGAGTCAACTTAACTATGGAGGTGAAAAATTTGTACACTGGAAACTACAAAGAAATTGGAAAAAAAAAAGAAAAGCAGACTGTTGGATTAGAAGACTAAATACTGTTAAAATGCCTATACCAACCCAAAATGCTCTATGGATCAAAGGAATCCCTATCAAAATGCCAATGGCAATTTTTCTTTATAGAAATAGAGAAAAAACAGGAGCACCTGTGTGGCTCGCTCAGTTAAGCATCTGACTTCAGCTCAGGTCATTATCTTAACAGTTCGTGAGTTTGAACCCCATGTTGGGCTCTCTGCTTTCAACACAGAGCCCACTTCAGATCCTCTGCCTCCCTCTCTCTCTCTGCCCCTCCCTGCTCTCATGCCCAGTCTCTCTCTCAAAAATAAACTTAAAAAAAAAAGGAGAGGGAGAAATACGGGCACCTGGGTGGTTCAGTCAGTTGAGTGTCTGACTTCAGCTCAGGTCATGATCTTGCAGTTTATGAGTTCGAGCCCCACATGGGGTTCTGTGCTGACAGCTCAGGGCCTGGAGCCTGCTTCAGATTCTGTGCCTCCCTCTCTCTCTCTCTGCCCCTCCATGGCTGGTGCTCTGTCTCTGTCTCTCAAAAATGAATAAATGTTAAAAAAGTTTTTTTTAATATGTTCACTGAGGATATTGAGCCAAGGAAGGAAGAGAGGGAGGGAGGAAGAGAAAACAATTCTAAAATTCACAGGGAAACATAAATGACCCCAAAAAGCCCAAACAATCTAAACAAAGAACAAAGCTGAGGCATCATACTTCCTGATTTTAAAATATACAGGCATACCTTAAAGATATTGTTGATTCAAAAAAAAAAATATGGATTCAATTCCAGACCGCTGCAATAAAGCAAGTCAAATTAGTTTTTTGGTTTCCCAGCGTATATAAACTTATGTTTATACTGTAGTCTACTAAATGTGCAATGGCATTATAGCTAAAAATATAGTGTACACACTATAAAAATACATTATTGCCAAAAAATGCCAACCATTATCAGAGCTATCAGCGAGTCATATCTTTTTGCTGGTGGGGGTCTTATCTCTACAACGATGGTTGCTGACTAACCATCATGGCAGCTGCTGAAGACTGGAGTGGCTGTGGCAACACCTTAAAATAAAACAATAGGTCTGCTACATCAATGGACTCTTCTTTTCACAAATGATTTCTCTGTAGCATGCAATATCATTTGATAGCATTCTACCCACTTCCAAAATTGCAGGCAATCCTCTCAAAGCCTGCCACTGCTTTACCAACTAAGTTCACAGAATATTCCAAATACTTTGGTGCCATTTCAACATTTCACAGCATCTTCACCAGGAGTATATTCCACCTCAAGAAGCCACTTTCTCTGCTCATCCATAAGAAGCAAGTTCTTATCTGTTAAAGTTCTATCATGAGAGAGCAGCTCATCAGTCACATCATTCTAGTTCTCCTGCTATTTCAACCAAATCTGCAGTTACTTCCTCCAAATGAAGTCTGGAACCTCTCCAAGTCATCTATGAGGGTTGGAATCAACTTATTCCAAACTCCTGTGAATGTTGATATTTTGATCTCTTCCCGTGAATCATGAAAGTTCTCAATGGCTTATAGAATACTGAATCCTTTCCAGAAGGTTTTCCATTTACTTTGCCTAGATCCACCCAAAATATCACTATTGATGGCAGCTATATAGGCTTATGGAATGTCTTTCTTCAACAACAGGACTTCAAAGTCAAAATGACTCCTTAGTTCATGGGCTATAGAATGGGTATTGTGTTAATGTTGAAAACAACATTAATCTCATTGTATATCTTCATCAGAGCTCTTGGGTGACCAGGTGCACTGTCAATGAATGGTAATATTTTGAAAGCAATGTTTTTTTCTGAGCAGGTTTCAACAGTGGGCTTAAGATATTCAGTAAACCATATTGTAACCAGATATGATGTCATTGGTATACAGACCACAGGCAGAGTAGCTTTCCTATCATTCTTAACATTACTGGGATTTTCAGAATGGTGAAGGAACTTTGGCTTCAACCTGAAGTCACCAGCTGCATTAGCTCCTACCAAGAAAGTCAGCTTGATGCTTTGAAGGCACACCTGTCCTCTCTAGTTATAAAAGTCATAGACGGCATCTTCTTTCACTAGAAGGCTGTTTCATCTACACTGAAAATCTGCTGTTTGGTGTAGCCACCTTCATTAATTTCCTCAGCTGGGTCTTCCAGAAACTGGCTACAGGTTCTCCATCAGCACCTGCTGCTTCAACCTTGCACTTTCCTGTTACGGAGCTGGTTTCGTTCCTTAAACCTGATGAACCAACATCTGCTAGCTTCAGACTTTTCTTCTGCAGCCTCCTTACATCTCTCAGCCTTCATAGAATTGAGGAGAGTTAGGGCCTTGCTCTGGATTAGGCTTTGGCTTAAGGGAATGTTATGACTGATTTGATCTCTCCAGACCACTTTATTTTTCTCCATATCAACAATAAAGCTGTTTCAATTTCTTATCATTCTTGTGTTCACTGCAGGAGCACTTTCATTTCCTTCGAGAACTTTTCCTTTGCATTCCTTGGCTGTTTGGCACAACAGGCCTGGCTTTCAGGCTATCTCAGCTTTTCACATGTCTTTCTAAGCTTAATCATTTCTAGCTTTTGATCTAAAGTGAGAGATGTGTAACTTTTCCTTTCACTTGAATACTTAGAGGCCGTCAGAGTATTATTCATTGGCCTAATTTCAATATTGTTGTGTGTCAAGAAGAGGGAGACCAGAGAAGAGGGAGAGAGATGGGTAATGGTTGGAAGGAGAACCATTAGGACATGCAAGCCGTTACTCAATTAAGTTTGCCAATCTTATACAAGCATCTTGTATGGTTGATGGTGCCCCAAAGCAATTACAATAATAATATTAAAGATCACAGATCATAAGAAAAATAATGAAAAAGTTTGGAGCGCCTGTGTGGCTCAGTCGGTTGAGCGTCTGACTTCGGCTCAGGTCATGATCTCACCGTTTCTGGGTTCAAGCCCCACGTCGGGCTCTGTGCGGACAGCTCAGAGCCTGGAGTCTGCTTCAGATTCTGCGTCTCTCTCTCTCTCTCTCTTGCTCATGCTCTGTCTCTCTGTGTCTCAAAAATAAACATTAAAAAAATTTTTTTAATTATAAAAAAAGAAATATAATGAGAAGTTTGAAATACTGTAACAATTACAAAATGTGACAGAAAGACATGAACTGAGCAAAATGCCTTTAGAAAAACGGCATTGATAGACTTGCTCAACACAGTTTCACCAAACCTTCAATCTGTAAAACACAAACAAAACACCCTAACTTCAAAGCGCAACAAAACGAGGTATTCTTGAATTACAAAGATACAGTCATTAATATAATATAGCAATGGCATAAAGACAGACATACAGAATAAGGAGCCCAGAAATAAAATTATGCATACATGCATGGTCAACTGATCTTAAACAAGAGTGCCAAGAAAATACATCAGGTAAAGGATGGCTTTTCTTCAACAAGAAAATTGGATATCCACATGCAAAAGAATGCAATTGTATTTTTATCTCATACCTTACACAAAAATCAACTCAAAATGGATTAGATGTTTAAACAGGCCCAAAACTGTAAAACTCCTAGAAGAAAACTTAGGGGAAATCTTCATGATAATTGTCTTGGCAACTCTTTGATGGATATGACACCAAAAGCACACACAATAAAAGCAAAAAATATTCAAGCGTGACTATGTCTAAGTAAAAAGCTTCTGCACAGCAAAAGAAACAATCAACAGAGTGAAAAGGCAACCTACGGAATGGGAGAAAATATTTGTAAGCCATTTATCTCAGAAGGGGTTAATTTCTGAAATACATAAAAAACCCCTATAACTAAATAGTTTTTTATTGTTTTTTTTTTAACGTTTATTTATTTTTGAGACAGAGGGAGACAGAGGGAGACAGAGCATGAACGGGGGAGGGTCAGAGAGAGAGGGAGACACAGAATCTGAAACAGGCTCCAGGCTCTGAGCTGTCAGCACAGAGCCCGATGTGGGGCTCGAACTCACAGACCGCGAGATCATGACCTGAGCCGAAGTTGGCCGCTTAACCGACTGAGCCACCCAGGCGCCCCCTAAATAGTTTTTTTAAAAAAGGCTAACAACTTGAATTTCTCCAAAGAAGATAGATAAATGGCCAACAAGAATATGAAAAGATGCTTAGCTTCAGTAATGAGGGAAATGACAATAAAACCTATAATTAGATATTCTATTATACCTGTCAGTGTGGCTATCATCCAAAAGTCAAAAGACCACAGATGTTGGGGAGGATGTTGAGAAATTAGAATCCTTGAATGGTGTTGGAAGGAATGCAAAATGGGACAGTTGCTGTAAAAAAACATTATGGAGGTTCCTCAAAAAATTAAAAATAGAAATACCCTATGAACCAGCAACCCCACTACTGGATATATTTTCAAAAGAATTGGAATAAGAATCTTGAAGAGGTATCTTCACTCCTATGTTCAGAGCAGCACAACTCACAACAGCCTGTGTGGAAACAACCAGTGTGTCCATGAGGACATGAATGGGTAAAGAAACTGTGGTACATACATAAAACAGCATATTATTCAGTCTTTAAAAAGGAAATTCTGCAATATGTAATAATATAGGTGAACCTGGAGAATATTAGACTAAAGGAAATAAGCCAATCATTGAAGCACCAATATTGCATGATTCCACTTACATATCTCAAATAGTTACAGAGTCAGAGAGGAATGGTGGCTGCCGCGGGTTAGGGGGAAGGGGAAATGGGACTTGCTAATCGACAGCCATACATTTTCAACTATGCAAGATGAGTATTTTCTAGACATCTGCTGAACAGCATTGTCCCTAGTTAACAAGGCTACATGTACACTTCAAATTTTGTCAAGAACGTAGAAAAATATTCCTGTTTTTCTGGCTCACAAAGTAGAACAGAGACCTCCACCACAGCATGAGTTTAGGAAAGCCTTTGAAAATCTGTGGTTAGCAGGTTTTTCAGTAATATTATTCAGGAGTCTGGGGCATTAAACACAATCTGGGGCAGGGGAATATAATCAAGGAATTAAAGATAATTTTTAAATTCTACATAAATAATGAGCTTTTACAGCTATAGCTGGAACTTTCAATAAAATCCACTGAGAGCTGGCAAAAGCTCAAGCCATAATTAAGAATTCTCAAAGATTAACCTATAAATAAATACAACAGTAGAATTATTCTAATTGCAGCCTTCAGGAGGTCAAAGATAAAACAAAGATTTAGATTGAAACACTCAATTTGTGTTGAATGGGCCTCTAATCCTGAAAGAGCAAAAATATGGGGGCTGTCCTTTTCCACCAGCCAAATACAGTATATCAGCATCCAGTAGGATTGTTAAAATAAAAAAGACAATAAAGAGCGTTGGCAAGGATGTTGGAGTAACTGGTATGCCCATACATTGCTGGTGGGGATGTGAAATGGTGCAGTCACTGTGTAAAACAGTTGAGTTTTACACAGTGTTAAAACAAGTTAAACACAGAATTACCATATGTCCCTGCAATACCACTCCTGGGCATATATCCAAGAGAAGAGAAAAAATATGGTTACACAAAAACTTGTCCATGAATGTTCATAGCTGCAGTATTCACAATAGCCAAAAGGTAGACAAAACCCAAATGTCCATCAACTGATGACTGGATAATAAAATGTGGTATATCCATACAATGGAATATTATTTACCTACAAAAAGGAAGGAGGTACTATGACATGCTACAACATGAATGAATCTTGAAAATATTGTGCTAAGTGAAGGAAGCCAGTCACAAGAGATGACATATTACATGACTGCATTTATAAGAGATGTCTGAAATAGATAAATCCAGAGACAGAAAGTAGATTAGTGGTTGCCAGGGGCTGAGGGAAGGGGGGAATGGGGAAGTGAGTGTTAATGGGTACAAAGTCTCTTTTTTTCAGGTGATGAATATGTTCTGGAATTAGACAGTGGTAATGGCTGCACAATTTTGTGACTATACTACAAACCACTGAATTGCACACTTTGAAAGGTTGAATTATATCTCAATTTTTAAAAATACAGAATGTCAGAACAGAGCAATCCATGTGATTAACCAAGGCACAATCTTTGTGACCTGAGGGCCATGAACAGTTTAGCTGTATCCTAGTTAAATACGTTAGACCACAAATTACACACCTTCTTGTGGCCACGAGTCAAAGATACACTGACTGAGACATCACAAACTGAATGAGAAAGGTGATATGACATTGCCTATCAAAAACAAAGTGGCCACAGGGTCCTGGGTGGCTCAGTCAGTTAAGTGTCTGATTCTTGACTTCAGCTCAGGTCATGATCTCAGGGTCATGGGATCGAGCCTCACATCAGTCTCTGTGCTGACCATGGAGCCTGCTTTGGATTCTGTGTTTCCCTCTCTCTGCCCCTCTCCCTTGCTCATGCTCTCTCTCTCTTTCTTTAAAGAAAAACAACAACAACAAAACAAAGCTGCCAGGGATTCAGTTGAAAGATTGGATCTGTTGAAATCTCCTTTAGAATCGATGTGTCCCAAGAATTCATCAAAAAATATATATTTAAGTAAAGAGCTGAGAAAACATTTTTCTCAAGTACTCTTTGCTGGAGACAGATCTCCCTTTGGGCCTTCAGCACCACAGGAAGAAAATCTCAACATTATTTTTACCTTAAATTAAATGTTTCCAGAATATAGTAGATTTCCTGACACAGTGAGGTATTGTGTAAGAGATTTTGTTCTGTGTCTGCAACATGGGAAAAGGCACTGCAATAAATATGATCCTAAAAGGGCTCTTGATTTCCTCTGTCAGTTATGGGTAGTTGGGAAGAAATCTGTTTCAAGAATAGTAATTAATATTACCAAGAATGCTCGATTGTCTGGAAAAGAACTGCTGACTTCAGGGGAGAGGTAAAACTCTAACTACAATGAGAGCCAACAAAGGGCCAAGTAGCCAGAACCCTAAAATTCACTCAGAATGTTTTCAGCATTCCATCTTTTTTTTTAAAAATGTTTATTTATTTTTGAGAGAAAGAGAGACAGCGTATGGGCAGGGGAGGGGCAGACAGAGAGGGAGACACAGAATCCGAAGCAGGCTCCAGGCTCGGAGCCGTCAGCACAGAGCCCGATGCGGGGCTCGAACCTGTGAACCATGAGATCGTGACCTGAGCCGAAAGTCAGATGCTTAACTGGCTGAGCCAGCCAGGAGCCCCTCCAGCATTCCATCTTTAAAGAAAAAAGATGGTTTCTTTACTACTTACACCCCAAATTCAAAATCTAGGATGACAGCAGGGGCTCTTTATGGATGACACTTGTAGCATGCACTTCTGAGTGAAGGCCTACGTGTGGGTTGGTCACCCATCCCCAGGGCTTAGCACCATGATTAGCATTTTACCAGTAATATGTCTTAAATTAATGTTGAAAAAACCACCATCTGAAATACTGACCCTCCACCACCATAAACCAGGAATTCAAGACAGTGTTGCTTATCTATCTTGCCTGACTACCTTCAAGAGTTGCATAGAGAGAAAACTTTTACACAGATTTCACAAGCTCCATTCTCAAGCATTTCCCACTGACAGTCACTCTTCCAAGAGCAAATTAAATAACTACAAAGCAACATGATAGACACCCTAACATCTTGGGCAAAGGATGAGCTGGGATAAATGAAATGCTTTATTAGCTGCCGCCTGCAGGAAGGGGCTGATTATACTCTTCACCCGAGGATAAAGGGCTGAGATGAAGTCAGGTGTCCTCAGGCTCAATGGACAAGCTGGGCAAATATGTTTACAACCTTAACTGTCACGAGAACAAAAAACACAGTAGTAACACAAGGCAGGACTGCAGAGGACAAATGCTGTTTAGT
Organism: Panthera leo; assembly: GCF_018350215.1. NCBI lineage: Eukaryota > Metazoa > Chordata > Mammalia > Carnivora > Felidae > Panthera > Panthera leo. The sequence goes on along the minus strand of NC_056679.1, from coordinate 118,901,587 downwards.
CGCAGACCGTGCGTCTAGCGGAGTGGGATTCCTGTGGCTTGTGGCACCCACTTTCTGATAACGAAGGTGCTGTGTAAGGAGCACTACCACACCCTGTTATAATCACACAGTGTTCACAGAGAGGGCCCCCCCAGCCCCCCTCCACCACTTACAGGCTGTGCGAGCTCCTGCAACTCATCTAGGCTTCCCTCTTTGTGACTAACAGATGGACTCACACTGCTGGCTCTTAGGATTGTTGCAAGGATGCAAATAGTTTACGCATATAAAACACCCAGCCCAGAGAGCAGCCAGTCAAAAATGTAAACCCCCTCCTTGGAAGTACACACACGGAACACTGCCGAAGGGTGCCCTTCATCCCCAGCAATTTTTCAGCACATGCATCCTGCTGGGTGAGTCCAAAGGAAGGGAAGATGCATGAGAGTGTGTCCCTGTATTCAGGGAGCCTACAGTCCAGCAGGGGGATGGGTGCTGGGAGCTCCCAGAAGGGCTGAAAGTGGGCAGACCCAGCTGTGGCTCAACATGCGCTTTGCCAGGGTGGGGCAGGTGCCCGACGCACTGGGGCAGGAACTCAAAAACTGGGGTGAAAGGGTCCACCCCTCCACCAGAAAGCGGGGAGGAAGAGCACACTAATCATGACTGAGGAGAAGCCCACTCTACAGGTGGAAGAAAGGCAGGAGAGTCAATCACAGTGTCTATCACTAAGAGCTAGGTAAATAAATAGTCGGTGAAGGGATGGCTGGAGTAACAAATGCATGGCTGAATCCACAATATAATGGAATATATGTGCACTTTTTTAGAGGGCTTTTTCTTCTTTGGGGTGTGAGGCTGCCTTGATTTAGGTTCCACATAATCAAATAGAGAGAGTCATCTCAATGTACCTAAAATGACTTTATGGGAAACCTATCGGCAATTAGGCATTGACCACCAATAATATGACTAAGCTAGTAATATGAGTCAGACACTATATGGAGCGTAACTTGGGTTAAGAGCATAGGATGTGGACTGAGACTGACCCGTGTTCAAATTCTGTCTCTACTAGTTACTGGGTAGGTAACCTGGGATAAGTTGCTTAACCTCTCCAGGCCTCCGTTTTCTCATCTGCCTAATGGAGAAATGGCAGCTCCCATCTCACGGTGTTGTTTTGAGGGCTCAATAATAAAACATACCTGAGATGATGAGCAAACAGAATGTTTAATGAATGTTAGCCCTTATAATCCTTCATAATAAATCCATCCTGAATCACCTTTAGCTTCGTGTGGACTGTCCATGAAATTAAAAGAGGAAGGGCACCTGCTCTCTGGTTAATGTACAGCTCAACAAATGGAAAGACAACTGTTCAAATAGTCCTCTTATTAGCCAATAGGACATAGGTGGGCAGGCTGCTCCCGTCTAAGGTAGAGGCTGCCCACTTTGGAACCAGGTCCCTTCTGTGACAGTACCTCCCTGGAAGCCCCCAACGAAGCAAGTTATTACTGGGTTCTGGGTTCAAAACCTACCTATTTACCCAAAAGAAATGAAAAGATATGCCCTCGTAAAGGCGGCACATACATATTCATAGTAGCTTTTATTCATCATAGTCGAAAATTGGAAACGAAATAACACTGAATGGATAAGCAAACTGCAATACACTCAGAAAATGAAATACTACTTAGTGATAAAAAGAATCAACTCTGATACATGCAACAACAGGGACAAATCCCAAAAACCTGTTGAGTGAAAGAATCCAGGCACAAAAAACACATACTATATAATTCCATTTATTTGAAATCTTATAAAAGGGAAACTAATTTATGCTAACAAAAAGCAGATGGGTGGTTTTCTGGGGCCAGGAATTCGGGGTGGTGGAAAGTGGGGTGAGGCAAGAGGGAATTTTCAGGGGTGATGGAAATGCTCTATATCTTGACTGGGGTGGTGGTGGTGGTAGTGGTTACAAGAATATATATATTTTTTTCAAAACTCATCAAGCTGGGTCCCTAAAATGGGTACATTCTATTGCATGTAAATTATACCTCAATAAAGTTGATTTTTAAAAACACCAATGAGAAAAATCTAACCTATAGATGACCCTGGTGTGTATATATACTTATATAATTTTATATATATATATATATTTCCTACTTAACTGAAGTATAATTGACCAGTAAAAACTATATATATTTAAGATATACAATATGTTTTATTATGCATATATTTTGTGAAATGATTACTACAATCAAACTAATTATCACATCCATCACCTCACAGTGGGTTTTTTTGTTTTTTGTTTGTTTTTTGTGTGTGTGTGTGAGAATAAAACTTATTCTCTTGGTAAACTTCAAGTAACCTTAGTAAATTTCAAACTATAATACAATGTTGCCAATAATCACCTTACTGTTTAGATCTCCAGAATTTATTCATCCTGCATCTCTGAAACCCTATACCCTTTGACCAACATTTCCTCATTTCCTCTACTTTCTGCCTCTAACAGACTTTTTTAGTTTCCACATTTAAATGAGATCATGCAGTATTTGTCTTTCTGTGTCTGGCTTATCTCACTTAGCATAATGTACTCCAAGTTTATCCATGTTGTCACAAATGACAAAATTTCCTTCTTTTTAAAAGACTGAATAACATTCCATTGTATATGTATATTACGTTTTCTTTATGCATTCATCCATTGTTAACACTTAGCTCGTTTCCATATCTTAACTGTTGTGAATAATCCTGCAATAAACATAGGACTGCAAATTATGTCTTGATAGTAATTTCATTTCCTTTGAATATACACCCAGAAGTGGGATTGCTGGATCATATGGTAGTTCTATTTTTAAGGTTTTGAGGAACCTCCATGCTGTTTTCCATAGTAACTGTACAAATGTGCATTCCACAAACAGTGCGTGAGGGAGGGTTCCCTTTTCTCCACATTCCTACCGATGCCAGCTATCTTCTGACTTTTTATAATAGCGGTTCTAATGGATGTAAGGTGATATCTCATTGTGGTTTTGACTTGCATTTCCCTGATAACGATGTGCCCTTAACAACGTTAAGCACCTTCTTATATACTTGTTAGCCGTTTGTGTGTCTTCTTTTGAGAAATGTCTATTCAGGTCCGTGCTCATTTTCAAATCAGGCTATTAGTTTTTTTTTGCTATTGAGTTCTGGGACTTCCTTATCTATTTTAGAAATTAACCCCTTATCAGATACAAAGTTTGCAAAGATTTTCTCCCATTCTGTAGATTATCTTTCTGTTGATTATTTCCTTTGCTGTACAGAAGCTTTGTAGTTTGATGCAGTCCCATTTGTCTATTTTTGCTTTTGTTGCTTGTACTTTGGGGTCCATATCCAAAAAAACAAAATCATTGCCAAGACTAATGTCAAGGAGCTTTCTCCCTATGTTTTCTTCAGCTTCAGGGCTTAACATTGAACTCTTTAATCCATTTTGAGTTGGTTTTTGTCTTTTTGTATAAGGTGTAAGATAAGGGTCCAATTTCCTTCTTTTGCATGTAGATCTCCAGTTTCCCTAACATCATTTATTAGAGACACAATCCTTTCCTCATTGTGTGTTTCTGGCACTTTTCTGGAAGATCAATTGACTATAAATGCATGGATTTATTTCTGGGCTGTTTGAACAGATTTTTTAAACAGTAGGTCTATGCATATATATACTGAAATACTACAAAATCACAAAGTTTTATTTAGCATATATTACACTCTGGGGATTATTCTGAGTGCTTTGCATTTGATTCTTACAACAATCTCTGAAATAAGTACCTTTATTATTGCCATTTTATGGATTAGAATAATGAGGCATTGAAAAACGAACACTCCCAAGATCACAAAACTGTTAGGTGGCAGTGCTGAGACAGTCTGTCTCTAGATCCCATGATTTTAACACTGTGTTGTATTGTTTCCATGTGACACACACAAGTACGTGCAAAACGTGTATATGGAAACATACCCCACGGTGCTAATAGCATTTCTTTATTAAGTGGCAGAATGTCTGGAGGTTTTAATTTCTTACAATTTCCTAATTTTCCCACAATGATTGGGCATTACTTCTACAGTTTAAAAATGGAAATATAATTGTACACCTGAAACTAATATAATATTGTGTATCAACTATACTCAAAATGTTTTTAAGTAAATAAAAAAATAAAAACAGTAATGAAATAATTCATATGGTATCTTATCCATTTAAGTAATAGTTTTACTAGTGTAAAAGATACCTAGGTTTTTTAGGAGCAGATCCCTTTTTTATTTGTATTTTAAAAAAAATTTTTTTTAACGTTTATTTATTTTTGAGACAGAGAGAGACAGAGCATGAACGGGGGAGGGTCAGAGAGAGGGAGACAAAGAATCCAAAACAGGCTCCAGGCTCTGAGCTGTCAGCACAGAACCTGACACGGGGCTCGAACTCACGGACTGCAAAATCATGACCTGAGCCGAAGTCGGCCGCCCAACCGACTGAGCCACCCAGTTTTTTTAAGTAGGCTTCACACCCAGCATGCAGCCCAATGTGGGGCTTGAACTCACAACCCTGAGATAAAGACCTAAGCTGAGATCAACAGTCAGACATCTAACTGACTGAGCCACCCAGATGCCCCAAGCAGACCCTTTTTTTCGAAGTCATGTAAAGTCTTAAATACACACACACACACACACACACACACACACACACACACACACACACACACATATATATAATACAAAATTAAAACTACTTGCATAGTATTTTATTAGCATACAATCAGTTCAAGTTTACATTTGTTTCACATGGGACGCCTGGGTGGCTCAGTTGGTTAAGCATGGGACTCTGGTTTTGGCTCAGGTCATGACCTCGAGGTTGGTGAGATTAAACCTCACATGGGGCTCTACGCTGACAGCAGGGAGCCTGCTTGGGATTCTTTCCCTCTCCCTCTCTCTCTCTGCCCCTTCCCCACTGGTGCCCCCCCTCCCTTTCTCAAAAATGGATGAACATATTTTAAAAATCTTCATTTGTAAGTTTGGGATGATACCTTCTATTCCATATCAACTTCAGGTTCCAATTCAACAAAAATAATCAACACACACAAAGATATGTGTGAAGTGATAATAGTTTTTCTTCAACAGCTTGCTGACCAATCTCAAGCTACTCTTCTATTACACTGGCCCAGAAACTTAAGAGAGAACAAAATAATGTGAAGCTGGATCTTAATTTAAAAAATAAAGACTGAATCCTAAAAATACCCCTAATTTAGTGAATTGGAATGAATATCCACCCTATGGTTTCCATTTCTTGTAACTAATAAAAAAGCAGAGACAATGCATTTCAAATGTACACTGACACTACAATAATAACATTACTGCCACTGTGAAAAACTGACTAGTTTTAATCACTTCACTGAATATCATTCCAAGATATAATGTCCAGACAGCATGCACCGAGCAGTGGGATTAACCCTGTCTCAAATTTAACCAATCTTTAATTAAGGTACATATGAGCCATGGTAGTATACTTGCTTGTATATATACAAGTATATACTTGCTTGTGTAATTTTACATTTGTAAAGATGCGCACACCTCAGTTTTTTAAAATACCAAGGAAAAAATTTCTAGTACATGTATAATAACAATAGAAGTTTTAAACCAAGAAGCACATGCAAATCAGTTAGCCTGATGCCTAAATTACCACAGAGGTGTTTTATTTTGTCTCAAAATTCAATATGGAATACTTGAAAAGATGCACATCGTTCTTCAAAAATAATTTGTATATGACACAGTTGACCCTTAAACAACGTGGGGGCATAGGTGGCAGTGGTTCCTCCTACCCTGCAATTAAAACTTAACATATAACTTTTGACTTCCCCAAAACTTTACTACTAATAGCCTACCATTTACCGGAAGCCTTAACGACAGATAACACAAAGAGTTGATTAACACATATATCGTAGGCTATCTATGTTATGTACCGTATTCTTGCAGTGAAGTTATCTAGAGAAAAGAAAATGTTATTAGGAAAATCAAAGCAAGAAAAAATACATTTACATACTGAACTGCATTTATGAAAAAAAAATCCATGTAAAAGTGGACCCATGCAGTTAAAACCTATTTTGTTCAAAGGTCAACTGTACTCGAAAATAATATGGAAGGACTTGCTCTCTCAGATGTGTAGACTTATTATAAAAGCTATACTTGGGGTACCTGGCTGGCTCAGTCGATTAAGTGTCTGACTTTTGATTTTGGCTCAGATCATGATCTCCTGGTTGTGAGATCGAGCCCGATATCGGGCTCATGCTGGACGTGGAGCCTGCTTAAGATTCTCTCCCTCCCTCTCTCTCTCTCTCTCTCTCTCTCTCTCCCTCTGCTCCTTCCTAGCTTGTATGTGGCTTATGCTGTCATGCTCTGTCTCTCAAAACCAAAAAATATATTGATAGTGTGGTACTGGCAGAAGGATGGATGAACAGGCAAATGAGATTCCAGAAACAGATGACGACAGTAAGAAAATGTATTTCATTAACGCTAAAGGTGACAACTGCAGAGGAGGAGACAAGGATGGACCTTTGAATTAATTAAACAACCTATCGGATCGATTGTGTCCTTGTGATGGTCAGTTTTACGAGTCATCGTGGGGAGGCTGTAGTCTCATTATTATTCAATCAAATAGTAATCTAGGTGTTGCTGTGAAGGCATTTTGTAGACGCGATTAAGATCTACAACCAGTTAGCTTTAAGGAAACTATCCTAGATGGCTGGGGAAGGTGGGGGTGTGTGTACCTGACTGAATTGTTTGAAAAGCCTGCAGACCAGAACAGAAGCTTCTCCGAACAAATTCCACCCGTGGACCAACAGTTCCTGCCTGAGATTTCCAGCCTGCCTTCCTGGTGGCCTGCTCTGTACATGGATTTTTCTCATAAATGCAGTTCAGTATGTAAATGTATTTTCTCTTCCTTTGATTTTCCTAATAACATTTTCTTTTCTCTAGATAACTTCACTGCAAGAATACGGTACATAACATAGATAGCCTACGATATATGTGTTAATCAACTCTTTGTTATCTGTCATTAAGACTTCCGGTCAATGGTAGGCTATTAGTAGTTAACTTTTGGGGACATCAAAAGCTACATGTTAAGCCTGCTCTGTAGATTCCAGATCTGCCTAGCCAGCAGGAAAACCCTGGGTCTAGCAAATATTAATTTGCAGCAAGAGGGGAATGGTTAAGTAAACTACAGTACCTCCCTGATTTGGGATTCTGCAGCCATCAAAAGGATATTTACAAAATGCTTAAAAAATAGCAATGCTTTTGCCATCACTTGAAATAACAAGCGATCGTACGTTTTTTAAAATGGTGTATGATTTACATAAAGTTTGAAAACAGGCAAAACTAATCTATGCTGTTACTCTTGGGGAGCAGTAGCGATTGGAAGGAGCAAGGTGGTGGGGTGGTTTCTGGGATGTTGGTAATGTTCTACTTCTCAATTCTGGGTGCTGGTAACATGGGTGTGTTCAGTTTCTAAAAACTCTTTGCGTTGACTTGTGTGTGTGTATATGTTACGTAAAGGATATATTATACTTAAAAAAATTTTTTTAAGTTTATTTATTTATAAGGTGTGATTGTATCTCCTGGTGTTTTCACTTACGCAGGCCAACAAAGTCTTCTTTTAACCTTTTCTGAATTGAGCTGCTAGTGCTACCAGCCAAGAGTCTCACTCAGGTGCATAGCAAGAAGAGGATAATACCACAAACCACCCTGCAGAGAGGAGCTTTTTATCAGGACTTTGTGTATAAGTGCCAGATCATAACAAAAAAGCACACCAGTTTTTAGTTGGTTTTATTATCCTTTAAATTTCCTAGAGACAGTGCACGTCAATGTCCATATCAGGGCCCCAGGGCACACTGCTCCCACTGTCCCCTCCCCCTCCCCCCACTCTCCACCCCTTGGTTTAGTCTGCAAACACAGGAGATGAAGAGCATCCATAGATTTTGGACTGCATATGATCCCAGAGGGACTCAATCCAGTCAATCCATGTATCCATAAGGAACTGAGACTTGGAGAAGAGAATAAATTTGGCCACGAGCTGCTTTGCAATGGTCCAGAGAGGCAAGAAGAATAAGAAGCAGAGTGCCTGGGTGAGCTGTGAAATGGATGACCAACATGAAAGAAAAACCCTCAGTGGGCCTGTGCATTTCTGTTGCCACGTCCTCCGCTATCTGCTGGCTGTGGATATAGGTGGGGAATTTTTTTTCCGTCTAATGCTTTCATGTTTTAAGGATTCAGCCACATCAATCAGCTGAAAGGACTCATCTATTTTTATCCAGACAGATAGTGGCACTTGGACCAGGTCCTTGTCTCAAACACAACCGAACAGCTGGGTTGGAGAAGGAGAAACCTCACAGAATGCCTGGTGCCTCTTCACACTGGCACGTACCAGCTTCAGATCGGGTGTTTCCAGAAGGGCTTTTTTGGTTGAAAAGCTACATGGACTGTTCCTAAGACAGTGCACAGATGTCTCTGAATTAGGGGACCACCAGCAGCTATCGTTTCACATAAGCTGATGAGGGTAAGACTTAGACCCTAGACTCACCCCTCCTGGATCACAAAATTAGATGACTGTTTTTGAAACAATAAAATCCCCACTGCATTTCCCATCCCCCCAAAACATCTTTCCCCTTAGTCACTCTTACCCTTGGTTAGTTGCAAACCAAACAGAAAGGCTACTCTTTCTATTTCTTCCAATGCCCTTCCTTGTGTCTTGCTGGGCAATGAACTACTGAAATGAGTTACCTTGCATGATAAGGAGTGGGTAGGAATGGAGCAAAGTACTGTTATTAAGATCTCTTTTCTGTTGAGCCATTTGAACCCAGCAAGGTCCAGCATCTGAAAGATATGGGTTCACATCCCTGCTCTTAATGGAGTTACAGGCTTTGTAAGCTTGGTCAAGTAACTCTGTGCCTTACTTTTTTCATCTGTAAAAAGAAGCTCATAGCCTCATGTGGAGTCCAAGTGAAATGGAGGCTGGTTCTCTTGTTAGTGTCCATGGACTGCAGTTATCAGAAAGCCAGATTACTCTTGGCAAAGTTCCTGTCCTATATCTTCACAATTACCCTAACCAGCAACCAAGGCCTAAGGGGTACTCGCTGGATCACTGACCTGGTCAGCAGTAATGCTTGGGCTCAACTTCAGACATCCCAAGTCTCGGACCTGTACTAACGTCTTTTCATGGCTCTGAGCTACATTTAAATTTACCGGAAAGACATAAATTATTATGCCTGGCACAAAACAGGGCCCGCGGAAGATCAGGCTGAAGAACGCAGAGAACAATTCCCCCAGCACTGCCCTTGCCCCGGCTGGGGAGGAGGCCAGCAGGCCTCCCCTCTGCAGGTGGGAAGCACTGGTTAGGCCTGAGTGCTTAGCAGCTTTCTGCAGGTTGGTATCCCCAACTCCACACAAACCTTTTTTTTTTTTTTTTTTTTTTTTTAACAATAGAAGCAAAGTATTCTGACTCCCTTCCCAGATGGGAGGCAGGAGAGCTGCCCTCTGCAGCAAACCATCCTTTACACAACCTGGAAGACTCTGTATTCCTGGGCCAGCACAGGCTTCTGCAGTCGGAGGCTGATTTCTGGGGCAATTTTCTCCTTCGTGTTTTAAGTCTGGAGTGGCCTGAGAAAAAATGCTTCTGTTGTGCTTTGCTAGTTCTGACAGAATGAGGGAGACAAGGCCCCTCAGCAGCTCTGTTCTTCATACGTGAAGCCCCTCTGGGCCAAAGCTCCTTGGAGTAGTCTCCAACGCCCACACCCTCCTGGCACCATGAAGGTCTCCTTCCCAGCCCTCAAAGCTTTCATTTCTGTTCATTTAACTTCTGTATTTGTGTACACTTTACGAATGCAAATCATTTGTTCATGGCTGCCTTGTCTCCAGGGCTATGCTCTCTTAAGATAGCAGGGGTAGGGTCTGCTTAATGACAGCAGCAACGCCGGGTAGGTGTGGATGGGTTGTGTGCATGAAAGTCTGGGTGGGTGGGTGGATATATAACCCACTTTCTGCTGCTTCTGCTTAGAGAAACTTGGGTCAGTCACTTCACTTCTTTGCGCGTCAGTTTCCCCAGGGTTAAAGACCAGGCTTCTGTGTTCCCTTACAGTGCTAACGCCCTGTGACTCCATGAGGAATGGGCCACGGCAAGTTAACCTCCACAAGACAGGCTTTCACATGTAAGCAAAAGGGGAAGGCTTCCAAGTATCCAGCTGGCAGTTATGTTACAAGATTGTGCCATGCTGTTATCTATGTGACTGACTTCAGATGCCCTCACACCCCCAGGAGGGTTACAGCTCTCCACCCGGAATGGGGAGGGTTCCTGGCCAAAATCCAACTGGAGGTTGAGCATTTCACAGCAGCTGAACAGATATTCCCTAGGAAGGGTATCAGGGAGGAACAATAATGTCCATTGCATCCACACTGGGCCTGGTCTTCAGGGGACGTGAAGGGGCTCTGCCCACCACCCTCCAGTGCCCCCTCATTGCCCCGGCCTGTGTTCCTCTGGATCCTGAGCTCAAGGCTCAGGCAGGTCGGGAGTCCCTGGACCCAGCCCCAGTCTTTGTGCTCAGAGGGAGGAGACAGTCTTACAGCAGAGGCAGAGAAGTGACTTTGGGTGGCACAGACTAAGGGCGTCATTTCAAATTGTGTTTCACAAGTACCGATTTTAGAAAGATCCTCCTCCTTCCTTCTGTAGGCTCTTTTAAGTCCTTTATTTTAACCTGAAAGGGATCCATGGTGGCAATTAGCTAAACTGAAAGACTAAATCCTCTGCCCTTTCTTCCAGCAATTAAGAGCAGTTTACATAGATAATGAAATCAAAATGCACTTACCCTATGAACAAGCAAGTCCATGTTTAAGGATCTCCATTGCAACTACACTTGCAGTTGAGGTGTGAAATAACATGTTCAAGGACATCCAGTGAAAATTTGTTGTAATAGCAAAAGATTGAAAGGAGCTTAAATGTCCATCACCAGGAGACAAGTTAAATAAATAACCCATATGATGCCGTTCTAAGTAGCCATTAAGACGACTGAGACAGGCATGTCTGTATTTACTGATATAGAAAAATTCCCAAGAATATTCAAGTTAAGAAATCAATATCCAGGGGCGCCTGGATGGCTCAGTCGGTTAAGTGTCCAACTTCAGCTCAGCTCATGATCTCGCGGTTTGTGAGTTCCAGCCCTGCGTTGGGCTCTGTGCTGACAGCTCAGAACCTGGAGCCTGCTTTGGGTTCTGTGTCTCGCTCTCTCTCTGCCCCTCCCCTGCTCACGCTCTGTCTCTCTCTGTCTCAAAAATAAATAAAACATTAAAAAAATTTTAAGAAAGATCCCGATAAATGTTTAGACTGTGCTTAAAAATTTGCTGAAAAATGATAATACACTTGAATGCCTGTGTGACATGAGAGGTGAAGTGTGTCATCCCCAAATTCATATGAAGTCCTAAACCCCCGGTACCTTACTTGGAAATAAGGTCTTTATGGAGCTAATCAAGATAATATAAGGTCATTAGGTTGAGCCCTAATTAAATATGATGTGTCCTTATATAACAAGGGGAAATTGTGGACACAGATGTGCACAGAGGGAGAACGCCTTGTGGACAAGAAGGCAGACATTGGAGTGATGCCTCTAAAAGTGACAGAATGCCAAAGATTGCCAGCAAGCCACCAGAAGCCAGGAGAGAGGCATGGAACATACTGTCCCTCACAGCCTTCAAAAGAAACCACCCTGCTGACCCTTTGATCCCAGACTCCTAGACTTTGACAGCCCTATTAACTAATGGTGTGTGTGTGTGTGTGTGTGTATACTTTCTTCTTCCCACTTCCCCCACACTCCCAAAATATATACTTATATATATAGGGGCGCCTGGGTGGCTCAGTCAGTTGAGCATCCGACTTCAGCTCAGGTCATGATCTCACATTCTGTGTGTTCAAGCCCTGCATCAGGCTCTCTGCTGTCAGCACAGAGCCAGCTTCAGATCTTCTGTCCCCCTCTCTCTCTGCCTCTCCCCCATTCACATGCATGCTCTTTCTCCTTCTTTCAAAAATAAACATTTAAAAAGTAACTATATATACAGGTAAATAAAAGTAGCCTTCTAGAGACTCCGCTCTTCAACCAGAAAACATTCACATCTTCCTGATCTAACTTAAGGTATCAGTATGCTTCGTTGTCTGGTGCCAAGTCTGATGGATTGTGAGGGGCTGTCCGTCACTGGGAGTGCTGTCTTGGATGATGATGCCACTGGGCTCAGTGCAGAAGAGTTCATCAGTCAATGAGAATGTCCACAAGGAGCAGGGAGGAAATCTAGGGGCAGGAATTACAAGCGTCTGCCATCTCTGACCCATGGTTGGGATTTCAGGTTGGTTTGGGGGTGCAGGGGTTAGTTTGCAAGTAATATTCACCTTCATGTAATAGGGAGCCCCATTATGATGGAGCTTTGCTACAATCTAGGGTCAGACAGGTGGCTCCCACCATCATGTGAGATGATGACTCAGCTCATGCCTGAATCTGGGCCAACTGTGTGCAAAGAAATCCTTTTTCCCTTCTGAAGTAAATGGGCAGATGGATAGTCACTGTGTGAGTCATGAAGCCTGAGGCCCCAAATGGCTGTGCAGATGGAGAAAAATGAGATCCCGTGCAGGAGGCTCCCATCTCCTCAAACGGTGGGGTCTGACCCCTGCATGTGCCGCACCTGCCAGAAAACACAGCTACCAGGAGGCAGTCTAAGCCCCCGTGGCAGAGGAGGCACAGAGAGTTGGTGTGACCGTGGGCACTGCCAGGATCTTGGTCACCTTCCAAAGTAGAAATGATCAGAAACTTGGAACAATACGCAACGTGGAAGAAATTAGAACGTAGGCTGGTAAGTGCCAGGGTCAGCCTAACCCTGCTTCTAAATATCATAAGAAAACATGACCACGTGTGGAAATCCACACCTGAGATGTCAGCATTTTATACTGTTTACCGTACTGTTCTATTGAGTGGATCTTCTCTCTGAAGGATAATAGGTAAAGCCTTTTAAACAAGATCAGCTCTTTGATCCCATTGGGAAGTATATTTCCCCAGTCAGTGAATCCAAAATACAATGTGTGTGTGTGTGTGTGTGTGTGTGTATGTGTGTGTGTGTGTGTGTGTGTGTGTGAGAGAGAGAGAGAGAGAGAGAGAGAGAGAGAGAGACAGAGAGAGACAGAGAGAGACAGAGAGACAGAGAGAGACAGAGAGAGACAGAGAGAGAGAGAGAGAGAGACTCCCTTCAGAGATCTGCTGAGAAGGCAGGGGACCAGGAAAACAGGTGAAGAAACAATACAAGTTCAACTGAAAGACATTTGAGACAAAGATGAATTTGGAACCTTGAACTCCCCCTTTCATAGAATCAACATTCAAGTACTTAGGCAAAATTATAAAGCTCTAGCAAAGGGCAATGCTTCCCAGGCACAATGGTACTCTGTGGTACTACAGGTACATCATATCCATTCCTTTCCACCACGGCCAAGTTCAGTGCTGGCAGCACAGATCACCAGGACAGAACCCTGGATCTTGAAAAGCATACCATGTAAATACAGAAACAACTACAAGACAGACTCGTAAGTTATAATAATGAAGGCACAGAAGACATGCTCTGGGAGTCTGGAAGAGGGAGCAGACAGGGAGATGTCTGAGCTGAATGTGAAGGGTAGGTAGGAATCTTACAGTGTGAAAAGGAGGAGAAAGGACAGTGCCTGCCAGGACAAGACCTTGCTCAAAGGCCCTCCAGGGAAGGAGTTAGGACCAGGCAGGGCACCGGTGAGCACTTTGAGATGCTCAAGGGCACGGTGTTCAGGGCAAGATGAATCTGGAGGGGTGGGCAGGGATTGTGTGGTAACAGGTGCAGGTGCCACTCCTGAGGCATTGGGAGGCTGACCCAAGCTCTCACCATGTAGGAGATTAATCCTGTTTCCTGCCTCAGAGGTAACCTTGCCCTTAAAGAGTGAAGCAGAGTGAAGTGGATGGGGGAGGTGGTGAAGGGAGACTAACCAGGGTGCTGCTGACATAGCGCCCCTGCGAGCTCACAAAGCCCGAGCGTCAGCAGGGAGGGCATGAGGAGGAAGATCAGAGGGAGCGACGTGGCATGTGGAATGGATAGGACCTCCTATTTGGTAGGGTTTGGAGGAGAATGACGGTGAGGTATCTGACTTGGCTCATGCCATCCCCCCCCCCCCCCCGCCAAAGACAGGGGAGACAGTAGGGGTGAGGTACTGTTTAGGAAAGGCTGAGTCTGAGATGCCTGTGGGTCATCTGACTAGAGAGGTCCAAAGGGCAGTCAGAAACACGGGTGTGGAGCTTGGGACAGAGAGCTGCTGGAATATCTTTCTGATGACACAGTCCTGTGGGGAAGTGCCGTTCTGACACCCTGGGTGTGGTCTCACGGTCCGCACAGTGGGGCGGCTCTCTTCCCCTCACTCCGAGTGGGGGTCAGGATTTGCAGAGGCCGGTGCCCCTGGCAGAAGGTGAAGGGAAAACACGTTTCACACCTCCGGGGCCTTCCCACAGCACTTCCCTCTGCAACCATGTTTTCCAGGTGAGCTGCTCATGCGGGATGAATTCCTGCACCATCACACAAGTCTTAAGGGCCCCGGGTTGAGCTAGCAAACTGGAAGCGTGAGGTGGGAGAGGAAGGGGAGGAGGCAGCTCCCTGCCCCCAAGGCCTACTGGCATCATGAAAATCACCACTGAAAACTACTGGTGACTGGTATCATCATAAGATAGGCTGGCCAGGAGAGCTAACGGAGGAGGAGAGAGGCTCCAGCAAACCTTATCAGAACTGTTCCGATTCTGGATCATTTCTTGTTTTTTAATGTTTATTTTTGTTTTTGAGACAGAGAGAGACAGAGCATGAGTGGGGGTGGGGCAGAGAGTGAGAGGGAGACACAGAATCTGAAGCAGGCTCCAGGCTCCGAGCTGTCAGCACAGAGCCCCACTCGGGGCTCGAACTCACGAACTGCGAGATCATGACCTGAGCCGAAGTCAGACGCTCAACTGACTGAGCCACCCAGGCACCCCTAGATAATTTCTTTTTAAAAAATTATTCATTTCTTTGGAGAGACAGAGAACCGGGGAGGGACAGAAAGAGACAGAGGGAGACAGAGGATCCCAAGTAGGCTCTGTGGTGTCAGCAGAGCCCAAATGGGGGCTCAGTCTCATGAACCGTGAGATCATGACCTGAGCTGAAATCAAGAGTTGGATGCTTAAACGACTAAGCCACCCAGGTGCCCCTAGATAATTTCATAATAACTTCATTATTTTACACCTGAAGATGCTTTCATTTGCTTGGACATAAAACCTCTGTCATTTGCACTCTCTTATTTACTGAATGCCATCCCTATGAGTCTGGTTCTGTATTACAGTTATTATCCCCATTTTATGGATGAGGAAAATTGGGGGCAGAGTGGTTAACTGACCTGCCCCCAAATTGCCTATCTGATGAGTGGTTTGGAACCCGTCTGTCTGACTCCAGAGGCTGCCCTCTTAACCATAAAGCCACAGGCTCCCCAGCACATGTGTAAGATTGATGTATTTTATGGCCCTTTGTACTGCTAAAAGCACTATCTTACATTTATGTCTCCAAATTGACAGAAACGGGGCCAAGACTAAACCTTTAACCTGAAATGGCTTTCTACAGAGTTCTCTGGGGCTGGAAGGTAGACCCAACATCTGGGACACTGCAGTCCCTTCCGGGGTTATGAGCCTAAGACATGGTCTCAGATAATACTCCACTGGCCTCTACCTCATGCAGGATGCGCTTCGTGAAGCCTACATTTCCTCTAAGACCGCACATGGACCCCGATCCTTAGACCACCACTGCCAAGAGGAACTGAAACGAAGTGAATCACAGAAGGCGGGTGGGCAGTTACATTTTGTACTATAAGACCAGAAAGTGCTTTCTAGCAAATCCTCATGTTGCTGTTGTATACATTTTCTTTTTGGCTTCTAAACTCATCAAAACAGATTCAGGGTTCCATTAACATTGTTAACTGATATAACAACTGTAAGCTACTCATCATTTATTACATGCTGGGCACCTTTTTAAAAAACATAATTCAGACTTACAGAAAGGTTGCTAAAATAGTCAATTTCTGGACACCATTCACCCTGTTACCTCAAATGTTAGCAATTTACTGTATTTGCTTTCTAAACCTGATCTATCAATGATCTATCAATCGTTTTTTCTGTATCATTTAAGATGCCATAGATCTGATGCCCTTTATCCCTAAATATTTGTGTATATTTCCTAAAAGCCTGCCTAAAAATTCTGTTTCTCACAACCATACTGCAATTATGTAAATCATATTAACATTGATGCGATATAGTTACTTAATCGATAGCCCTTACTCAGATTTTGCCAATTGTTCCAAGATTGTCCTTTCCAGCTAAAGAAAATCCACAGCTAGGTGTTGCATTCACTCGACATGTCTCTGGACATCTGGAGTAGTTCCTGAATCTTTCTTTCTATTTCATGACATTGATATTGTTGAAATGAACAGCCTAGCTTATTCTGTAGAACACCCCTCAGTTTGGTTTGTCTGTCTCACGGCAAGATCCAGATTACACACTTTTTTCGGAGTTCCACAGAAGACATGATGAGTTCTTCTTAATGCCTCATAGAAAGGAGAGGCTATCAAATAGTCCCAGTAAAAGGGAGTGTCTGCCGGGTTCCTCCAATGTAAAGTCACTATTTTGTGCTAAGATACCATGAGATTATACAAAAGCTCTATGATGAATCATCCATTGATGATTCTCGGCTGACTCAAATATTATTGTTATGGTTGCCAAATGGTTACATTCTAATTCTGCCATTCCTTCTACAATTCTTACTTGGCTTTCAACTACAAAAAAGAACTTTCTTATATGCCTTATTTGTTTATATCAGCATGGACTCATGAATTCTTCCCTCATTCAGTTTTTAGAATTCTTTACTATCAGTATGTATTTCAATACTCAAACTGTCCTAGATGTTTGCCAGGTACTCACTGAATTCTTAAAACAACTCTATGCAGTGGGGATTATCATGACCACTATTTTGCAGACAAAGCAGTTGAAGCTCTGAGAAATGAATCCCAGCATTTAATCGGTGGGGTCTCCAAACTTTCTGTGTCACATGCCTGGTATACATGTACATATACATGTATATATATTTCCCTCCTACTCATCCTGATGTTTTTGCCATGTGGGAGTTAGGAGTTATCTCCTCCCTTCCTATTTAAAGATGAGAAAACAGGCTCAGAGAGGTTAGGTGCCCTGTCACAGAAGCTGTCATGAGCATTCGAAGGCCTGTTTGTAATCCCATCTTGGTTTTCATTGACCACATTGCCTCTTTATGCTGTTTTTCCTTCTGCAAGAGGGATACTTAAGCATCTAGTCTTTTTGCCATTTGTTCAAATCTATTTAGGACAGAGGTAGTCAAAGGAGACACTGGCATTCTCTTTTTTTTTTTTTTTTTTTTTGCTAACACCCTATATTCATAACAATTTTTGTTGTGGCCGAAAGCTACCCTAATTCTAACCAGCACCAAAGCAGGGAAGTCCTAGAGGTTTACATCTTATCAGAATCCCTGCTGTTCTTGGTTTATGGCAATTGAGTGACTGAAAATTGAATCTCTTAAACTGAATGCATTCATTCCAGCATTTAAAGGAAAACTGTGGTGAGATCTTTCATTATACAGTCACCCTCTAGTTGATCGTCTGCATAATATAAGTTTTTTCCATCACTGTGCTTGGGTTGACCATGGTACAGGTGGCCATTAGAAACACAGAGTCTGGCCCTAGACTCACCAAATCCGAATCCTTTGGATTTAACAAACTTCCCAGATGTCCCTGAGGCTCTCTGAAGTAGGAATGGATGAGCCAAGGCCTCTGGCCAAGCTTTGTTCCTGCGGCTCATGACAATATTGGCTTCAAAGCAACAATGTCAGCCTCAGGGCCACTTGACCCTTGCCTTGCCTCTTGCCCTCAGCAGTCACCACAGGAAGTGGGATTCACCAGTTGCACTGCCCTCAGGAATGAGCCTGGGGTGGGCTCCTGTCTCCTCCCTCTGGCAAGAAGCCGGCAGCAGAAGGAATGAACCAGATATTCTGATGTACACAATCTGTACATAGTTCTTGGCAGCCATGAGCCAACTTCTGAGAAGCATCTTTGAGGGGGGTAAGGAACCAACCCCTTTTCCAGGCTCTGGCTAAAACCAGTGCAAATAAACAAAAAACAGCTGTTGACTCACAAAGCAATGCCTGCACTTAGGAACCGTTACTGTATCCCCAAACCAAAATCACTGCGAAGTTACTGACTTAACTCCACATGGGGTATTGGTCGCTTCTCCCTAGCTCTATGCTTGTCACCCCTCCTCAGGCTGAAAGACGGTCTAGGCTGCAGGCGAAGCCACATACAGATGTCACCTATCACCTATGTCACCTTTTAGGAGACCAAGCAGTGGTGTGCTAGTCAAGGTTTCACTACCAGCTCTTCAGGGGACCGGCTGATTGGGAGCTTTGGAGATTTCCATGGTGTGAATGCTCCCATCACGGCCCATTTCCAGCTACCAGCAGTTGAACAGCCAGCTCACAGGATTCCTGTATGTCTCATGATTGCTCCTGTGAGCTGGGAAGAGCCGGCTGCAGCAAGCAACAATCCTGAGCATAAGATTTCATGAGCTTTAGTGGGTGCTTGTGCAGGGAGGGGTGGGCATGACGAGGATGACAAAGAGAAAGGACAAGGTGGTGCTGGATGGTCAGCTCAAACCTCTGAGGAAATTCCTGTCTCCTCTGCTGCTCAAGATTTGTCCGCTGCAGCCTTAGTGTCTGAGAAAGTCAATATGGCAGAGGGCTTGAGATTCTTCACAGACCTTCCGGGGGCCTCAGGTTTGCCCCGAGGAGAAAGCCAACGGAGGGAACACTGGTGGAGGGAACAAGTGGGCACAGGAGGTAGAAAGTCGCAGTTTCTTTTGGGCTCTCCTCGAAATACAAGTGCTTTATGTGTGCGTTTTACAAGCGATAGGAAATGCGAACAATAACAAGACATTAAGTTTGCCTGTGGAATTAGCAGCTCATGCCAGGCTCTCAACCATCCTTTCTAACCCTTGCTGGAATGGGAAATGGGTACACACACCACCCTCTCTCCTGCTGTGAAGAAATCTGAGTGGGTTTCCTGGTCCAAGAGCTGCAGACTGAGTAAAAGCCCAGTGGCTGTAAACTCTGTATCACCATGTGACATGGGGCCTACTCATTTAACTGCCAGAACCTCTGGTCATGCCCAGTGCCAGCTGGGACCCATCATGGTTCGAAGCGGGGGGTGGGGTGGGGGGTGGTTTACTGGTAGCCAGGAAGAGAAAAGAGGCAAACTGATCCAAATACCACAATGTGTTCATTGCAAGGATGTAGGGATCATGTGGGATTCTATAATGGCATAAGGTACATCCAGGTGCTGCAGGAAGATAAAAACCTGTTCAGGATTGAGGCAGCTTTTCTCCCTGCACTGATCCTCTCCCTCTGAAGACAGGTGTCCTGGTGTCTTTAAATCTGTACCCAGGACAACACAGCCACGGGTCACAGCTTGACATCAGGATGTCTCCTCTCCTGTACACATCTCTAAGGGCAACTAGCCTTGGAGGTCAAATTCACAGGGGCGAAATTCCGATTGGCCTACATCATGTGTTTAAGCCAAGCTGAGTCATAGGACACTGCATTATGACAACTTTGGCTTAGGTGTCTGCCCACGTGGAGTTCTTATGGCCATGACTGAAGAAGCAAGAGGGGAGAAATACATGATATGTAAAGATGTCCTTCACAGGGGTGATGGACAGAAGCCCAGGGCCAGAAGATGCTGTCCCAGGACTAGTCAGCCTAATGCAGTAATGGCTATGGAACAATGTAACAAATGTCTAGATGATTTCTGAGGACAGGAAATTTTATCAAGTACATTAAAAAATGTCATTTCATTGAAGGGAAACAACCTTAGAAGGTATGCATTCTCAGATCCATTTTAAAGATGAAGAAACTAATACTCAGAGAAGATAAGGATTACCTTAAGGTCCCAAAGGTGGGAAACAGCAGAACCAGATTTAATGTCAGATCTTCTGACTCCAAGTCCAGGGCACTTTCTTCCTGAGAAAGGATCAGATAATCAAGTGGGAGACAGGAATGCAAAGAAATCACTCTGAAGCTTTATCTAGAACTCAGAACTTCAGTTGTGAGTGAAAGAATTCAACTCAAACTGTTTTGAGCACAGTGAGAATGTACTGGCTTATGTAACAGAAAACCTCAAGTGCATCTAGCCCTACAACATGGGACGTTGCTTTTCTTGGTCTTTCTTGATGCACACTTGGGCTGCCCAGTTCCAAGTCAGACCCCCCCTCTAAGGAGACGAGATGGCCACAGTCCTCATGGCTTCAGATGGAGAAAGAAGAATCTCATCACAACAGCCTACGAAATGCAGAAATTGGTTGTCCTTGGACTTAATTAGGTCCTGGCTTACTCCTGAATCAACCAGTTGTTTAGGCTGGGTGCATTTGATGATGATCTAGTCTGGCCAGGGTCACAGTTCCTCCACTGGATGTAGGCTTGATGCCAAACCATCCAAACCCGTGGAACATGAGGGCAGGGGAGGAGTGGCTTCCCAGAGAAAAAATAAGGTGCTGTTATCCTAATAAGGAGAATAAGGAGTGATAGCCAAAGGCAAACTCAACAGCTATTCATCTTGGGGTGGGAAAAGCAAAGGGCACTTGAACCTGAGTTAACCTCAGAAGCACAAGCAGAGAGCCCCCTAGCACCTGGATGTGGACATAACAGTAGATGATCAAGAGCTGGGGCCTCTGGGGCAACAGATGCATAAAGGAACATTGGAGAAAAGATCCTGGGGCCATACTGGGAAACACCGCGAATGCCAGGGTGCTTTTTTGTATTAGGCCATGAGAGCTTCTGAAGTTTTTTGATCGGGGGTGTGCCATGGTCAAAATTTGGAGGAGAAAAAAACCTTGAACATTTTTGAATGTTATACATACATGAATGCATCATCTTTTGTGGACCAAGAGTGCTCTCTTTGCCTATGAAGGTTGTCCTGTAAGATCTGGAATCACTTTATCTGGAAGTCCCTGAGACAAGAAACCTGTGTGCACATCCTGGAGAAAGAGCAGCAGCAAGGTGTCTGAGTCTGATTAGATACACCCACCCCCTTTCAGGGCCTCCAACTATGTAGCCCCACCCCAAATGGAGGTGAAGGTCTGAGGTCTGAACTCCGTGACTCTGGAGTTTCTCAGACTCACATTCATGGGATGGTTGAACAGGTCTGGGTGCGGCCCCCCCGGGCGAGTGAACATCTTTCTGAACTGAGGAGTACTTTATACCATCCAATTCTACTTCATGGTTAAGCACGATTTATTGCCATTTTTTAATTATTACAACTGACTGGGGGGGTCGTTCATGAGAATCCTGGGGTAAAATGTCTAAACACTAATGCACCATTGGGATGGGCCAAGTAACGACTTGAATCAGCTAGGGTTGGAAGAGTGTTCAGAGGTCTCTTCTTGTTCTCATGAGATCCAGTCACAGCTTCTTCTGGTCCAGAACAGAGAGCAGATGCCAGAATTTAAAAAATAAGCTGTGCTTGGGGCGCCTGGGTGGTTCAGTTGGTTAAGTGTCTGACTCTTGATTTTGGCTCAGGTCATGATCTCATGATCATAAAATCTAGCCCTGTTTTGGGGTCTGTGCTGGGCATGGAGCCTGTTTAGGATTCTCTCTCTCTCTCTGCCCCTCCCCAACTCACGTGACCGCTCTCTCTGGGGAAAAAAAAAAGCCGTTCTTGCTGAGTTCTGGCATCAAGATTTCTCTTGGTGAACTCATTCCAGAACTGGTCAAATTAGAACAGTGTTTGCCAATTTTATATTGCAATTAATATTTCAGATCTTCTGCTTGTTCTCCAAAGCAACTTTCCTAGGAGGTACACTATTAAAATCTCAACATATATTTAACATATAAGTATGAGGACTCTCACGTAAAGACGAGTGGCAGACAGAGTTCATGTTAAAATGTCATCCGAGGGCCAGGGAATGGTACTTATCATGCTTCCCTGATACTATAAATATCTGTGTGACCCAGCTGTGACCTGTATACCTTGCCCCAGGACAAAGTCCTGGCGGTGTGGACTTAACCAGGCCCCGTGCCCATTCCTTAACCAACCAATCACTTTGGCTGGGTGGATTTGATGATCTCATGGACCAGAACAGGGCCACCAGTTCACCACTGGATTAAGGGTTGATGCCAGGCCACCCAAACTCATGGAACCCAACTCCATGGTCCCCACAGGAAAGAAGGGGTATTGGATGCCAAAGGGGCAAAAACAGAAAACACTCCCTGGGGTGAGAGAAGTTAAGGACATCTGAGGGCAGGAGCTGCTGACACCTTCTTGACTGGGAATAGCGTGGGAGTTAAGAATGTAAGCTGTGGGGTCAGCCTGCTGCAGTTGTCTCTGCTCTGTTACTCATTAGCTCAGTGACTCTGAACAAGTTACCCAGTCTAATGCTTGACTGCTTCATCTGCAGAAGAGGGTAGCAACAGCACCTATTTCAAAGAGTTGATGCGAGGATTAATAAGATGATGCCTATAAAGCCAGGAGTACAATGGAAGTGCTCCGTAAATGACACTTACTTAGTCACTATCATCTCGACATACAACAGCACCATGCCCCTCACTATGCCCCCCTCTATGAGTAGACCTTAGTGGAAGTCAGGTGCTGCCTGTGTCCCATGAGAACTCACCTGTTGTCTGCTTCGAGTTCTCTTGCTGTCTCGTCTCTTTTTCAAATCGCATTAAGCTCAAGAGGGGGTAAAAATGTCAAGAAGATTCTCTATTTTTGAGCATTAGCAGATCAGGCTAGAAACGCTGACTCTCTCACAAGAAGACACATGCTCATGGGATTTCCCTGGCAATCCTGTAAGAACCCAAAGGTCTATCATCGGCAGCTGGATCAGGGTGGGGAGAGGGACTGCTTTCAAATTGTTAAATTTTAAAAAATGTGCACACTATGTATTTCCAGCCAACAAAACATGGCTGGGTCTTCTGCAGGGGCTGCCTCCTTGCAGTGTCCTCAAGGAGGATGTGATCAGCCAAAGATTGCAGCTGGAGTCCGTGGGGCTACCCAGGGGTATCTGCACAGAGCTCCAGAAATGGGGAAACTATTCACTCAAGATGAGTGAAAAAGGGTTCCTAGGAGAAAAGAAAGTTTTTAATGAAAACATATCCTGCTCTTATTCTGGCCAATGCAGAACCAAAGCTGAGTGTTTGAAGGAGAATGTGTTGCCAGAGCCCTTTCTGAAGGGCTCGCTGCTGAAGAGGCCTTAATGAGGCTGTTGATGTTGGTTGTTACAAGGGAAGATGCTTAGGTAGGGGATGGGAGAACCAAGGCAAAAAAACAAAAACAAAAAAACAAAAAAAGAAGGAAAAGCTTCCATGCAATTAAAAAAATGCTGACACATTTATGTAAAATCATGTGTGTATAAAGAAAGTTTAAAAAATCAAGAGCATATGGACTCTAAATGCACACATATGCTGAAAGCTCCACCACTCCCTGGCTTGTGTGACCTCCCTCATCCTCAGTTTCCTCATCTATGAGATGGGGGTAATTATGGTACTTCACTCACAGATTTTGAGGATTCAGGGAGGTAATGCACGTAGAATAGCGTCCGGTACCTAGTAAGACAATAACACATATTAGGTGATGCTGTTGGTCATCAGGAGAAAACAGAGGCTAATGCAGGGGGTGGGTGAGGGTGGACAGTGAAGCCTAGTTTTCCAGTAGTCTCCCATCTCCTCGGGCTTCAATCACATTGAACTCACCTCTGGCTCTCTCTCTCTCTCCCCTTCATGCTTTGGTCCTTGCTGTCCTTGAGCATGGGACACTTCTCCAATGGACTAGATGCCAAACTCCTCTCCACCTTTTCAGATCCCTATCCAACGTGACTTACTCTGTGAAGCTTTCTCTGGTACCTCTCTCCCAAACAGAAAGGACCACTCTGCCTTGGAGCCCGGGACTACATTCCACACATGGTGTGGCAATACCACATGGCAAATGTGACTTCTCTTATACTTGCCTGTCACTGAGACCAACTGTGAGTCCCTTGAGGACAGAGGTTAGGTCTTACATATCCTGGACTTAGTAGCTCCTGGTACCTAAGAGATGGTCAAGAAGTGTTTGCTGAATGGAAGCACAGAAATGGAAGGTGACTTCTCTGAAAAAATGAGGCCAGTGGTTCTCCACTCTAAGGAAAAACGGAAAGGAAGTGGACATAAGCTGCATCATGGGAAACTTCAGTTAGACACAGAGAATTCCCTTAGTGAGAGTGTTAAATGTCAGACCAAATTCCCAGGGGACAGTGTGGAATTTCCTGGAAGTGTCTTCAGATTAGAATACTTTTTGGGTGGGGGTGATTCTGATGTGGCTTTGCTTGAAGGCAGGCCTTGAGCCTGGTATGAAGTTCATAAAACCACCCAGCAGCAACTCAGATGACAGTGAAGGGTCGTTGGCTCTCGGTCAGCTGGTTATCCAGATGGCTTCTTGTACCGAGCACCAGCGAGCGGGCTGGGAAAGAATGTGGCTGTGTGCGCCTGAATGGAGGGTGGGAAGTCCCCCTCCACCAAGCCTAAATCCCAGGACAGGAGCAAACAGAGTAGCTTGCCAAAGGTCACCAAGTCATCTTGTGTCCAAGTAACCAAGTCTAATGACACCCAACTTCTTTCTTTCAATAAGAACTGTCAAGCACTATAGGGAGGAGGAACTAGAGTGGAAAGCAGTGCTTTTAGGCTGTCACTTGGTCACCAGCCCAGCTGCCAGGCCCCAGGCTGGGTCCTGGGTAGACATGGGTGAGCAAGACCTGGTCTCTGTCCCTGCTGAGCTGTTTACTAAGAGGAGGATGACACCAAACATCTTACGATGAAAAGTGAGTTGCTTATAGGCAGAAAGTACTACGAAGGAGCAAAATGGTGTGAGAGGAGAAAAGGTAGGAACCGACAGGCTACCCTTTATTGTCATGACTGCATTGCATCTAATAAAGGTGAGGCAAGCTTCTTCACTGAGAAAGGTTCAGAGAAGGCAGAAAAAGTTCATTTAAAAAATATCTTTCTGCTAACTTAGGAAAACAGTTTCAAAGAGGAGATAGAGGCACAGCGTCAGAAAAACAAATTTTTACTATTAGGGTCGGCACAAGACTTGGAAGGTAAAATATGATTTTGTACCTAAAGCCCCAAATGAATTCAAGTCTTGACTAATTTGCCGATTGGCCTTGTGAAGGCTTATTACCTACCTGGGTTTTAGCAAACAGAGGCTGGGGCCAGCCTCACGGGGTCAATTACGGGAGATGGGATGCATAGTGTGACAGGTTTGCTAAGCGAGGTGGGATAGAGAGGGACGTGGTTTTGATCATTTCTAATTAGAGACTTCCTGCTTTGGCCTCCACCACCTGCTGCTGCCTGGGGGTGCAGGGTGGGGATGGGGGGTCACTGTGAAGGATGTAGCCCCTCCCAGCACACGGATATTTGAGCCCTCCCAATGCAGGAGCCTCACTCACTTACTAAGCACTTACTCCACTGGCTAGAGAGAGGCTCCCTCGGCTGCCACACAGGCCCAACTGGTGATCCTGCATACCCCACCATCATTAGTTGCAGCTTAGCTTGGTGTTATTAAAAGCAGGGCAAGCCAGTGACACTGACACATTTGGGTAGGAGAGATGTGTGAAGACTGAAAGAATTGAGAAAAGAAGGAATTAAAGCCGGGATTTTATTCCTGACAAAGCAGACATGTTTGGGGTCTAAGCAAATCTTTCATTTACCTCATTTCAAGTGTCCATCAAGCCCTTTTGTGACCAAGGTGCTCTTACAACCAACCATGCAGCCAGAGCTAACAAGTGAAAAAAACACCAAACCAGCCACAAGGTGTGATGCAGTTTGTGCTCTGAGAATCAAAGTTAAAATAAAAACCTTTTGTGGGAAAGACGCGAAGGGTGAAGTGATTGCAAAGTCTGTTGGAGAGGCCAAGGACACAGGTAACACAGATACATACATCTCATGTTCCCGATGATGGCCATCAGACACACGTGTGCCACTCAGAAGGTCTCACCTGGGTGTCGTGTGACCTCACGCATGTAGGAGGCTTCAGATGCTTGGAGAATTTTCCAGGGCAGGTGTAAGCCCAGAGATGGCAGTGCTGCAAAGCTGTGCTGTCCCCAGGGGTAAGTCAGTGCCTTCTTAAGTAACAAATGAGCACAGTGTAAGGCGTCTCATGTGTGACCCACACATTCAAGAGGACACCCCCTCAAAACCAGGCACTAGGAGAGCTTCCCCCTGCCCTCTCCTTGTGAGCCCTCTGCTCTCCCCACAGAAGCTGGGAGCCAGTTGTAAAGCTGGGTCCCAGGCTGCAGCTCTGAATGTGTCTGGTAGGGACATGATGAATGAGAAGGCTCAGTAATAGGAGCTGGCCTGGGACATGTTACAAATTCTAAACAAATGCTCTACAAGCCTGTGGGACACACCCAGCTGTGTGGTAGGACTGTCTGTGTGGTGGCTCTTGGATTAGCCCACATTGTGTTAATGAACTTCCACAAAAGAGGTGATTAGAAAATCAAATTCAGGAAGAATAAAAACAATTATGTCTTCCACAGGAGGCACAGTCGAACACATTAAGTGGAGGGGTACCTGGGTGGCTCAGTTGTTAAGCGTCCAGCTCTTGGTTTCGGCTCAGGTTGGTGAGTTCGAGCCCCGCGTCGGGCTCCGCACAGGCAGTGCAGAGCCGGCATGGGACTCCCTTTCTCTTCCTCTCTCTGCCCCTCCCTTGCTTGGGCTCTCTCTCTCAAAATAAATAAATAAAAATTAAAAAATGTTAAGTGGAAGATGACTTGTTGGGGCTTAATTTGTTTAACATGCTTAACAGTTCCTCCTCAAGTTCACTAGCATTAGACCTTTCCTAAAGGAAATAGAGCTCCCCAAAGCAGGTCAAAAATCAGCACTGTAGTTATTACCAGTAAACCGCAGGAGCTCAGATCTGGGACCTGTGAGCAGGTCTTCACACTCTTACTTGAAGAAACACGAAAATACGTATCAGGCCAAAACTTTATGAGAAACTCCAGAAACAAACGTGCCACCAAATGGAAAAGTCATTTAATTCAAAAATCATACTTCCACTCGTTTCATAAGGATTGTCACATAAACCAAGCAAATGAAAGAAAGCCAAGTTTCAGAGGCCACTCGACAGGAACCGTAGTGTCTTTATAGATAGCCTTAGTGACGCAAAAGCACATTTTTCAAAAAGCCTCAACATGGCAAGACTATTATTACTAATGACAGGGAACAAGTTCTAGTCTAGTCACAAATTACTTTTTAATGACAGAATTGGATTTTACACAGCAGTCAATATTCAATACTGAACTGAAGTTTAAAACAGTGCATTATTTACGGTTTAAAAAAATTTAAAGTGCCACTTTTAAGTACTTTATTGATATTGTATCACACAGCACTTTGCAGTATACTCAAAGGTAGCCTAAATTATGAGTTAAACATGCAAACAGTTTCTTCTCCAAAATATGGACAAAATGTCTTTGAGAGTGCTTGTGAGCGCTAGCCTAGTATTAGCGACTACAGGTTTACGAGTTTGATCTGTTTTTCAACACGACTTTTAATAAGTGAATAAGGGATATAGCTGTGGATAGTAACCATTTGATAAATACGAAGTTTTAAAATGGCACTTAATTTACATCTTTTGTCATTTTTATAGTCAACAGCCTGCCGTTTCTCTAACTCCCAACTTCTAACTCTTAAAGGCTCCAAAGGCTCAGCAAATGCCAGCTTATGGAAGAGTCTGGATCTTTGCCTATGTAGATGTGTGCTTTACATACACAAACACATACTAATACGCAGATGCTTTAGAATCAACAGAGGAACCTCTTTTCACAGGTATAAGGTTGACCCTGGCATTCGGATACCCACGGTAGCTATCTGTAGGTGTCTGTCAGGACAACTTTGTAGAAAGGGATGTACAATGTCTTGACCTCTCCGGGACCGCTCCAGGTAAATTTGACATTTTGATTATCAATACTCTGGTTCTGACTACGCTCAAGAGAATTTTCATATACTACTAACTGCTCTTCTTATATGGGACTGAGACTGTGCCAAGCCTTTGCTCCCTACAGTATTCCACCTTCTTGAAAGATGTTTCCATCTTGTAGTGTCCTGGAAAACTTTTGCGAAACTATTAGCTGCAAACTTCCTCTGTGATGTATTTTTCCCTATTGAGAACTATATTTATTTCTTGTAAAAACAATCCTAAGATCTTCAACGTGGTTCACCTTTTACTTTGTGTCTGCTCCCGGCACTACTTCACATCCAATACCTTTTCACCCAAGAACACAAGTGCTTCCATCGGGAGACCACATGTGAGCAAGGGCTGGTGGCTCTGAAGGACATCTGGATTCTCTATATGGTCTCTCCCTGTGCTGTGAGAAGTTCTTCAGTTACACAAGGACCGTAGGCGGTGAAAGGAGAAAAAAGCTAATTATTACTTGTCGGAGTCTTGTCTCAGGCATGCCGTAGGATTGTGCAAGGTTCATTGCTCTGCTGGTGTCATTTTGATGCTACAATTACAGAGAAGTGGTTCAGCACTCAGCAGATCAGCGTGGCTGCCAAACGCATTTGCACACAAGATACATTTTTTAAACACCAGCAAAGGGTGTGTCAGAGGACACCCAGTTGACTTAAAAGACATGTGGGGCAGGGTTGTCTAGGTAACTGATTACCATCAAGTTTGCCAGAAAATGACAGATAACTCAGAACAGAATACCCAGGACATTCCTTTTTAAGTCAGGGAGCTATTTGGTTTCTTCAGTGGTGGCTACCTACTTGGGTAATACGGTTGCTCATCAAACATTCTGCACTGCAACATGCTGTGGGTACCATGGTGGCCACTGCTGTACCTGGGACTCCTGTGTCTGTAAAACTGTTGGTCCCAACTTGGTTTTGGCAACAGAAGCCAGAGAATGAAAGGTACCAGTAAATAGTCACGAATAAGGGATCAAATTACCTTTAGCCAATTATTTCTGTCTCCCTACCCTTCAACCATGGGTGATTTGGCAGTCTCTGTAGTCAAGACGGAACTTCTGGAGTGACTGGAGTTGCTGTTGTCAGGAGACCTAGGTCATAGAAGGATTTCCCTCTGAGCTACAGGAATGCACGTGCAACCCTGGAGTCCTGGAAATGCCTGAAATGATCTTGTCACTAGCATGGCTCTGTCCTGCTAACGCCAATCTGCCAATACTTGATGGCTTATTTTCTTTCTCTTTGCCTCTCCATCCAAAAGAGCACTCAGCAAAAGGAGATGAACTAGAATTACACTGAGTTTGTTTGGTCTGGCAGAGGTAAACACATAATGGCGGTAGAAACACTCAAAACATTAAGTGAAAAACTGGCTCCAATTATAGGGTATTAAAGAAGGCTGTGCTATGCAGGGTCCATCTCTATACACTGATTTTTGAAAACAGGAGAGAATATCATCAGTCTTGAGCAAGTCAAGAATTTACTTGCTTAGGGGCAGGGATTTGAAACTACTTCTTTCACAGCATGGCCTTCTGTAGCCATGGAATTCTTTGAGTACCCAAAGGAGGAGGGACAGACTGCTCATATGCCCAAGAAAAGATTCAGGCTCTGGATGCCTCATCCCAGGGCCTTACAAAAGAAACACAAGGTTCCGCGGAGAGCTCGGGGATCTTGGTCCATAGTCCTCCACTCCGGTACCTAGTTCATTCTTCTCATCTGCCCTCAAGTTCCCTATTCAGCAGAATTAGGGGCCGGGGGGGGGGGCAGGGATGATAGAGAAGGTAAAATCTATTTTTGGTCTTCCAATTCCTTCCCTATTTGTTGGCTCACATTCTGAAAGGTTTCTCCAGTTCTGTAGCAAATGGGGAGGAGGTGAGCCTGGCTGGGGAAAGGAAGGAGAGCAGCCATCTGTCACATGCCCAGCATGGCTACAGGGAAGCTGGGAAGGGGTCTACCGAAAAATGCAGGTTGGCAACAGCTCCATTTCCCTCCAGCTTCAGATCAGGGCCAATTGAGGAGGGAGGGACAAGCTTCAGAGCAGTCGAGCTGGGGCCAAGTGTCGACAGTGATGCTTTAGCGAGGAGCTCCTCAAATCAGGGCCTGGGCCTTCTGCTCCCCTAGGTTAGCTCTAGTTAAGGTTCCAGTGTGGCAGGTGACAATTCGAAACGACAAATGTGTTAACAACAATATTTTGAGCTCTTTCTATTTAGGACGCACAGTGGCACAGAGTAGGCTTGCCCCCTCAGGCCCCACTGAACAGACCCTTGAGCTGTCCAAGGTCTGCAGGGAGTATGTGGAGCCGGTTTGTGTATTCTCTTTCTTCTTGGGTTTGCAGTGAGAGCTTTCCCGAGTCCTCTCTTGGTCTTATCCAGTCTCAGTGCTTATTCCCTGATTCAGTGGTAGTGTTTTGCTTGCTGCTGGATGAGGTCCTGCACCACCGCTGTGTAAATCCTTGAGCTGATGAACGGAATCACCATATCTAAAATTTCAAACCATCTCTAAAGCTGTCATGGCAACCTCTATCCCTCTGTAGAGTTTTTCTCTTATTTTGGGGTTACAGGAAATGTGAGATGAACAGGAAGGGAAGTATTTAGGGGAAGGGAAAGCAGCAGTGTACTGAGGACCAAAGATCCTAAGAAGCCAGTTTTTCCTAGAACTTAAGACACACACAACATTTACAAAATAGCTCGGCCTCATGTATACAGCCTTAAAGATGTTCCGAGGAGTTAGATATAAGGAACATGCAACTATCCCAACACCTTCTGTCCTGACACCTTGGGGTACCAAGAAATACACCTGAGAAGAAACATGGAAAACAAAATCTAACTCCTAGCCCCACCTATGTGAATCCTGAGCTGCTTCATACTACCCAGCAAGAGTTCTTTGAAACATTCATTGCCTGAAAATGCTCTTTCTCTCTCCAAATTCAAAGCCCAAGAAAAGCTCAAAAACACATTTGCATAAAGAAGACTGAACACCATCAGTGAGTCATGCCCACCAACCAGAGCCAGCAGAGAGTGTATAGAAATGTTTTCTCCTTTCTCAAGGCCAGAGAGGGGATGACCTTGCCCCCGGTTGCTCCCTCATACACACACCTCTTCAACAACCAGACCTTAAACGTGTGGAGCGACAGCGACTAGCTTCAAGAATATCAAATATAAAACTTTGCCATATAATATTTCAAATCACTCTATTTACAAGTTTATCTTTAAAAAAAAAAGTAAAAGATACAGTAATTCAACACAATTCAAGTTTTTCTCTTCTTCTTTAAGCTTCCCTAAACAGGAATTCCAGAAGCGGGGAACACTCTGGAACAATGCTGCCATTCCGAGGGGCTCCTGGGGAGCCTGACGGTCCATCAATTTGGAGTCTGTCTGCCCAGAGTCACTCTTGCAAGGACATTCGAATGCAGAAGACACTGAGAACTCTGTTCTTTGAAGGCCAAGTGAATGTGAAATGTCCAGGCCCAACTTCCCCACCCCAGGTAATCTTCCAGAAGACCCGGCCCCTTCTGGACCAGGAAACTCTCTTTCTCAGAAGGTACCCATTCCATCTTTCCATGCCTCCTGAATCACAATGGCTTATACTATTAGTCTTGTGCCTCAAAAGCCTGAGAAACAATTCCCTTTTTCTGAGTGGCAGTGAACACATATGTCCTTTAAAACTACAGGCCACAGGGTTAGCCCTGAAATCACCCCTGAAAGCCACCAGGGCACCAGTGCTCAGCAGCGCAGGGTACTGCCACAGGGCTGGTCAGTGAGGGACTACAGGCATGCGAGGGCAGGGGAAGGGACGGGAATGGGAGACCATGATGGAACAAGTCAAAGGGAGGATGTCACCTGTGGAGAAGCAGTATACTGCCCCCTATAAAGCATGGAAGAACAGAAATATTAAACCTGTATGTAATTTAATCTCAAGAGGTTACTAGAGTTTGCTCCAAATATATCCTGATGCTGCTGAAATTCATCAGAAAGGGAAGAGTTCCCAGCTGCCATTCTGTCTGCCCCGAGCAGACCACTCTAATTCCTTGCCCTTCTGCTTCAGGTTGTTGGAAAACCATTCAAAAAATGACCATAAAGCAGGGAGAAAAAAAAAATATCATGCAAAAAGTGTGTTATTTTTTTGGTTTGGTTTCAGAGTAGGTTGGGTTGCCGTGGTTACGAGGTGATGGCAGCCCTCAGTGGCAGAGAAGTTCCTAGCTTGGGAGGGGGAACGTGGGGTGTGTGTGTTCCCCTTGCAAGAGGGGACTGAGCTGAATTCTGCCGATGCTTGGCCGAGGCTGCCTGGAGATGGTGAGAGATTGCATTTTACGTAAACAGTGCCATAACCCCTCTCCCTCCTGCATGCAAACAGACAGACCCAGCTGCCTGTAGCACTGTGGGCCTCAAGTATTTGGAGGTGGGGTAAAGAGAGTGTCTACTGTAAACAGAAGCAATGGGCCCAGCCTGGGTCTCAGCCAATGTCCAGCCCTGCCAGACTTAAGCTACACTGCATGCTCTTGAGGACTACTTACATCTTTCTTACTTCCTTTCTCAGAAGGTTGGGGGTTTGGATGACTGCTGAAACAAATGAATCCTCCCTATTTAGGGCGCTAAAGGAGAGGAATGGCTTTGCCAGCCGTTCTCTCGGTTATCAGAATCAAATGGTCTCCACTGCTGATTTCCTTCTGTTCCTTGCAGTATCACCGCATGCCAGCTGCCATGGTCATGGGGATGGGTGCTCCAGAGTTCACAGAAACACTTGCGTTGACAGGTAGTAACCGAGTCAGTCACCCTGAATTTCTCAGTGGCAAAGAGAAACGGCCTCCAACACTGCAATCAGCGGTTGTCATGGATACCATGGAAAGCTCAGCAGGTCTGCTGGGGCCCACGGTTAAAAGAACTCCACGTAGTTCTCAGGGATGAGGCCAGTCTTTCCGTTCAGAGTCCCTTCCAACCAGCCAGGCTCCTGAGATGGATGAACTGTACAGGAAGAGGGGAGAGAGACAGCGAGAAAACGTTACAGATAGGGGAGGTGGTGGACGTGTGAGAGAACAAATGAGTGCAGTCGCCTGTTATGTTACATGTTTCCAGGACTTGTTTAGACCAGGGGTTCTTAACTTCTTGTGGGACATAAGCGTTCTGATAAAGGTCATTTTGAAAGTTCTCTATAATAAAAAAAAAGGGAAATAGACACAGCCATTCAAAATTTTGCATACAATTTGTGGAGTTTCCTAGACTTTCTGAAGTTGCTGGCTTAAACTATTAAGAGGTGACAGATTTTTCCTTTTGAGGTTAGAAGTCGGTTATGGTGTTCCATCCATAAATTTATCTAACCATCCATCCATCTATCCATCCATCCATGTACCCATCTATCTACCCAGTAATGCCTATGTGCCAAGTGGAGTACCCATGGAGGAATGCTAAGAACTAGTTTTTAAAGGTATCTAGTATGCATTTCACTAACCTAATTATGCATTTTACTTTCCCTTAAATCCTTACCCTCTGATTCTAATCTTCCTACAAATCTCCCCACCTTTCTTTGGGCAATCTATAGCCTTTGAATAGCCCCCTCTCTGTTCCGCCCATACCCTTTCTTATTTTTCTTTCCTGTTCTCTAGAATTTTCCTCCCTCCTACATACAAGACTCAAGTCTGTCTTCTTCCTCTTTCTCTTGTAACTTTCAAAATTTCTGTCTCTTTGATTTTTCGATATCCAAGAAATCTACCCCATTTCTGTGCTATCACAATCCATCTTCATGGAGACTACTGTGATACTGTAAAGATTACATAAAATCCAATTGAGGCTGCAAAGTCCAATAGCAGGAAGAAAGAGAGAAGGAATCATGGGACCTGGAGATGGCAGGGGCACGGTGTTCATGCTTGTGAACTGGCAAAATACAAATCACTCTTAATGGGAAAGGCAGTGCATTTGCTCTTAATGTATTAGGAAAACTCCAATTTTCTGAGATTGTTCGTAAAGAATGAATTTTCCCCTATTCCCTTCCTAGGCTAATTAAGTGACTTCCTGAGCTTGTTTTAGAAAAGCATTTCCGCCCCCATTGCTACTACATAACTTTAGTTTCAGTTTGTAGGGAAAGAAGCAAGAACAGAAACCAAAGGAAGCAATGGGCAAGCAGCGAAAGAACACACAGTGAGGCTTCAGGAAGGTCAGTGTCAAGGTAATCTTGAATGCTTCTTCAGGAAAAGACAAGGTCAAACATCTATCAGTTGGCCTCCAAAATGCTTACATAATTTCCTATCAGTAGGCTTCAGGAATAAACCAAAAATACTAAGGGTATTTTGGATTCATGACATCCACACAGAGGAGTCTGGAAGAGAAGAGCATGGGAGAATACAACACAACTTAAAAGCAACCTGGTCTCTCCAACGATGAAGCTCTCTCAACTTATCCTGAAGATACTAGCACCCAAACACCACTGCCTTCTGCCCAGCCATCCGGCTGACAATGTTAATTAAGATCACTTGAATTTTTTTGTACCTATAAAGTGATTATAATAAAACTCCAGTGCCAGGAGTCAATATGGAGAAAGCACTCAGCAGAGAGCCAGAATTTGTCAATAGGGGATCCTGTATCATTTGGATGAGTCAACAAGGCTCTCTCCTGGTAAAATCTTGGTGAGCGCCTGATCTCAATACCCACTGAAGCTTTGGAAAACCTCAAATGTTCAAAAGCAAAACAAACAAACAAACTCACTCCCCAAAATAAAAGACCTAGAAAGAACAACCAAACAACCAACCAACCATATACAACAAAAACAAAATTAAGACCCCTCCCAGTTTACAGCAAAGCTCCTAGTTGAATGGTTATTCCACTGGATACATTGAGTCTCTCTCTTTCAGACATTCTCCCTTCCTGGCCAGCTGTTCAAATGCAGCTCAGGTGCTGAGGTGCTAACAACTAAAAACATTAAAAATGGGATTTGCAGAGTAAGGGATGAATGAGAGAGGACAAAGGAGGCCCCTCCAAGCCGAAGAACAAGAGTTAGGACAGGGGACAGTGAAGCCTTCTGGTCAGTCTGCTGACTCACTGGGGGCTTCGAGCTGGGCTTATTAAGGCCTGGCACCAAACCATGTGCATCCAAATCACCTGCACGGTTATTAAAACTGGGCCGCGTGGCACACCTGTTAAAAGAGAATCCCTAGGAGTGAGGCCCAGGGATATGTACTTTATTTTATTTTTAAAGTAGGCTTCATGCCCAATGCAGGGCTCCAACTCACGACCCTGAGATCAAGACCTGAGCTGAGATCAAGAGTCGAACACTTAACTGACTGAGGCACTCAGGTGCTCCCAGGGATCTGTTATTTTTACCTTAATCACAGAAAGGTAAGGGTTATGACTTTTCTGTGCCCAAATGCCTCTGGAATGAGGGTGGTCATAAGAAAGTGCAAATTCTCACCTATGGATGGAGGAGGGGAAGCAACATCAGATGCCCTTTGCCCTGCTGTTGTCTTCTGTCTCCCCTCCTCCCACTTCTCGACTCTGCTGAAGCCCTACCTCCTTCAGAAACACCAGCACGGAATCCAGTCTACCTGCTCCCTCTTTTCTCCAAACTCCTGGAATGCTCATAGCACATTCCACACGTTATTCACGGGTCCTGTTAACGCTGTTCAAATGTGTTATGCATTGCTTCCTTTACTAGTTTTTTAGGATGTTTTAGTCTGTGCCGTATCACTCAATATTCTTCAATGACTCCCCTCTGACTGTCAATTATGATAGAAGCTAACACCTAGAAATAGTGACTGGGAAGCAGCCATGGGCTGCTGAGGTTTGGATATACGTCAATTTCTTTGATCTTAAAGATCCTAGCTTGTATCTTGGTATCCATATTTTACAAATGAGAAAATTAAGGCTCAGAAAGGTAAATTAATTTGTGCAGTATCACAATGGTATGACTAGAATTTGAACGCAGTTTCTTTGACTCCAGAGACCAAGCCCGTTATGCTTCTAATTCAACCAGAGAATGTGGTCTTTGGGGATAAGAATGATACATATACACATACACATACATATGTACATCCCAAGTGGTGGGTCTTTTGCTAAGGGCTTTGCCTGCCTCATCTCCTTTCACCTTCAGAATGACTGTGGACTCAGTTCTGCTATTATCTTCATTTTACTGATAAGAAACTGAGGCTCAGAGACGTTGAGCATTTTGCCCCTAAATACACAGCTGGCAGATGATGGAGATCGATGTGAATCCGGGATATCTGACCCCAGACTCTGTGGTCTAACCACTACTGCTTTTGCCTAGCCCAAAGCTTTGGATATTAACAGTGTTTGTATGCACTTACTGAGCTCAACTGAGCCCATGCCCAACTTTCTGAACTATACCAGTGTCCAATGTGCCACATAAACACACGAACCACTGCAGTGACCTGCCTCGGCAGCTCTCCAGCCCAGCAAGCAAATAATACAAGCAGCTCCTGACGTGGATGTGCTTCCTGCCAAGCATTTTCAGCTTCATCCATCTATGCTCCATACACCCCTGTATACACAACTCATGCTCTCTCCTTTCCTTTTCTCACTGTGGAAAAGGAACAAGCATGTGACTAAGGTCTCTAGTGGCTGGCTGTCCCTAAGGGAAGAAGCACTGGCTGGAAGAGGCACAGATCCCTGTGTAGGTGAATATATTTACTCATGTAACAAGTGTTTATTAAGCATCTACCCTGTGCCAGACACTAAGCTAGGACCTTGCACACGGTACAAAGCAAGCAGAAAAGATTCTGCGCTCGGAAAGGGGCAACGTATCAGTAAATAAGCACATAATTTTAGGTAGTGATGAAGGAGGAGAAAGAGACTGGGATAGGGATGTGGGTATGGGAAGGAGCTCAAAAAGCTAAAACCTAAATGATCTAAAGGAGCTAGCCAGGCAGTGGGTAATGCAAGTACAAAGGCCCTAAGGTCGGGAAAAGCCTGCTATGATTTCAGAACAGTGGTCTGTAACCTTTTCTCAAAGAACCAGTCTGTAAATGTGTGTCTCTACTCAATTCTGCAATTGTAGCACCATGGCTAACATGTAGACAAAAAGGCATGGGTAGCTATGTTCCAACAAAACTTTATTTACAAAAACAGGCAGTGGGCTGGATTTGAGTAGCAGGTCATAGTTTGCTAACCCTAGCAGAGAACATAGGGAAAGTGTGCGAGGCTGCAGCGTATCAAGTGAGGAAGGGAAGGGCCAGGGGGCAGGAACAAGACCGTGGAGACGCCGATCAGCAATTCTCGGAGGACCAGGAGGCCACTGGGATAGGTGAAGGAGAATAACATGATGCGATTTTCAAACATTGCTCTGGCTGCTGCGTAGGGAAGGGTTATGGGGGCAAGAGTGGACATGACAAGTCTGTGTTGGCAGCTGGTGGAAACAGCTGGGTGAGAGATGGAGGTGGCTTGGGCTTGTGTTTGGATTTGGCAGTAGGCACGGCTGGGGGGTCCAAAAGACTCCACTGAGGACCCTCCCCCACAACCCCACTGGTAGAGCAACCCATGATCCCCTGGGAGGATGCTCTCTGTCTCTGAAGGAAACCTGGGGCAGCCCAGAGTGGGTCTTGCACTCATGCCGGATCCCATATCTTGGCAATGAATGGATCCAGCCCATCTCAAATCTTGATCAAATTGTCCCAAGAACCCAATTTTAGTGAATGCTGTGTGCATTTTCCAGGTATCGCTAATCACACTGCCATAAAATGACTAATGTTCTTGGGAACATGAGTTATTTCTCTTTCTCTTTCGTTACTAACTAAGGCGCTCTTGGTGAAATA
This sequence comes from Panthera leo, assembly GCF_018350215.1. Lineage (NCBI taxonomy): Eukaryota > Metazoa > Chordata > Mammalia > Carnivora > Felidae > Panthera > Panthera leo. The sequence continues at coordinate 118,863,759 of NC_056679.1, read as the reverse complement.
TGCTATTTCCTAGTAGGCTGGCAAGGGCTGACAGTGGAGTTATTTCCGAGTAATGCACATCCATTCCCCACTGCACAAAGTCCCAAAGCCGACTGAACAGCACAGCTCACATTTGCAGCACAGGCTCCTGGAATCCAAAGGCTTGGAGATTAATCATTATGAAACAACAGACTTTCCCCTCAGGGTGCCCCTCCTTCTTCTTCCTCCTCATCCCTTCTTCTTGATGCTGAGAAAGACAACACACACACAACTCCCTAAGCCTGTCATTAGGAAACTTCCTTCCAATTGGTCTGATGATTCAATCTGACAGCTACAGAACATCCAACTTAAATGGCTCTTACCTGAAGTCTCCACCAAGAAACTAGCAGGAGACAGAACAAGTGAAGTGATCTTTGCCTAAACTGCTAACCGTTTTTTCTCCCCTAATGCCCAATTTCCCAGGTAAAGGGAGGGGGATAATGAGGTATATGTAGTGTTTTCTAAAAATCGGGCATGATAAATATCACCAGCCAAACCAATCTAAACAGAGGATTCACATGTTGTCAGATGGAGGCAGGTGGCAAGATGACACGGTACAATCCCTTCGTAAGAACACTCTGGCAGCTCCTGAAGCTATTAAACGGAGTTACTGTGTGATCTAGGGGGCCCCTCCCCCACCTAGGTCTATCAACAAGAGAACAGCAAACACAGGTCCTCACCAAGATCAGTACACAAATGTTTACAGCCACATTACTCCTAACAGCCAAAGAGTAGAAACAATCGAAATGCTATCAACTGACAAATGGATAAATAAAACATGTTATACCACAGGAGGGAAGATTACTCAGCAGTAAAACGGAAGGAAGTCCTGACGCATGCTACATACGACAGGGATGAGCCTTGAAAATACTATGCTGAGTGAAAGCAGCCACTGACAAAAAGCCCACACGCTGTATAATCCGGTTTACATGAAATATCCAGAGCAGGCAAATAAATAATGACAGAAAGGAGATGAGGGGTTCCCTGGGCTGAAAGGGGCAGGACACGGCATATGTGGAGCATGACTGCTGAAGGGCACAGGGTTTCTTTTCGGGGCAATGAAGATACTCTGGAATTAGATGGTAGTGATGGCTGCACAACTCTGAATCTACTAAAAAACCATGGAATTGCACATTTTAAAGGGGTAAATTATATGGTATGTAGATATCTCAGTACAGTGGTTTGAAAAAAAAAAAATACAAGGAGGCTGCACTCAAGAAAAAGAGTCACAAACAAGATGCACACACATACACATACCTTTTGAGAGTTTAAACCAACTCTGTCCCTGAGATCAGGGGTCCTCTCTGCAGTCACAGTGAATGGCTGATAGGAACAAGGCAGCCCCTTGCCCACAAGAGCAGTGAACTGGAGTTTAGAGGACAGACTTTAAATTCTGGATTCACCCGTAAATGTGGCAATCTCTCAAATCTTGCTCCTCTACAGGCAGAAGCCCCACCCCTGCTGACAGAGTAGGACACAGAAGCCTGTGCACACGGCCTGCTCTGGTTTGTCTGTTGTGAGATCTGTGTCATGTGATGGCTGAGCTGTGACTCTACCTAGGGGCCTATTCGGGCCGGGCACACTTGTCAATGACATGGCTTTGGACAGCCTTCAGGGGACCAGCTTCACCTCAGGTCAGCCTGATTACTCCAGCTGCTGACAGGCAGTTGGTATATTTTGGTATGCAAGACACCCCAATGAAAGTTAATGGAGCAAAGGTTTAATTAAGGACAGTGCTTTTTGGGCTTGGGGAACCATAAAGGAGGACGTGGGCCCAGCAGGTCACATACGGTTAAGAGCTTGCCCCTGTCCCTACTGGCTCAGAAGGCCCAAGTGTGACCTCTGTGGCCTGTTCCCCAGTCGGTCCCCCATGCCTGATTATTATCTCTGCCACGGTGAATGCAGGGGCTGGGCATACAGAGGGGGCAGTCCCTTCGTGTGTGAATGCCATCAAGGATGTCCCCAGGAGTCCATCTCTGCTCTGGCTTAGAATGTGAGGCTGGTAAAGACAGCCACGACTCAGAGAGTCAAGGTGTAGTGCCTACTGCCCAGCCAAGAGCCAGGCCTGGGTCATATCAGGGAAAAAGGTAAACACGTCACTGTGAACTGTCAGAACAGCAGGCTCTTTACCTAGGACAGGTGAAACGATGACAATCATCCTACTAACAGTGTTGAATGCTTAATATGTGTTGAGTACTAAATATATGATGTGTGCACCACTCCACTCTTCCCTGCAACCGTCTGTTACCCTGGTATGACAGAAGTGAGGCACAGAGAGGCTGTCACTGCTTCAGGTCACAGAGGCACAAACCAGGACTTGTGCTTTGGTGGCCTGAATCTAGAGCTCAGGCTCGCCAGTGCTACGTGGGGGCCTTGGCTGCCCTGTATTTCTAGGTCTCAGGCAGGTGGCAGGAGGTGTGATCTAGGCCAACGTGAGGCACTCAGCCCTGAAGGGGAGTGCTTGGGCAACCTGCACTCACTCAGCCTTGCTCAGGAAATTTGCCACCACCCCACCTGAAGTCAAGAAGGCACCCCTAGAAAATGTCCACTTCCTGAAATCAGGCAGCTGCTCTGGGCTCCTCCTTTGGGCAAAACAAACATACCCTTTCACCCAAGCATCCACAAAGACGAACCCTAAAGGAGAAGTTCATCTGGCAAAAATCTCAGCAATAACAGAGACTCTGGCTTTTTCCCAGAAACATGATTTTCTCTTCGGTAAATGGTTATGACAAGTTATGGCATCAATACTCACTTAAAAAAAAAAAAAATACTGCCTTTTTCTTGGTTTAGGGAGGAAAACAAACAAAAAGAACCAGGAAAAGGTTCATCGAGTAAGTACTAGTTCCCAGTTCTACGGTGCAGGTGCCACGAATCCAGTTTCACACCAGGACACCTGAGCAGGACAGCTGGCAGTCTGCAGAGAGATGTGACTTAGGGAGTCCACTCTACACTTCCCAACAGTTCAGGGGAGGGCACGCAGGGCTGCAACAGGGCTCAATGACACAGAGGTCCCCGGGTACCCTGCCATCTCAGAGACGAGCCTCACCTCCTGTGGAGGGTGGATGCCACTGAACCCAATGAGAAATTCTGTACCTCAGTCTCTGCCCTGAGCTGACTACTTACAAGACTCCTGTTCTCAGCTCTGTTACTTCTACCCTCTGTACAGCCCCCAGACTCTCAAAGTCACTGCCAAGTTGCTGGGCTGAGTCCTGCGCAGGTACAATCCACTTTTAATGTCCAAAACACTTCCATGAGGTTGCCTCAGTCAAAGTGAAGGCTTCAGCACACTGTCCTCTCTTGACAATGCCTCCGCAAGTCCTGCTGCTTCTCGCGTATTTTGGGAAGAGACCCCAGGGAGCGTGCGTGCACGCGCGCGCGCGCGCGCGCACACACACACACACACGCACACACACACACACACACCCTTCTTTTCAGTCTTACTCATTCAATGAGACTGTCATTTTTTTTTTAGGTAGGAACTTTGAAAACTGCAATTATTTATTAGCTTCCCTCCTCCCCCTGCCGCCGCCCAGATCTGTGCAAAGGGATGAGAAACTCACCATTGTCGAAGACTGTGCCTGCTGTGAACGAGAGTTCTGAGTCATGTTCAGCTTTGCAGGCATATAAGGCTTTTGCCTTCCGGAACGGTGTGCTGTGTGAAAACAGGAGTTTATTTAGCAGTATTTTTAAACCATCTGAAAGCCCCAGATATTTAATCTCTCTTCTTCCCCTTCCCTGCAAGCCACCTAGTTATCTCTTGTGGCAACAGCCTGACAAGACAGCCAGATGGCAAAACATGAGGCGGAAGAGTTGCAAAGGTCACCAGAGAAAAATGAGAATTATTCAGAGAAAAGCTGTAAGCCCCGAGAAACCACACGCCTTGTGGGGTCACCTCTGTGCCACGTTAAAACTCTGCCTAGGTGTCAGGACACCTGAATGGTGGGAGTGCAGGCTGGGACCCATTTTTGGAGCAGGAGTAGTTTGGGAAAAGGGTGGTGGGGAAAGGGCTTCCTACTTGCTCTGGAGGACACTCCCAAAAGACCTTGTTGAAAATTGGCAATGCTCAGTGAGTCAAAAAGCAGAAATTCTAACTAAGCCATTTTTCGGCTCTAGGCCATGGGCTGACATTCGCTCTCCCAGATGTTACTTATTTCTCTCATTGGGCTGGTGGAGCAGGATTCCAGAGGTGGAACTCCCCGACCCCCGGGGTAGGGCAGGGAACAGACAAGGTGTGTGTGTGAGCAGTTACGTGAACGTGTGTGGGGAGTATGGAGAGGAAGAAGGGGGAGGGAACATGACATATATACGTGCATCAAAGTCACCGGGAAGCTCTTAACAAATGCAGACATCTGGATTCTATACCAACCTGCAGATATAAATATAGTCATCAGTATTTTTGAAAAGCTCTTCAAGTGACTCTAGTGTGCAAGAGAGCTGAGAACCACGGTTCCAGAACAGGAGTTGGCAAACTCTTGCTGTAAATGGCCTAGCAGTAAATATTCCAGTCTTTGTGGGCTGTATGGTCTCTGTTGCAATTACTCAGCTTTGCCTTGTGTCATAAAAACAGCCATGGACATTGTGTAAATGAATTCGTATGGCTGTGTTCCATCAAAATTTTACTTAGAAAAAACAGGTGGTAGGCTGGATTTCACTGAAGGGCCACGGATTCCTAATTCGTGTTCTGAAGAGTAAATTTTAAGAAGTGATAAATCCTATTACCACCTATCAATCTTTGCTTTGATATCCAGTAGTTCCAAATGATCAATGGACTTTTCAAGGGTCATAATAGAAATGACACTTAACAGTCAAAGTTAGCTCTTTATTTGCTAAAAGTAATCTCTTCTATCTCTAAGACCTCTGAAGAAGCACATTTAGGGGCTCCGGGGCAGAATAACAAAAGAACAAGTAGGTCCTCTGGGTTAAGCAACTATTCCAGGGATATAATATTTACTTTAGCTACATTTGACTAACAGAAAGCCTCCAGGAGTCAGTGGAGCCAAACACCCTGGGGCACACTGATTTCTAGTGGCCAAATGAGGTTTAGCTGAGGAAGGGCTGGTCTCAGGTAAGCCCAGACAACATCAGAAGAGGCAGAGGTCTTGGGTCATCACGGAATTGGTACTTCTGAGTCACCAAATCCATCCTCCCTTTGGAAAAGAGGAGCCATGGATGGATGGACACCTACACTAGGACCAGGCATCTAGAACTTCTAGTCTTGGCTCCATGAAAACTGAAGGAGATAGCTTAAAAGGTGTGTTGTGCACAAGGATCAGAATAAATGAGTATCCAGAATTTGTTGCTAGGCACAGTTTACTGTTCTTCTTCCTAGCCTTCTAGTAGCCCAGAGATGGCAGCCAGGTGGGAGAAAATTGGGAAATGGGGAGAAAATGAAGTGGGTCTATGTGGGATGAAGGAAAGAAGAGCCATCATAATTCATTAGTTTCAACTGGAAAACAGCTCTTCTGGGATAATTGTCATTAAAGTCAGAATGGAGTCTGGACAAGGGGCATCTTCTGTGATCTAAGTGAACCAAGTATGCATATTGTCAGCAAGGGCCAAACATCCATTGTGCAACTTTCCATGGAGGGGAAAAATGTTTGTTTTGGTCTTTGTTTTTGAGGCAGTGGGAGCTGAGAGGAGGAGTTGCCTGGTTGTAGAAAGTGATAAAACAGCCCAAACCCCATACTGGCAGGCAAGGAGAGCCAGGGAAGTGGAAGGAGATTCCGGTTGACATTAGCCAGAGTCACTATCCCTTAAGGACAGCGCAACAGGAGGTGGGTGAAGAACAGAGACTGGGGGCAAGAAAATCAAAGGCGAGGGAAAGATCATCTGAGGCAAGGCTCTTCCAGGGGATTCTCATAGAGGTTACTTATTAACTTCATTAAATAAAGGGAATGGGAAAAAATGGGCAAACCAGGGAAGCCAACTGGGGTAATCTGGCAGAAGAGAGCAGAGGAAATGGTCTCAGGTGCTGAAGATTATTATTCAAAAGGAATAAATTTTCCACTAATGTTAAGCTTTGGGAACTGAATAAAGTGACAATGCAATAACCCATTAAAAATAAAAACAAAGATCAAGAAAGGGCCTTGCTTTTTTCTGAGATTAACAGTTGACTGACCATTTAGGAGAGGGTCTTTTCTTCTGAGATGTCCTCCCACTGCTGTCCCCGGGACTAGGGCCACCAAATAAAGGATAAGACACCCAGTTAAAAAACAACTTCAGATCAGTGGGAAATGCTCTTTTTAGCCTAAGTATGTCCCAAATAGTACATGGGACATACTTATCATAAGAAACAGCATTTGCTGTTTATCTATAATTCAAACATAATTGGATATTCTGTATTTTCATTTTATTTGCAAAACATTTGCCAAATCTGGCATCTCTATCAGGGGGCAACTCTTATCTTTTTAAAAGTTGGTCAGCCCAACCAGTCCAGTGTCCTATGCCATATTCACTGTCAAAAGCCCCAGCAGTTTGCTTTAGGTAGAGTTCCTACCAAAACAGATCCAGTTGGCAGGAGGTTGTGTTTGTAGGCTTTGGCTCTAACTAAAAAAATAAAAACTCCCCACCAAGCACCTTTGGCTCTTGAGTTCCCTGTTCCCTGCGGTGCATCTCAACATTGGACACAGAGAGCCTGAGGTGTGTTCAGCTGCTCCTGTAACAGCGCCCTTCAGACCTCAGCTGGCCTTCAAGGGCATGAACAAGTTTGGAACCTTCTGCTAGTTCATTTTTAATTTTCGCCTCTGAGCATGGCACAAGGCCAGGAAAGCACTCAGAGGAGCTTCCCTCAAATGCCCTTGCAAACCTTGCAAAATGACAAGCCACTCTCCATCAGATGACACTACAGGGAGGTGGGACCAGCTAGACTGGCAGGATGCAATAGCTTGATCATTTAGGCACAACTGCCAGAGGCTACTGTGTAAGTGGAAGTTATGGTTTAGGCACTAGAGATTTTGTAGGGGTGACAGGAAAGGGAAGTGTGAAGGGAATATGCCTCCAGTACCCTTCCTCTGCTGTGCTGTCAAAGGCCTCTTCCTTCCTGAGCTTCAAATTATATGCCTGGTGGAGGGGAGAGGGAGCCACTTCCAGAGGAGACATTGAAGAGAAGTTCATGGGACCACTTATTACATCTAATTAAGTAGTTATTTTCCAAGGGAAGGAAATCTGAAGCTTCACACTATGGAGGTGGGTGTGGGGGAAAGGCCCCAATGGACCTGAATGATAGGTGTACACCCCCATTTCTTGGCTGCATACCGCAATGGCAACTAAAGGATTTCAACCCTCTTGGCTAGTTCTGATGGGCTAGCTCCCAGTAGGGTCTCTATCAGTGCTCACCTCGGCACACATACTTAGCTCAGTGCCAGTCAATTCCAAGCCCTAGTCGGCCTTTCCTCTTTCAAAATGGCAGCTTCCTCAAGTGTTGTGGATTAAGATTGTCCAGATGGTGCTACTTTAATGGTGGCCAGAGTGGGCAGTGCTGAATAACCATGACCCCAAACACATCATGGTAGCAGATCCTATTGCCAATCTTGAAATACTTTGGGAGATGGAGAGGATTAGCTAAAGAAAAATACCTGGAAAATATGTTGGGTGATGGAAAGGAGTACAGAGGAACAGATATTGGACAGGCAACAGGCTGTTTCCCGAAACTCAGAGACACAAAAAGTAGACACTCCCAAAGTAGAGAATATGCCCACATTTTTAGCCAAATGATTCTATCATCCTGAGTCCCCCAGCCCATTCTGTTCAAAGGACCAATGTTTTCAAGGTTTTACTCCCCTTTGATCAAAACGAAGGAAGCATATTCTCCTAGTGACTGGGCCTATCCTATGAGTAGGGAGGCATATTGGAAGGTGACTGCCCCAGGTCTCTGTAGTTTGCTCTGGTTCAGGTCTTCATGGAGCAATCAGGCATCTAACCAGAAAGGTTATATCCATGCCATATCTCGTGTCCTAGAAAGTTAATGTCTCCCCAAGCGCCCAGAATATGTCTAAGAAATAATGAGGAAATAACTTAAGTTTCAGGAAAATATGATCTGAGTTTTAACCTTATTCCCAGGGTGAGGGTAAAAGAGTATATGGAAAAGCTATCTTTCCCACCTTCCAGTGCAAAGCTAGATAGAAAACCAAGAACAGCAGGCCAGGCTCCGGGGCTGGGAGTCGCATGGAACCTTAGGTTTGGGGGCACCCGTATGTTTGGAGGAAAGAGTGCTGGGTTGAGGACAAGAAGTCCTCTGGATGGGTGCTCATCCAGTCATGTGACTACGTAGTCACCTCCCTGTGCCTTAGTTTTCTTTCTCTGTAAGAGGTTTCAGGCCATTTCTCCTTCCATCCTCAGATGGGGATAGCATGAAATAATAGATTGGCAAGTACATGGAGGAAAATAAATATATACATCTGTATATATAAATACCATGGGTTTTCTTTTTTTTTTTTTTTAAGTGAGGCTAAGTGTTGTCAATTGTTTAAGTCTCTCTGCTGGACCCACCCCTCCAGGAAAAAACCAGATATGAGAAAAAAGATGGACAAGAAAATACCGCTAAGGCTCCAAATGCTTATGACGCTACGTAAGTAGGCTCTACATTTTGGTTGTCTGCAACCAGAGACTAAGTTTGAGAGAATATAGGCTTAGGATCTACATATCAGAGAGATCCTACAGGATCTTTATTCACTGATTCTTTTCCTGGATTTAAATAGCTTCTTTTCTCTAGAGAAGTATAAAGAATTAAGTCTGGATATTCTCAAACCAGGGAAGAGGAACTAGATCAACCCTCAGAAAGAGGTATTGCCTCTTCCCATGAACACTAAGGGTCCATGAGGCATGGAGATCCGAGCAGGCTGGGAGAATGCAGAGGGCAAGAGGCAGCCCTCGATGATTTAAAGAGCAATCACTTCCCATCTCCATCCTTTACTCTGTGTTACCTGCGTCTCTCTCCCACTTCTCTGGTCTCAGCAGCTAGGTATCACTGCTCATGGCCAATGGTCTAACCCCACAAATAAAAGTTGCCTTATGCTACCCGATAAACATAAGGGAAGAAAAGGCCAGTAAGTGCCTCAGCACTGTTCCCTCTGATATTATCTTATACCAAAGCACAGAGAGCCCATGATTCTGAGAACCATCCAAACAGGAGCCCGTTGAGGAGGCACTCTTTCCCCAAACTCCAGGCATCACGGATTAATTCAGAAACTGGAGGAAGGGTTCAGAAAGGCGTGGAAAATGCCATGCTGGTTCATGCACATGGTCCCTCCCAGCTTCAGTCTCTTAGGCTGGAATCAGAGGAGGGTAGAGGCTAGTCCCCCCCCACCACTGTCCCTGACCGGCTTTGGATAAACAGGAATGGATTGGTCATCATCCGTGATTTTACCTGGAGTCTTCACGAACCGCTTCTTCTGGCCTGTCAAAAAGCAAGTGCAGGTTTGGATGGCGGGGAACAAAGTTGACGAGGAGGCTGAACACTGCATGAAGAGAGGACCAAGCCAATGAGAGAACAACGGCAGCAACAGAAAACCAAACAAACCCTGCAACAGACCTGATGGGGGATGAGTCGCTGGACGTGGATGAGGTGGGCATAGGGCTGGATGGCGCCGAGAACATGGGCCAAGATGGCGAGAGGGGTGAAGTTGGGCTTGGATTCGGGGGGCTGCAAGACAGAACAACCAGAAAACTTGTCAGCACACAGGGAAACCACAATGGGAGCACGAGGTTCATGGGAGGCCAAATGATGGGGAGCTGGAGCAGAAGAGGGGCACCGAAGCCCAGGCTGTGTCATCAGCGCCAAGTCACAGGTCTCCAGACCTCTGCATCTTCCAAGCAGCGGCTCTTCTGCCGTTCCTTGGAGCATTACTGTGTCTCTCTGACCTGCAGAAATTCTTTCTAGGTCACAGGAGCATCTTCAGTGGTGTCCACTGTGCCCTTGCCCCCTGGTGGAAGACGCCCTGGGCCCACGTACGTGAGCTCCCACTCAGACCCTAGCACCAGCCTGTCTGGGGCGGGGCAAGCTTCTCAGAGGCCTTCAGCCTCCACTGCTATGTGAGTGGTTTTAAAGTTGTGGCTCAGCAAAAATGACCATTTTTCTGGGCCACACGGGCCATTCAGCCAGGAAACAATTTCCTGTTTACATTTTTTAACTAAATGGGCTGTGTGCCACCAGAGACTTGGAAATCCACTGCATCAGAAAAACGATAGCACATGGAAGACGGGTCTGGACACACACCTCTCAGGAGAGGACATGTGATTTTAGGCAGCTCTGCAGTCCCCCTGGGGTTTGCTTTCCAGGCGTGCTCTCTCTTTTCATGGATTTTGGGAATTTTGATGCTCTAAGAAAAAGCCCCAGAAGGAAGGCAATGAAAACCTAAGGAACTGAAACCTTCAATCTGTCATTTTGTTCTTCGATGGGCAGCTGATCAAAAGCTTGGAGAGGAAATATTAAAATTACTAAAATACAGTTTGTGGATTTTAACTGGTCATGCTAGCTAGCCCTTTGACTTATTTCCACAAATTACACAAACAAACAAACACACAGCTTTAGCAACTCTGTAAAATCGCATTAAGTCACAGAGAGTGCAAAGAGCAATGACTGAGAAAACAATGTGGAGATCACCCAGCCACAACACCACCTGCAGTAATGAGCCTCAGCCAATTGTTGGAATGTTCAGTCCAAGCACTTCAGAGAGGTGAAAATGACAGCAATCCAATTCCACTGGAACAGACTTTCTAAACATAGTGGGATTTAGCAAGAATGCATAAATGTCCTACTTAATGGGCCATTCTCAATTTAGACATGTGGCCCAATAATGGTCCTAAGTGCCTAGGGTTGCAACATACATTCTCATGGAAATACACAGTAAAAATTCATCACATGAGCTCACCAGAAATCCACAGACTCCTTGAATGAAACATTTATTTGATGCCATGATATGCATTATATTTCTAGAATATAAATTCCCCAAGGGCAGGGATTTTTGTCCATTTTATTTACTGTTCTACCTCCAATGCCTAAAATAGTGCCTGTAAGTATTCAAGAAATAATTACTGAGTGAGTACATTAATAAATCTCATTTAACTTACTCAACAAGCCAAGAGGCACAATACAATTCCTATTTTACAGATGTGGAAACTTGGGCCAATTTGAGGCTTGCCTGTAAGTGACAGGGCTGAGGTTCAGACCCCAATCCTCTGGCTTTAAGCCCTGGGTTCTGGCCACCACAGTGTACTGCCTCTGGGGTAGCAGGACTTACTATGTTCCTTTATGCTATGCCAAGCTTCTTTATAGACCCAGCCATAGCACTAGAAGCCTTCTTAACCACTGATTTATGAGTTTCCTTTAGATGCCTGCCACATTTGCAAAGGAAAATGGAAATGGAGCAACAGATTCAATAAGACTCAACACATTGTAAATTCCCCAATTCTGCCTCCAGTCTTCTCTTTGGTAGATTCACATAGCAGATGGAATTCATATAATGCAAGAGATTAAATTTGAAGAGTATGGCTTGTTTCTCTTTTTCTCAATTAATCTGGCAAAAACAAGTTACTGAGCACACAGCACAATCAAATACAGCAAATGGAATACAACTTAGCACCTGCCAAGGTCCTTAACTTCAAGAGTTCACGATGTATTTGACAAGATGGGATAGGCTTAAAAACAACTCTACTATAACACAGTAAGATTTGTCCGCTGAGGGATAAGTTACTATCTTGTCAGTTTAATACCTGTTCCCACTTCACTCTGTCTTGAGTCCTGGGAAAAAGTGTGGCCTCCTTTTGACTGTCTAGTCCTCACTTTCTTCTATAGTTACAGCTGGTAAGTAAGCAAGGCCTTGCCTTCTCAGGCCTCTCCCCACAACACTCCTCCCTCAGTAATGACCTAGTAGGCAAGGCCTGGCCATGACTTCTAAACTGCAACCAAACCCAGGAACCCGAGCTCTGACCAGGAACAATTTGCAGGTTCAAGAGAGCAAGCAGCCCAGGCCCAGAGGCCTGCACTCATCTGTTCTCTGGTTAGTGGTCAGCACAGGATAATTAAAAAGTTCTTAAGACTTTTTTGTTTGTTTTCTTTTTTTGTTTTCAGTGGCTTTTATATGGAGGAAACACCTCCAGCTTCCTATCTCATTTGTACAAGAATTATGCCTTTGGCTAAAGGCATCGTTAGGGACATACTCTATGAACACAATGTGGGTTCTGAATGTTTTTTCACATCCTTGCATATCCAAGTGGTTCTTGGCCAGTAGTACATGGCTGAAATTATCTGGGGGTGTGGCTGGAATGCAGGGTGTTTGAAACCATTACAAGAACTTACTCTTCAATCCCCCTGTCAATTACTGTAGTACAGACTACCATTTTTACAGCTAACAGAATTTCATTTGTTTGCTTCTGTTTTACTCATAGCAACATTTATTTATTTGCTATAAAATGACCACAATTTAAAATTTATGACTACTGTATTTTAGCATAACAATAGAATGCACACTCCATAGTACTCTGATTTTTTAAACTACTGATGGAATTATGCTGTTTGCTTAGTGTTTCAGAATCATGTCAATAAAACTCATGATCTCAACAATGCTATAGAACATTTATTTATGTATATATATAGAATGATGGATGCCAGGGCACCTGAGTGGCTCAGTCAGCTAAGCATCCAACTTTGACTCAGGTCATGATCTGCGGTTTGTGAGTTCGAGCCCCGCATCAGTCTCTGGGCTGACCCCTCAGAGCCTGGAACCTGTTTCGGATTCTGTGTCTCCCTCTCTCTCTGCCCCTCCCCCACTCACTCTGTCTCTCTCTCTCTCTGTCTCTCTCTCAAAAATCAACATTAAAAAATTTTATATAATGATGGATGCCTATAGCAAAAGGATATCAATAATATATAAGTATTCCTCCAAGAAGCAGACAGCACATGATATTTTAGTTGTGAGACATCTCAGAGAACATATACATGGGAAATACGATGCCCAGAGATAATGATAATGGCCAAGACTTTATGCATAATCGTACATACCCCTTTCACTGCACAAGTGTCTGGCTACATTTACTGAAAAATGACAACAGCAGGCAAAAAATCTCACCCCTAAAAAACCTAAACAAAACACACAAACAACAAATGGTCAGTTTTGCTATTGGCTCTGAAGCTTCTATGAAATTCTCACTTTTCCCACTGAGGCCAAAAATAACAAATTACTGACATTAGGATAGGAGAAAATAATTTTACAACTACAATCTTAGCAGGTGAGTCCCTAAGTCCTCTCTATTACCCTCACAGTCAAGCTGGGAGTATCTGCACATTTTTCACTCCTGGGGTTCCCTCCATTAAGGCCCAACTGTAGCAATGACAAGAGCTGAAACTTTAGCTTGGAAGGAACATTTGCTGGTCTAGTTTGGATTAAACCTTCTGGAAGGCTTGCATCGGCTTTAGTTAGCTGGTCCACGGTGTCCTCAAAAGGAGTCACAGAGTCCCAGTAAGTCCTGTTGACACTCACTGGACAGTGAAGAAAGAACAGATTAGGAAGATAAGGCTCAAAGGCCTGGCAGCATGTTGGGTTGTGGCAGGTAGTTCAAGTCCACTGTGTGGCATTATCATCAGCTTGACACCCTCCAGTGGTGACTCACTTGAATGATGGAACGTCTGGTGTACCAGCCAGGGCATGCTTGCCTAGTGACTATGGACAGGGCTGCTCCCAATGTCATTATGGATGTGGCAGACCCAGTCGGGTCTCTACTCTATGGCTATTAAAACCCGAACCAGTACAAGAAGAGCAGTAAGCTGACCATTCAGAAGAAAATGATCTTTTTAAAATTCTGATACTCAAAATCACAGATGGCCTTGTAGAAAATTGGCCAACACCAAAGAGCAAGAAAAAGCAATAAAATCGTAATTTGTACCACTAACAGTCACCGTTACTATCTTGGCATATCTCCTTATTTTGGCGGGAGTGGGGGGGTGGTGGAATACTACTACACACATAGTAGCCTGTTGTTGTTTTTTCACTTAATAAAACATTTTCGAATGTCATTAAATAGCCTTTGCTATCATATTCTTAAAATGGCTACAGACTATTCTCTTGTATGGTATACCCTGATTTATGCAACCTTTCCTTATTGTGTATATTCAGATCATTATCCCCCTATAGCTATTATAAATAGTAGTGCAACTTACATCCTTGTTGAGGATCATTGACTGTATTTGTTTCCTTAGCATAAATTCTTGGAAGTTAAATTAGTGGGTCAAAGGCTAGAAGTCTTTTTTTAAGGGTCCTGATACAACCTAGCAAATAGCTTTGGAGAAGAGTTCTGCTGAATTGCATTCTCACCAATAGTGCATGGAGGGGATGCCCCTTCCCTCTCACCATTGCCCCACGAACATGGAGCATCATCATTAAAAAAAATTAGATAGCCTTTTTTTCCCCCCATTTGGAAAAGGTTACCTTGGGCTCTCTTCTTTCCTAGTATTTCCAGGGACCTTAAAAATGAATACAATTCCCTCCTCTTGTTCCATCTGGAAGCAATGTTTAACTTTCCAAAGGGCATTCTGCCAAGAAGGCAGTGTAGGGAAGGACACAGGCAGATAGAGAAGTGAAACCTGAGAAGTTAGAGCCCTGGTCACATGGTGTGGCTCATCGTAGAAACACTGGGAGTGGTGGACGGTCAGCCTGTCCCAGAACTAAGACAGGACTAGACGTACACAAGAGTATCCAGACAGTCTTCTGCCAGGTGTACTATGAAGAAGTCAAAACAATGGCATCTGCTCCTCTCTGCCAGGCACTGGATTGTGATCTACAGCCCTGGTTCCCAGTCAAGGATCTCGGGCCTGGGTGACGTCCGTGAGATCACTGGCCCAGGGCTGACTTTCATATGCCATCACCCCTCCCTTCCCAGTTAGGTCTAGAATAGGAAGGTTCTATTAAATCCAAGGGGGACTCCTTGTCTTCCCTTCCCGCCACTCTTCCTCCTATAATGAGAAGAGAAAATTCCATGGAAACCTGTAAAATCCTATTTAATCTAATCCCAAATCAGTGAGTTCTTCTTCCTTGGAAAATATTCCCTTATGTCTTGATTTAAGGCACCATAAAAAAAAAAAAAAAAAAAAAAGAAGGGAAATCAAATGTTAGTCAAGAAGAGAGGGCCAAAAGGAATACTGAGAAACTGGATAGTGAATTACACCAAGAGACACAAAAATGATTTTCATTTGTAAAAAATTGACTACATATTCTTTTATGTCTGCTGAAGCTTTTACAACACAGAAATCCTACATACGTCCCAACCTCCTGAATTTTTTCAGTATGTGCTTCACAACCTAACAAGAGGAAAATGCCACATGCCCCGGAGTCGCACCATTCTGTATTCTTTTGACTTTTACCAGCATGCCTAGTGTTTACAGATTCTTGCCCTCAGCTAATACATTTTAATGTACATCTTTGTTCCGGCAATGACAGAGTCCTGATTCTTATTTTAAATGAGACAAAATGGTGCAATTCCCTTAAGGCCTTAGAAATTATAGGCAATTACTTTTCAAATAGTTCTTAAATAATTTTCTTTTAAAATAGTTCAACTTATCTACAGTGTAGTGGTTCTGTTTATTGGCTTTCAAAAACATTTCTGAAGTATACATTTCAAGCAGATTTTAAACTCAGATGGAGTGTGGTGGAATGGCAAATAATTCCATGATTTAAACAAAATTCATAATCTTAGGATAGGGCATCTGTCATCCTGAAGGTTCTCCAAGTCAATAATTTGAAATGTTTCATGTAGAATAATACAGAAATATGAGGTAGATGGGAAAACTCTGGATTGGAAGTAAAGATGTCTGGACAAAGGTCCCAGTTCAATTGCTCAATGGACAGTAAAAAATCTCAAGGGACAGGATGAGCAAGGACAGTTAAAAGCACCAAATGTCTTCACGGTGCTCTATGGTACACAATACTGGATGAGCATAGCATTCTTTTCTGTTAAACCTGAGTGCAGCCCTACAGGCTTTTTCGATACCACATTTCAGGTGCATAAAAATTGGTTCTTATACATTTACTCTCTTTCAACTAGAAAAAAGGTCACAATTTATGAAGTTATTTGTAAAGGAAGGTTGAAGCATTTGGGGGCACTACCAAGAATGTACAGTATATGGTAACATGTGCTGTTTCAAAAGATTTAAATAGTTGTCAAGAAATCTCCAAACCTCCTGACTATCTTAAATTGAGTGCGTACAATTGCCATTCTCTATATAATGAAGACATTCCCAAAGCAAATGTATTCTTTTAAAAAGGGAAGGAAACCAACAGTACTGCCAGGTTCAATCTTCTACTGTCCTGAGGCATAACTTACGGCCACCATTCTAATGCTAGGGAGGTTCAAACACTCTTCTTAAAAGAAATCTGCAAGCAAGAAACTTTACCTCAGGGCATTGAGAATGGGAAACTAGGTACACAGGCATGGATTTGACATTCACTTTTTTATTTTATTTATAGTGTTTTAATTTTTTTTATCATGAGTCTGTATTATTTTGTATTAGTGGAAAGCACTCGTCATTAAATGATGTTGGTTTAAATGGGTATCTATATGGAAAAAGTAACACTTAACTTCTCCTTCATATCATACCTAACAAATAAATGATTTCTAGGCAGATTATAGATCTGAATGCTCAAGGCAAACAATAAAGGAATAACTGGGAACGTGAGGTCGGAACGTTATGCAACAGGGCATAAAAAGCACTAATCTTAAGGAAAACACATATATATCTGACTACATTAAAATTAATAAATTTTATTTATCAAAAGACAACATTAAAAGAGAGTAAAAAGACAGCCTACAATATATAAATAGAGCAGTCATAACCAGACTATACAAAGAACTCCTAATGATCAGAAGGAAAAAGACAGACAACCAAGTAGGAGATGGGCAAGCAACTTGAACAGGGACTTAAGAAGAGAAAATGCAAAAGAACAAGTAAGTGCTTAACCTTGCTGTAGTACAGGAAATGTAGATTAAAACCATAATGAAGTAGTTCTGCGCAAATAACAGAATGACTAAACAGCTAACATCAAAATGCTGAAAATGCCAAGTGTTTGCAAGATGTGCAATGTCAGAACTCTACTACTTTGCTGGAGGAGGGATGTCAATTGCTATGCCAATTTTGTACAGTTTGACTTCATCTGGCAAAGGTGAAGATATCATTCTCTATGATTCAGCAGTTCCATTCCCAGACATACACTCTCAAGCATGGTGCAACATGTGTCTCAGAAGAGATACATACAAATGTATACAGCAAATTATTTATAAAAGCAAAAACAGGAAACCCAGAAGTTCAGTAAAAGAAGAATGGAGAAATAATTTTAGTATGTTAATACAATGGTAAACTCTACTATAATGAAAATAAATAATGACTAATTTTAATAAAGTAGGGACTCTTAAAACCACTGAACAAAGGAAGCCAGCTTAATAAAACAAAATATTATATTTTATGGATGCATACAGTTGATCATTACTTGTAGATTCTGTGTTTGTGAATTCACTTACTTGCTAAAATGTATTTGTAACCTCAGAATCAATATTCATGGTTTTTTCATGGTCGCTTGTGGACACATGCAGAGCAACCAAAGACTTGGGTCACTCTGAAGCATCTAATTTGCACAACGCCATCTGAGGTGGAAGAAAGGGATGGTCTGGCCTTCTTGTTTCAGTCCTCCAGAGTTTCTAAGGACAAGAAGATGTGCCTTGTGGAGAAAACATGTATTTAATAAGCTTTGTTTAGGCATGATTTACAGTGCTGTTGGTCATGAATTCAATGGTAATCAATCAACAATAATAGTAATAAGGTATACTAATTAGTTGACAAAAATATGGTAACTAGAGACTCAGAGGAGCCTAACCCTGTACTTCCCCAACTAGCAGTATCCCCAGTGGTTCAGTATTTGCTAACTCAGTGTTTGTATTGACTTTATTTGAACATAGCTACTGGACATAGCAAGACTCTGTATTTAAGAGATAAAAATATAAATAAAAACATGGAGATGATTACTGTAAACATCCAATTAGTGGTTCCTTTTGCTGTGGGGAGAGGGAAAGAGAAAGCAAGAGATGCAGACAACTCTGGGGTCTTGGCAGGATTGTACTTTTTTTAAAAAATTTTTTAACATTTATTCATTTTTGAGAGACAGAGCACGAGTGGGAGAGGGGCAGAAAGAGAGGGAGACACAGAATCTGAAGCAGGCTCCAGACTGAGCTGTCAGCACAGAGCCCGACGTGGGGTTCAATCTCATGACACAAGATCATGACCTGAGCCAAAGTTGGATGCTTACCCGACTGAGCCACCCAGGCACCCATAGAATTGTACTTCTTAACCTCGGTGGTGGTTATGTGGGTGTTTGCTAAATGATAATTTGTTAAGCTGTACAATCACATTTCATGCACTTTATAATAAAAAATGTGTGCAAACCAATCTTAAAACATACTCACAGACAGTAAGTATATCAACATTCTCTGGGTGATGAGGATAAAGGTAATTTTTATTTTGGGGGCTTTCAAAATACCTCCCACGTTTCCTATAATTAAAAGGTAACGTTTATAACCAAAAACCAAAGATCACTAGTAAAAATAATCTCCCTAATCATACAAATGGCTACATTTAATCTCTGGAGGAGGGATGTTTCATAGAGGTAAAATGACAGTTCCATCCTTTTTGCACCAATCTGTGGTTTGGGTTGCATAATGCAGTTGGCAGCTCCCAACTATTGGGCTGTTTCTCTTCTTTTTCAGTCAAATACAATCAGTGCGTATTTACTAAGCACCCTCCATAGGCAAGAACTAATTTTTCCATCCTGCTCTCCTCATTGAGAAATGACGTTGACTCCTCCAGGGACATTTTTATTTTGGTAAAGTTATTACAGTAAATCAGTGGTGTCTTCCTTTCACCCGGGCATGGGGAAGTGGAATAGGACATTGTCCAGTGTCACATTCTGAGTAAGCTGGAAAACATGTTAACAACACTGGCTGAAAGTCACTGGCCATGTCGCATGCTTTTCTATATGGTCTACTTTTAGGGAATATTTCCTGTTTGGACTAGAGGGAGAAAGAGAAGAGAAAAGGATTTACTAAGAATCTAAATGTCCACCGCTGAAAACAAGGGAGGGTCCAAAATTAGCAGTGGTGGCCCAGGATACTTCAGCTTAAAAGTAACCCTGGGGAAAGGAGATTCCTTGAATAAGAAAGCCAACTTACCATGTTCCTAACTCTCAGCAGTAGAAAAAACACTTCGGCTAAGGATAATATTCAGGACGATTAAGTTAAACTCCTGCAAGCCTCCAAACCTTGGTCCAGATACACAAGAGGAATACGAGGCCTAGAGAGAAGCAGACACCAACTTCGGGGGAAAGGCCAACCGTCTGACTCTCCTTTTCTCCTCCCAAGCAAATAGCTGACTTCCCTCTAATTCTAGTGTTGATTCAATACTCTAAACACTTGCAAAACTGTTTCTGATTTGATTTCAATCCACTCAAACATCTTCTCTACTCCATTTGTATCTTCCATGCACAGCCTTGCACCTTCAGTGAGACCATGCATGAAACCTGCATTCTTGCCTGGACCATGTTCTGTTTCTACAAAGCCTGGCTCACGCTGAACAGTGAAGGAATACAATCTCACTAAGGCTGCACAGTGGTTTCTGCCCCTTGTTCATCTGGTGCTGAGGAGCTTATTGACTCGACTGGAAAAAACTTTAAATGATTTTCCAGCAAAGTCACCCTTTCCAGTGGAAAAAAAAGGTTTTAACATCTGTGAATAAAAACAAACTGAAGGAAAATGATTTTTATATTCTGCTCTAGTTCTTACATTCCAAAACGAAACACCCACTGAGCTGTCAATGAAAAGAGACACAGCAAAACACCATTAATTCTGATCTCACAAAATTAAAATGTAAATGTATATATATGTGTGTATGTGTGTGTGTATTTATTAAAAAATATGAGGCAGATCCAAATTACTTTGGACAATCTTTGGCAAATTTACAATGTAAACAAGATTTTCAACATAGGTATTTAACTTAAAAGGACCATTCTTGGTGATCATTTCAAAATGCACATCTGATCCTGTTATTTATCTGCTCAAAACACTTCAATATTTTCCCTTTCCTCTGAGGATGGAGACCAAAGCCATCTCACCTAGACCATGATAAGAATCTCTAGCCTGGTTTCTTTACCTTTTACCATTCCGGTTGGTTCCATGGCAGGTTTTAAGTACACAAATGTCCTGAGCACACGGGTCAATAAATATGTGTTGAATTTGGAATGAAGAGCAATTTCCTCCTCAAAAACTTCCAACTACCTACTGCAATAGAGTAAATTATTCACTCTGGTAGAGTGAAAGATGTAGTTACAGTCTACTCCTGGCCACTAGTTTTCCCACTCCCCTTCGTCTGTGCCACCCCAAGTGATCCAGGTGGAGCCAGTGTCCCACTGATTTCATCACAGGGGCAGGCATGTGATTGGGGCTGGCTGGAAACAGTGCCGCCCTTCATATGGCCACAGTGGCTGGGTCAAGGGTGGCCGTATAACTGATCACAGTTTTTCCTTGGGGTCTGACATACAAATGCTGTTTTTTTTCTGGAAGCAAAAGCTGAATGTATTGGCTTAGTGTGACCAGAGATCTTTTTTCCCATTACATGGCAAACATCTGTCGGCAAATGAAGTTTAAAAAAAAAAAGGCAGGAAGAAGAGCCAAGCAAAATAATAATTTGGGTTCCTGGGTCCAATTGTGCTCGAGGTTAGATCCACCCTGAGATTTCCTAAAATTGTAAGTTTTTAACTTCCACTTTTTCATTAAGCTAGTTAGGTTTCTGTCATTTGAAGGTCTTTCACAATAAAGCCCTGATGCTCTTCCTAATCTACCTTACTTGCCCTCATGCTCCCAGAGCTTTCCAGATGAGTAAGATTTTTCTTAAAGGGTCACATAATAAATATTGTAGACTCTGGACCAAGAGGCAAAATTGAGGGGATTAGGTAGTTACTTATGTAACCATGTAAAATATAACAGCTTAAAAACGTAAAAACCATTCTTGGGGCGCCTGGGTGGCTCAGTCGAGCGTCCGACTTCGGCTCAGGTCATGATCTCGCAGTCTGTGAGTTCGAGCCTCACGTCGGGCTCTGTGCTGACAGCTCAGAGCCTGGGGCCTGCTTCAGATTCTGTGTCTCCCTCTCTCTCTCTACCCCTCCCCTGCTCATGCTCTGTCTCTCTCTCTGTCAAAAATAAACATAAAATTTTTTTTTAAAAATGTAAAAACCATTCTTATCTCATGAACCAAAAAACAAAAACAAAACAAAAACAAAATCAACAGGCAGCTGGCTGGATGAGGCCCACCCATGGGTCTTAGTTCTCCAACTGGTGTTGTAGCCAAACTGGTTTATGTGTGCCATAAACTTGTGCTTTCAGCTTTCTATCACCATGATCTTTGCTGATGCTGTTTTTCCCTCCTGGAATGTCTCTTCCCTTGCCCCTAATCAATGCTTACCCACCATTCAAAGCCCATTTTCCATGTGAATTCCTACATGAGGCTTCTCTGGCATCATACTAAGTTCTGTATTTCTCCTCTGAATCCTCAAGAAGTAATATTTCCCTTCTGGTCTTGACCCTACCTTGCATGGTAGTTATGGCACACTATGAATGCTCCCTAAGTTTCTTTGGAATTGACAATATATAAAGGCTGCGTTAAATAAATAAATACTCCATAGAATCGAAGTACTTAGTGAAAAGAAAGGAAATATGGATCTACCAGAAGTCAAACATAAGACCTTGGTAGTCAGGGAAGCCAGGTATTTCTAAGTCAGAATTATCCGATACCATGTAAGTGGTTCTCAATCTCGTGTTGTCAGCACAGCTCTGCACATAGCCCCTTGTTTGCTTGCCTAGGATGGCTGCGCCTGACAAGTACGACCGAAGGGGGGTTTCACACATTCTGTTTCTGGTGGGGAGGGACACAGGCACACTGGTCTATGTTGATGGACTCCTGCGTTTCTGCATCAAACCTGATAAAACCTCAGGGGTGCCTGGGAGGCTTAGTTGGTTAAGTGTCCGACTCTTAGTTTCAGCTCAGGTCATGGTCTCATGGTTTGTGGGTTTGAGCCCCACATTGGGTTCGGTGCTGATAGCACAGAGCCTGCTTGTGATTCTCTCCCCCTACCCCCTCTGCCCCTTCCCTGCTTTCTCTCTCTGAAAATAAATAAATGCTCTTTAAGAAAAAAAGAAAGAGATGATAAAAACTCAACACTGCTAAAATGAAGAAAAAAGTTCAACCAGGCACCCTTTAAAACTTTCAGGTATTTTCAGTGCCACAAGTCTCAAAGTTTGGAAATTTTTTTTCTTGGCTATATTTGCATTTCCTCTGTAAAACTGTAGCATATATTTTCCCAAGACCTATTTATTTAGTTATTCTGAAGAGTGAAATTAATTAACACAAAACTTGTATGTCCATTCCAGGCAAGGTTTTGATGGTTACTTAATATTTTTGCCTCTTACTTTTGACATCACTTGTCAAAACTATCGTCACCAACATGTCAACATTTACTCATTGTGTTTAGTATTCTTAGGTGAAGAGGATATAAAAAATAACTTTATCGAGGTATAATTTACATCATATCATGTTCACCCATTTTAAGCATACAACATTGATAGAGTTGAGTAGTTATCACCCATAATCTAGTTTTAAAATGTTTCTGTCAGCCCCAAAAGGTCCCTCCTGCCACTTGCACTGAAGCCGTGCTCACATTACCAGCCATAGGCAACCACTGATCTATTTTCTATCTCTAGAGATTTGCCTTTTCTGGACATGTCACAAAAGTGGCATCACACAATGTGTCACCTTTTGTGTCTGATTTATTTCTCTTTCTTCACCGGTTTATAGTGGACCAACAGCTTTCAAAGGGAAGGTGAAAATGAAGGTGGGGAAAAATGATGAGTTCTAACTGGCACTGAATACTTACTACGTATCAGTCATTCTGCCAATCTTTTCAGATGTATCATCTTAATTTTTCCAAACAACTGCAGGGATAGCTATTATTATTCCCATTTTTCAGGTGAGAAAACAGAAGATCATAAAGTTTAAGTATTTTTGCTGCTTAAAGCCAACTGGTTAGTATGTGAGAAGCTGGGATTTAAAACTGGACCTCTTAGGCTACACCATATGCCCTCTTTACAAAAACAAAACAAAAAATCTTAAAATCAAACCACGTGAGATTTTTTCCTTTAAAAATATGAGTTTCCAGGGGCACCTGGGTGCCTCAGTCAGTTAAAAGTCCATCTTCAGCTCAGGCCATGATCTCATGGTTTGTGACTTTGAGCCCCGCATTGGGCTCTGTGCTGACAGTTTAGAGCCTGGAGCCTGCTTCGGATTCTGCGTCTCCCTCTCTCTCTGCCCCTTCCCTGCTCGTGCTCTCTCTTTCTCTCTCAAAAATAAACATTCAAAAAAACTTTTAAAAAATATATGAGTTTCCAGATCATAGGAGAACTGAATGTATAGTTTATTGTGCCAGGTAAAAATGCTTTGAGGGCACCTAGAAGGAAAGGCTCGCTATGGTGAAGGTTCTCAGTGCATCCAGCCTCCATGGGGCACAGAACCTCCCTGCTGCGTGCCAGACACACTGCACCTGCTGCTCACGTAAACTGGAAGTGCCCTGCTTCTTGCAGCCTTGCTCATAATATGTGCTCCTGTCCTCAATCTATGAAGCCTTTTTGCTCTATTTAGAAAGCATGTGTTGGAAGACATGAAAAATAATATATATTTAAGGCTGTTTATGAGCAAGTTTCCTCAAAAAGCTTCAGAAGCTGGTCCACTTGTGCCATCTGTTAGAAGAGAAACCAGAAACCACCTGTCTGCCTGCTTGAGCTCTGCTCTTATCAAGGAAGTTGTAATTACCTCTTTGGTGAAGGATTTGAATCATTACAGTAAATCCCTTATTCAGCACATATTGTATTAGGAAGGCATTCTGACCCTAAAAACTAGGGCTTTGCTTCTCTCATCCTGCAAAGATGCAATACAACCTCATCTATATGGAGCCTAGCCGAGTGAGCTGTGCCTTGGCTTTGCTTATTACTCAGAAGTAAATATTTACTGAGCAAATATCTACTGTGCACCTACTACATGGCTGATGCTGTTGCAAGCCCTGAGAAGGCAGTGGGAAGCACATGGAGTGAGTCTGCTACTCTCAAGCAGCTTACAGTGAAATACTGTGCACTGCAAGGCAGGGTGGGACAGCACAAGATGTGTGGGGAAAAGGTACCAAAGCTTCTAGATGCATTTTTTTTCTTATCCGTTCCTTGCAAGATTTGCATTTTATATATATTTTCTGATGCATGTAATATAACAATTAGGAAGGTGAGTATGTAATTTATAAATAAGTAAATAAAAATAATGAATACATATTGGAGGTATGCACGCCCCAAATATTTTTTCTGATTATGTGTTGATGGTTTTAGTGAGCAAAATAGTTTCTAGGAAACAGTGTTCCTGTGTGTGTAAGAGACAGTAAATAAGCCAACAAGCAAATAAGACATTTCAGCTGGTATGAAGAGCTATGAAGCTAATAAAAGTGAATGCAGTATACAGGCGAGCTCCCAGGGAAATGGTGGTGTGTGGGGGGGTGCGGATTGGGATTCTGTGTGGACACGCCGCTTCTCTCAACATCTGAGGGGAGGCCTCCGCAAACAGAGAGTTGAGGGCTCCTTCTCTTCAACACAAGTACTTCTTTTTATTTTAACCATCTGGGATTCGAACAAAACCCAAGCCCCATTTCTTCCTAAATGCCCTCACAATCTCTCTGCCTGATAGGAAGGCTTTTTCCCAGAATTCTATGTGAACTTAATGGAAATGGTCCTATTTTAAAAGACAGAACTATCGAGAGAAGATCGGTAATCAATGTTGGCTGGGGCTGTAGCAGTTCCCAGTAGTGGCTGGTAACAGCAAAACATACTTTTCCTGCAAGAAATTGTTTCCTGGTACAGCTAAAAAGTCATTCTGTTTGGGGAAACAAATGTTCCCCTTTTCAACGAAGTCTCTATGTGCCCTAAAAAAAGTATGCGGCTTGTTCCTTGTTGGAAGAAAGGAATTATATAAGCTCCAAACAAACCAACAGCCTAGAGACTTCCTTTCCTTTGGGAGAGACGCCATGTCTTGATGGTGCTACAGGACCAAGCACGAGATGAGACACTCCGGGTTATCACATCTTCTTCGTTCAGGTCCTTCTAACGTTCACTATCTGAGGTAGAACACTTCTGAAGATGTAACCACTTTTTGTGCATATAGTTATATGAATCCACTTACAAAGTTATTTGTGGTATTAGTATTACAAGCCCATTCAGTTCCCTTTGGAAATCACCAATCTATGTTTTCAAACATACCCGCCTGAAACATGAAGGCAAGCCTTCCATGATGCCCACACCAAATCTGCATCAGTTCTTGCGGAAATGACACATTGAGTACACTTAAACTTTCTGTCATTCTCCCAGAAAACTATGGAAAGGAGACTCTCCTCAAGAATACTGAAGGAAGACACTTCAAATCATAATTTTGCGTGTAATAAAACAAAAAGAAATAACAATTATTTTCCAAAGTGAAAAGCCCTCACGCCATCAAGTAAACGCCTGAACTGGGAAATAAAAATCTCTGTATTTTTTTGAAGTTTATTTATTTTGAGAGACAGTGAGAGAGTGCATGTGTGTGTGTGAGCAGGGGAGGGGCAGAGAGAGAGGAGATGGTGAAGCCCAGGTAGGCTCTGTGCTGTCAGTGCAAAGCCCCATGTGGGGCTTGATCCTACAAGCTGTGATATCATGAGCGGAGCCAAAATCAAGAGTCAGATGCTTAACCAACTGAGCCACCCAGGTGCCCCTAAAAATCTGTTTTTAAGATGCTGTCCCCATTTCCCCCAACCCCAGCCCTGTGGTTCTGATAAGCAAGCAGAGATGGGAACCACTGATTCCTGGTTTCTACATTGATCTGTGTCAGCTGTGTAAATTACTGGGAAATGTGGACACCCAAGGGGCTTAGTACCAAAACACCTTTGTGATTATTTTATTCATCCAGAAGATTTGACTTACTCTCATGGATTTCATTACATTTGGCCCCACAAACGTGTAAACTAATCTACCGAATTAACAAACTCCCAGTTTCATCTGTGATTTGCTCCCAAGAACTGAAGGGGTTCTGAGAAGAGAGCGATCGCTAATCTAGAGTAGTTTGGAAAAGTTTCCATGGGGTTGTGGTGTTCCCATTTTCCATTCTGGGGTTTAAAACTAAGGGGGTCTAGTCGTCTTGCATGTGGGAAATGAGAATCATCATCAAGGACCAAAAGAGCCCCCACACTCTATGCCGAGACAAGGTGTAGCCATAGGACAAATCCTAGCATCTAAACTAACAGCTCCCACCAGTAGAGAGAGTACTTCCGCATGCTAGGCTCTGGGCTGAGCACTTTTTGTCACTGCCTCCTCCTGACAGCCCTGTGAGGGCTGCCTGATGTTGCAAAGAGGTAGCTCAAAAGTAGAGAGACTGAAAAATTTTCTGAGTCTGAAAGCGGTAATGCTGAGGCTGAACCGAGGCAGCCTGACTCGAGAACTTGGGTTCTTCTGAATGCCTGTGCCCGCTGCACCCCTCCGGCCCTTCCCACTGTGGAGGATTCTAACAATGCTCCCCGAAACATTTACTTCACAAGCCTGGGGGACAGAAGGGGTCACTGGGAAATGTCTGACACAAACCAAGTGGGCCAACTTACAGGGGGTTTGCTTGTGGTGCCCTAGAGCCTGTTGGAAGAGGTGAAATCTCAGTTCCAAGAAATCATAAATACACATTCAATAGAAAATAAAGAAAAATGGTTTGCTAGTTTATCAGTAATTTCACGGGTTATCTGTTTTCAGAGAATACGTGTCTTATTTGCTGAACAGACTTCTAAATGAAAGCAATATTATGAACAGTGAATTAACAGGTACACGAGTTTAGGGTCAGAAACCCCCTCCAATTCTGGCTCTGCCACTTCTTGGCTGTGACCTTGGGCAACTTCTGTGTCCCTCCTTTTCCTTCCCTGTTTAAAAGGGGGATATTATGGACATTGTACATAGCAAATACTTAGCATATTAAAGCGTGGTAGGCATGAAGTCTTCACTAAATGGTAGCTGTTTTATGATCAGGGCATGCCTGACTTGTCTTGAGAAAATGGTTCATCTATTTCAAAATGAAAAGTAGACTTAAGGACTCAGTACTTATACCATCCATAAACCCTAATCAACTGATCCCAAGAGAAGCAAAAATGAAGAGAAAACTAGCATCAACTAAAAGGAAAGAGCGAAAGTAATATGCCTCAGGTTCTAGGGGGTTTGTCCTAGGTTAATTCCCCATCTTAGCATAGCCCTGTTACTTGTGTCTGCACAGCAAAGCCCCCAGTAGAAAACATACAGAGGCACGTTCACAGGTGCCCCGGTTGTGTTACCAGTGACAGATAGGTCTGCAGGTGTCAAATAACCTGTGCCCAAAGCCCAGAATTTCATGTTCAAATGGAGGTGTCAATACTGAGCTCTGGCTCACTTATGGACCTTAATTAAACCCCAGCCTCTTTTTTTTCAGGGAAGACTAACAGGACACATCTGTTTTCTACTAGCTCTCTCAAAGAAATGCTGGTGGTGTCCCTGAAAGCCTTAATGTTGCAGAAAATGGGGGCATATGGGAAAAGAGGCACTACGCACCAGCCCACACTCATTTTGGAGGTGTCAGGGGAGAGAATCTCAATCCCCAGGCACTCCTCTGGACAGCTTCCTGGGAAGCCCACGCGCAAAGGCCGGGTGGAGGACAGAGGTACAGGATCATACTTCCTCTTTGGGCTGAGTCTTTCTCTACGGGTTTTATACAAATGCCACCGGGGATGGTGCTGCTTATTCTTAGAATACTCTGCAATGTCAACAGCAAAGAGTTGCCATCACTAAGCTGGTCAAGGTAGGCTGGGCTGGATCCTTGGACATTAGCACTTAATGAATGGATGAATTTCTTGGGGTGGTGGGTGGGCCACTGCAGCAGCCGCCTCCCCCCTCCTTTTTTAAGTTTATTCACTTTTGAGAGACAGAGAAAGAGAGAGAGAACAAGCAGAGGAGGGGCAGAGAGAGAGAGAGTAGGACAGAGGATCTGAAGCAGGCTCTGTGCTGACAGCAGAGAGCCCAATGCCGGGCTCGAACTCACATACTCCAAGATCATGACCTAAGCCAAAGTCGGACGTTTAAAGTGGACTTAAGGACTCGGTATTTATACCATCCATAAACCAAGTGAGCCACCCAGGCACCCCCTCTTCTTCTCCTTTTAAATCATGAGCCTCTCAATATCTAATTTCCCTTCTCCCTGTGCACACCTCTGTTAATAGGTTAAAAGCTGGTTCTGTAAACAGGGTGGCTCCTTTTGGAAGACAAACCTAAAGAAGACTCTTTGAGAAAGTTCCTGCAGGAAATACTGGGTTGAGTGGGAACAGCAAGGCCTATGGAGGCAGGCGGAACGAGTGTGGGAATGTTTACCACCCCACCTCCCTCTCCTCGTTTGAAAACCAGGGAGAAGGTTACCCTCAAGGGCCTTTTGTGAGGACTGCATGAGTGAACCTAGATAAAGAGCAGGACACCACACCTGCCCCTAGAAAGGGTTCCCCACATAATAGCAAGTATTGATACTTCATGAACTTGATGACCTCCTGCATTTAGGGTAAGGAAGAAATAACCTTAGGGACTGTGCAACCATATCTGCCTTGCCAAAGCAAAACTGTCCAGGAAGGACTCCAAGGCTCTGCCTAATTCAAATTTTCAAAGCCAGCTTACTTCCTCTCCTCCTCCTCAGCCCATTTTTGGTTTAAAAGGGTAAAGGGGGAGGGCATCTTTGTAATGCATAAATACTTACTTTTAAACTACAGAAAGAGGGGCGCCTGGGTGGCTCAGTCGGTTGAGTGTCCGACTTCAGCTTAGGTCATGATCTCACAGTCTGTGAGTTCGAACCCCGCGTCGGGCTCTGTGCTGACAGCTTGGCGCCTGGGGCCTGCTTCGGATTCTGTGTCTCCCTCTCTCTCTGCCCCTCCCCTGCTCATGCTCTGTCTCTCTCTGTCTCAAAAATAAATAAAAACATTTAAAAAAATAAAAAAATAAATTTAAACTACAGTAAGAAAATCCATTGTTTCTGTTTCTGGCTATGAAAGCAATCATGCTCAATGTGGACAACAAAGAAACAAGAGGCAAAAACCAAAATGAAACAAAAGCCATCAAGTCTTACCCTATGGCACTGCTGTCACAATGTTTTAGAATCTTGCTACACGTCCATACGCACCCATATGCATTTTGGTTTATGTATTAAAATGGCACTGTAATTAGAAGACTTTTTTTATTCTCTTTTTTTCAACAAAGGAGTTTATTATGAAAATATTCCTACGTTGATAAAATGTATTGGCAATATAATTTTTAAGAGTTGCATTGTTGTCCATGGCTGTGTGGCAATTACCAAATCATCACTATTCCTGGACATTTAAGTTTTTGTTGTTGTTGTTTTTGCTATTATAAATAATAGTGGCATAAAAGCCCATCCACTTTTACATGTATCTCTGATTATGTTCTTATGGTTAGTACTAGAAGGTAATTGCTGAGTCAAAGGGTAAGCCCTTCGTAAGGCTTCTGACCCATACTTCCACAGCGCTCCTAAAAAAGGTCATGCTCATATATAATCCCACCCACAGTGGGACAATTTGGCTTCACTCGTATTCCTTCTTCTTTCCCATCACTCCCCTTCTTTGGTCTCTTAGGTATATGGGTTTTGTTTCTTCTGTCAAATGAGCCAATCAAATAATAAGTACTAAGACAAAAATGGGGCCAAACCAATCTAGGTTCAAGTCATTCCTTCAAAATAAGTGAAAATTCTCAGGGAAGACTGCTTTGAATCACTGCAGGGAACAAGGGAGCCGGTGGGACAAGAGAGGGTATGTTTGTTCTCACTTAGCCTCTTCTCCTGAAATGAGAATGAATGGCTTCCTACAAGCCATCATCGGCAAGCCAAGTGTGAACATTGAATTGCAGCAAGGGGATGAAGGAGCTTATATATAGGAGTGACACACATGCTGAGCCCAAACACGCACCCAGACACCTCCATAACATCTCCAGGTGCAATGCTGGAGACACTCTGGCAGGTAACATGCCCTTTCTTAATCCTCAGGGAATCAAGGGGGAATGCTCCTTAGTCATTTTTTTTAAGGAAGATAAAGGATAAGTGATAATAAATTTGGGCTCCAATATTTGTAACAAGTATTTCAGCTAGTTAAAAAGAGGCATTCTCCACCCCTTAATGGACAGGAAGGGACAGCTGGCATTCTGGAGCTGGCAATTCCTCCTGGAAGATCAATGTTGTCTCTGTATAGGATAGACTGGCCTGGTCTAAGGTTTACTTGTTCAAACAGACAGTGTAATGTTCAGACCATCAGCGCACGGACACATACGTGTTTTATGTTAACCCCTTTCCCTCTGAGAAACTTCCAGAATCTTAATACCTTACCCTCTTATTTGAGAGTCAGAGTGACAGAACGAACAATGTGTAGGAGCCTCAGATTATCCAAAATTCTGCTGCAACTAGGAAAATGGAGTCCTTCCCCAAGTCTCTTCTACCCTCTCCCCATCAGAAGCTCTGCCTGCTTACAAGCACAGCGGAGAGAGAGATTTGCTGTGGCATCTGTGAAGAGCAGGGCGACTGCTGTGGAGTCCCAGGATTTACACTGGTATTTGCAGACCTTGGCCGGACACCGAGGACTTGGTGAAGGAGGCCGTTCCGCTGGCAAGCCTTTGCCCATAACCAGAGGCGGTGAGTGGCCTGGGGGAATTTCCACTCATGGCTGCAGCTGCCGCTTTCTGGGTAACTCATGGTACGTGTGGGCAGGGAAGAGCTCAAAAAATGAGTTGCCTGGAGCCAACTCATTCTGCAACTTGCTCCGCAGCAGATGACAGCCTGCCGGTGAGTTTTGCAACTACTCAGGATGGGGACAAACTCTCAGTGGGTTAGAGACAAAACCCAGGGCCTAGTGTCCTTCCAGAATACTAGCTGAGATGGGTATAGTAGTACTAACTGAACATTTACCCAAGGCTTATCACAAGGCAGGTCATGGGGTGCTTTGCTCTCATCTCCTCAATCCCCACAACAGGCCCAGCAGCTGAGGAAAAAGAACATTTATAGGAATTTGGTGTTTTGGAAAATCACAGAAAACCTCCCAGGATGTTTTACTGTGGGCCTACAGCAACTTCCCTCCTGCCTCTCACCTTAGCAAGTACTTGGCCAGCACTATGTTTACACATGTTTTGCAAGGTTATATCGCCACCACTAAGAGCCCAAATTCCCCGACGGGCCTTATCTGGGAAAAGAAACTGGCTCATTTGCCACTTGTGAACAGCATGAGGCATAAGGAGAATAACTCTAAAACCAAAGTAGCAAACCTGCTAGGTTCAGATGGAGTCACCAAAACTGGAGAACCACAAAGCCTGTCAGGGCTCTGAGCAATTAGCAGCATCAACTTTCCAAGGAACCCATGTTCTAAAGGATCAGGTAGACCATGATCAAGCAAGGACCTTACTCTAAAAAAATACTTTTCATAATGTACCGAAACTGTTTACATAGGATCTGAATTTGAGAATGGAGTGGCTAAAGACACAGTGATTATTTACTTCAGAACCAGCCTGGTTGGGCCACCACACACAGAGAGCAAAAGATATGCCTGTATTCCTAGCAAACTTCAGGACATTCTGGCCTGACACATTTGGTGATGAGTATACAAAACTCAACTGCTATGTGAATTATTTCCTAGGCCAATTACTTAAGGGACATGAGAAATTATCTTGTTCATCTTCTGTGTTAATGTCAAGCTTTGGATAAAGGAATTCCTCACACATTGAAAACCAAGTTTTATTTTTTAAAAACTAAAAATGGGTGGATTTAACAGATAGTTATGAAGCATCTACTCTGCGCTAGACCTTCTCTTAGGTGCTGGGAATTCTGAGATAGTAAGAGTATGGTCTTTACTCCCATGGGGCTTATAGTGTCTTGAGAAGAGAGGGACAATCAGCACGGGAGTGGGTTCATCAGGCTAGAACATTTCAGAGGGAAAGTGCTATAAAGAAAATAAGAGGGCGATGTGTCAGACAGTGATGGGTGGGGATCAGAAGGGTCAGGGCACGCTAGGGCATGTAAGCATCAAAGAAGAACCTTCTAAGGCAGTAGGAACAGGTGTTGCTAAGGCCCAGTGGCAAGAATGAACTTGGTTTACACAAAGAACTGACTAAGCAATAGGAGGGTGGCAAGTAAGGGAGACAACCAGGAGAAGGGAGGTTGGAAAGGTTGGGTAAGGTGGGCATGGGCCAGGTCATGTAGGCATGATTCCATTCTACCTATGTGCAAATGGAAGACACTGGAGAATTTTAAGTAACTTCTGGAATCCGCAGTGTTGCTCAACATCTCATAGAATTAAAAATCTAAAAATGAAAACAAAACACACCCCCTAAAAAACTCAAAGAGAGTGTCATTGCCAAGTGGGGTCACCAAAAAGTGGGGTGCTTTTTGTAAAAGTGTCCAGAAAGCATTTTCAATGTATGCTATGTGTTTATTCATTCATGTAAAAACCGATTCTTACTACTATGTTCCTGGGATTGTGCTGGACACTGAAGGGTTAAAACTGAGAAGACATCACTGGGCCTCAGAGAATGAGACTAATAGCCAGTTGATGACATCACACTCTGTTGGGGGCTAAGAGCTTCCCCAAATATGCAGGCATTAACCCACCCAATTTAGGAGGGAGGGCAGGGTCAAGGAGAGAAAATCAGGGAGGGCTCTCTGAAAGAAGGGATGTTTAATAACACAGCATTCCCTGGAGAAGAGAAGACACAGTGCAAGGATGGGGAAGTGAAATCAGTTCAGCAGGGCCCAACCAGAGAGATTCAACAGAGGCTGCAATGTCAAGCAGGGCTGGACCACTCATCAGGGCCTATCAGTGTGTAAAAGGATTCTGGAGCTTACAGTATCCATGGGTGAGGGGGCGAGTGCTGAGTTCAAGTTTGCACATTAGAACAATCCAAAGGGTTGGTCAAGGGTCATGAAGACCAGATGGGCAAGGCTTAGGCTGCAGTGGAGGCAGCAGGGATGGAGACCGGTAGGCTGATGGGAGAGAGGCAGAACTGACAGGTCTTGATGACTAATGAGAAGTCAACAGTAAGTAAAAAGCCAAGTAAAGGAAGCTGGCCAAGTTTCCAGGCACCGACTATGGACATAGCACTGAAAAGCAGCACCTGATGCAGTCACGGTGATGGGGTCAGAGAAGGCTCCCTGGAGGAGCTCACAGTGGACCTTCAAAGGCACAGCAGATGTTAGGGAGTGCATGCAGGGAGAAGAAACACCAGGCAGAGAGAACCACAATCTCCCATTTTTCTACTTGTCTCCCCAAGTTGTTAACCCCTTATAATGAAGATGATGCTGTTTTCTTCCTGGTGCTGATTCAACAGAAAGAGCACTGAACTTGGAATCCGAAGGCCCAGGCTTACAGAACAGCCTCCTAACTAAAGACTTACATATTCTCCAAGAGGCCACCCAAGCTCTCCCAGCCTCAGTTTCTCTCATTCATAAAATAAAAGCCTTGGTTGTCCTCTTTATTCGTTCAGCTCATATTTATCAAATACCTCAAACAGCACTATCAACAAGAGCGAACCAGAACTGGGCATGGGTCTGAAGTACGTTTCAGCTTAGTGCAGGAATCAGGTATATAAATGGACAACTGTTAATATGGTACACCAAGGGATATGATAGGGGTTCGTGCAAAAATCAAATGAAGTATCTGAAATGGCTCTGAAAATTGCAAAATGCTATAAACATATCTTGTATTATTATTATTATTATTATTATTATTATTATTATTATTATTCTTGACCATAGCAGTAGCCACAAAATCTGGGAATTTTTTCAAACTTGTAGCCTGCTGATGGCATCCTGTTGCCAAAGCAGCTATGGACCAAGGCATAGGCATCTGCTGTATCTAGGTCTATATCCATACATGTGCACACACATACGCTGTAGCTGTCAGGTTCTCTGTGGTCTGGTAATCCATCATGACAGAGCAGTCTTAGCATTCAATGATGTCTGCATGGAGACAAACAAGATGGTTCCTGGTCCAAAGATGATCAGTTTAGTAAAAAAGACACCTGGATGCTAATGATGAGGTGTTATGATTATTGCTATACTGAATATAAGCGGAGTGATCAGATGATATACCACCCAGATAGGACAGTGGGGAGAGGGGTGCTACTAAATTTATACCTGGGCAATGCATGTAACAGGCAAAGTGAGAAATATGGTCCCTAGAAGGAACACAGAGGTCAACTTTTTGCTCAAAGTGATGTCAGTTGAATGCCAGAATCAAAGCATATTGAGACTGTGGCCTGATTCAGTGTACTGCACATTTATGCTTTCCATGAAATTACTTGTCTCCTTTTCATTATTTCTTGCAATATATAATTTCCTTTGCATATTGGACCCTAAAGGCATTTGTGGATTCTGAAATTATGAGCTGAAAATTGTATAAGGATGATAATGAGATACCTGAGCCTTTTTTTATAGCAAAGATTTACATTACAGTAATGAAATCTAAGTGTCCATGCTGTATCCACAGTTTTGCTTAAAGGCTTGCCACTTAGGTTTACATTAAACCTCTATCTAAAGGAATTTTCTCCTCAGGCTCCAAAATGAACTGTCTTTCCAAGTGCTTTTTAACATTAACCTTCAAAAGCATTCTCCAAGCTACCCTAGGGCTAAGCCAAATTAATTTCTCATTTTTAGACTCGCTCTTTATATACAGTGGTAAAAGACCTTCTACTTCAATGTGAATGAGTGTGGAGGGGATCCCTCTTGTAAGATGAATCGGAGGAAAGACAAAAAAAAAAAAAAAAAGAAAGAAAGAAAAAAGAATAAAAAGAACCTCGGAGATATCCGTGTTACGGTATTTGAAGTCACTACCTTGCCTGAAGGGTTTCCCTGACAGGCCTATAGGTAATTTCCCACGTGAAACTTAATTTCAAAGTAAAGTCCCATGGGATTAATTTCCACCACCTAAAACGGGAGCTTCTGTTCACAAATACGAAACTAGACTCAGTGATTTCTTATTCTATGTTTACTGAGCAACAGATTCCTTATTACACAGGCAATGTGACTTCGTCTTCCTTAAGGGACAATGCTTGGCCAATCTTTGGCTTACAGGAAAAGATATACCTCTCACAAAGATGATTCCGTCTCATTTCACATGCTGTATTTCAGATGAGGAACTTAAAAAATAAAAGCAAAAAAGGCAAAGTTGGTTAAAAACAAAATTCCTTATGCCAATTCTCTCTCAAGCCTAAAAAAAAGAATAAAATAAACTCAAGCCTGTTTTTTGTAAAAATACAAAAAGCTCCCTCTTCTCCACACCAAGTATATTCAGAAGCCTAAATCTTCTGGATCAGGTGTTTATCAAGAATCTTCCGGGGCGCCTGGGTGGCTCAGTCGGTTAAGCGTCCGACTTCGGCTCAGGTCACAATCTCGCGGTCTGTGAGTTCAAGCCCCGCGTCGGGCTCTGTGCTGACAGCTCAGAGCCTGGAGCCTGCTTCAGATTCTGTGTCTCCCCCTCTCTCTGCCCCTCCCCTGTTCATGCTCTGTCTCTCTCTGTCTCAAAAATAAATAAAAACATTAAGAAAAGTTAAAAAAAAAAAAAGAATCTTCTACATTATCGTATGCATTACCCTTCATAAAAGGTAGGGTATAATTTTTTTTTTCCAGCGAACACTAGAAATTTGGTACAATAATGTTCTAAAATATCTGAAAAAATCTACTTGCAAAAAGAAAAATATCATGTTAAAGTGAGGTAAGGCAGACATTTTTTCTTCATGACAAGATGACATCAAACACGTTTTCCTTCAGAGTCACCAGAGTACCACAGTCCTGAGCCTTCAAGTTACCCTTACGCATTTTGCTTATGCTTCCCATGAGTTGCCATCCATGATATTTATCAATCCTTTTGCTCATTTACTGTTTGTAAATTCTGCCAGCTGCAAGTACGAGCCTAGATGCTTGATTTTTTTACTGGCTAAAATAACACTACCACTTAGTTACCCGCGAAGCACCAAGAAGTGAAGAATTAGCTCTTATGTCACCTCAACGGCCTTAAACAAGACACAGAACTTTTGGGCTCCTTTTACAGAGGAAAGGAAAAACTTTTAAAAAATTGGATCAACAGATGTATTCTGAGCACATAAGTTCTCTGCATTCCTTCCTGTAGCTAGCTCCCGATCAAATCTGAAACGCAGTTAAGTCACAGGTTTACACTTAAGCTTCCTTATCTCTGATAATGGACTTGGACACATATCAAAGAACCTACCCGTGTGAACTTATCAGTCTCCGACAGGTATGAGGTTTAGGAGTTCAATATAGGACTTTATTGCTCACTTATTTAGAGACTCAGATGTAACATATCAGCAAGTATTTGGATGAGGGCTGTGATTACTTATGATCCCAGGTAATCCTGTATTGCTACAGGGTTGCCTGGTTATCAACCACAGATTTAAAATACTCTTATGATGGGTAATTCACAACCATGAGATAAAGGTGTATATTTGTATCTATAAATAAAATATATGAATACCTTTCAGCTTATTTTGGTGACAGGGAGGATTTTCTCTTTAATTTTTATATTATTCTATTCCATTGAATGGACATTATATCAACTGCTAAAACTTCCAAAGAGTATTAAAGGCTATCAGTGTAAAAGGTGGAAAGGGGAAAATAAGTCACTCATTCCACTGATTCTCTCTGCAGAAGTAACGATTGTTATGGATTTCTTGTATTTCCTTTCAGAGATATTGTATGAACGAACAAGTTTAGGTGTATGTGTTCGCAAAAGAGGGCGAGAGGGAGGGAGCAGCACCAAAACTTCATCAGCTTGAGAGAGACAGAGAGAGACAGACAGATAGACACTGATCCCCCATCTTTAAAAAGAAACAGTAGCAAGTTACTCACAGTGTTCTCAACACTGTGTATCTTCCTTAACAATATATCCTGGAGAATGCTCCATTAGTACATGAACACTTGGCCTCTCAGTTCTTTGTAGTAACTACATAACTTAAAAGGTGTGCAACACCTTATTCAACCAGATCCTTACCAAGCAACATACAGGTGGTTTCCTGCCTTTCTTGAATGGGACAGAATATCAGAGCTGGAATAAGTCACTGGGGAGGGGAGGCACTGTATAAATATTAACATTTTGTCCTGCCTACTGCCTTCCTTCTTCCAGAAAGTACTGATGTCTAAATGATATGGAGAGACTATTTGGAAGATGGACGTTAGCCTTCCTGCTGCTACACAGAGGAAGGCAACACCTCTCTCTCTAAAGCTGATAAAGTGTTGGTGCTGCCTGTGAGCAGCAGCTAAATCTGGGGAAGAAGAGCCACCGAACTTTGCAAGAATCTAATTGATTGTGTTGTGGGGCCAGCCTGGGCATCCAAGAAGCCTCCCCCAAACCAGAATTCCCTAAGGTTAAGGAAGTCTCAGTGGAATCTAGGTCAGGGTCACCACTTCCTTCCACATAGCTTGATGCAGAACTCCATTTCTGTTGGGGCTCTAATTTAGGACTTCCACGGGCTTTGGCAAAAAAACAAAACAAAACAAACAAAAAAACACAACGTCCCAAAAAGTGAGCAGATCAAAAGTCTCTAGAGCTGGACTGGCTGGGCTTTGGGAAAAGTTCCTGAACCTTCCTATGACTCAGATTCCTCTCTGTAAAATGAGGAAAGTAATACCTGCCTATGAGACTGTGAGGATTAAGTAAAATAATGCCTACATAACTTGCTAAGCAAAGTGTGTGAACTTACTAAGGGCTCAAGAGTAAGTTGATCTTTAATAAAACAATTCAAAGCCATTTTTGTGAGGAACAAAATGCTTGGCAGCACCGAAAAATACGTCGGTTGTAAGTTTTGGCCTCAGGGTGACTGATCCTCCAGTCTCCTGACTCCTATCTCTTTAGGCCTCCACATTTCCTGCAGGCCCCACAGAACATCACTTCCTGGGTGCACACGCTCTTTGTCTCCTTGTGCTTGCGCAGTTCCATTTGCCTACGAGTCGCTCTTCATGTGGGTAACTTTCACTCCCTTTCTAAGCTGTAGCCCAGGGGGCAACTCTAAGTGTTCTCCCTCTGAATCCCACTGTCCCCAGAGGCCACTTCCCTTGCAGCACCCTCATGCTACCTGGAAAGGGCTGGAGAGCACAGTCTTCATCAGAACTGCACACTAAGTTCCCAGCACTGTGTTAACACAACTGTAGGCGCCTGGTAACTGCTGCTGAATCCAAACGAACTCCAATGGAGACAATGACTCCAGTTCGTCTCTTTAATTTCCTTGACAAAATATAATCTATGCCTCTGGTATCTTCTTTCAACCAACAACATGGGTATCTGCACTTCAGGTGTTTATACCCTTAAAAGCCGCAATTTAGAATCACCTGTCATGCAGTTCCTGTCAAAGCATGGCTGATGCCATTGAGGAGAGACTTCCTGTACGAGGCAACCTACCTCCCACGCATCCTCCTCCTCATCAGGCAGGACCACCGGAATACTTTAACTAGGTTGTTCTCCACCTTGTACCACAGGGAAAAGGACTTTTCTTTAAAAAAAATTTTTTTTTGTTATTTATTTTTGAGAGAGAGACACAGAGAGAGAGAGAGAAAGTGGGGGAGGGGCAGAGAGAGAGAGAGAGGGAGACGTAGAATCCAAAGCAGGCTCCAGGCTCTGAGCCTTTAGCACAGAGCCCGATGCGGGGCTTGAACTCACAGACTGCGAGATCATGACCTGAGCTGAAGTCAGACACTCAATCAACTGAGCCACCCAGGCGTCCTGGGAAAAGGACTTTTCCATACTTTAGCTTAGCATTATACTCTACATTTAATCAGAAACAATAGGAGAAATGGCTATATATAGAAAGCCTGCATTATTTTTTGCATACAACTGCCAAAGAAGATGTAATCTATTGTGCTATTCAAGATCGTTAATACAAAGACATACATGACACATTAATATTTAAAACTTGCAGTGCGTTCCTTGAACCGACCACTAAACTGCACATACCATCATAACTTTCCCTTCTTTGTTATGACTGCCAGGTAGCTCAGGGCGGGTTAATGCTTAATTTCTCTCCTTTCCTCTTAGCCTTGGTTAAGCTGATGCTATGTTTTCTTCTCTATTTTTTTTCTACTGTGTATTTTGGAAAAGAATAATGGATCTCACATTTTTGTTTGCTTATCAACAATGTTCGGAGAACAGTTGTCACCAGACACCTGGGACATGTAATCTATCTGCCTGTACTGTCACCCAAATGTGGTCTAAACACAAACACACACACACACACACACACACACACACACACACACACTCATAACCGCGCTTCTCAGCACACAAAGACTTGAAATAAAAAACAAATACTTGCGCTTAGGTAAGGTTTGCAAGTCTTAAAAATGTTGCCCCAGTTTTAGCTGGCAACAGGACACAAGCGTGTACGTGATGCGTGCCCGCACAGACTGTGAGACGGATACAGGGCCCAGGCTGTAGAGTCATCCTTTAATAAGTGTAATGAAATCAAGTCTGCCCTGAGGGGGACAATTATACCCAGATTCCAAGCAATAAAAGAAAGGAAAGGGCAAAAGCGAAGAACAAGTTCAATTCCCCAATTGCAAATCTAACAGCAAATCGGAAGTGCAATCGACAGATACTGGGACACTGTCTATGCCCGAGAGAAGGGCTGGAGTTGCAAACGCCCTGCTGCCACCTCTGCAATTCGGAGGAAAGTACAGTGACAACCAGATGGTCAGCTTTTGAATTGCTTTTTTGTTTTGTAACGTTTATTTACTTTTGAGAGAGAGAGAGACACAGAGCATGAGCAGGGGAGGGGCAGAGAGAGAGAGAGAGGGAGACACAGGATCCGAAGCAGACTGCAGGCTCTGAGCTGTCAGCACACAGCCCGGCGCGGGGCTCGAACTCAAGAACGATGAAATCGTGACCTGAAGCCGAAGTCGGCCGTTTAACCGACTGAGCTGCCCAGGCGCCCCTAGTTCCGTTTTTAATGGCAGAAATGAGCAAATATGAGGAAATCTCACAAGTATAAAGAAACACTGCTTCCCTGAGATTAGAGGGCTAAGAAACGCTGAAGGAGAGGAGCATGTCTGTCAGCATAGATCAAGTCTCAAGAGCTGGCTCTATAAAGTCTGCAACTTTGAAAGAAAGGAGGAGTGCCACAAAGCTGTTCCCTTCCCTTCCTGCTCCTTGTGATGGGCAAAACCAGCAAGTGCCTCCCAGCAAAGGAAGGGCTTTATTGGTATCATCTCTGAGTATATGCCCAATCTCAGGACCTCATGGAGGGCTTACGTGTGGGCTACAAACCGTGGCTAGGAGTAAGAGACTCATCCTCAAGACAATGGCAGACTTGGCTGGGCTTACACTGGCCCCAGTACAAATTCAGGTCCTGCTGCCTCCCACCACTCTGACCTTGAGGAAGTCATGTTGTTCCGCTGAAACCCATCTGTAAAGTGGGGATGCTGATAATCTCACTGGGTTGTAGGGAAGATTAGACAATGTCCGCAAAACGCCCTGACTAGCACCTGGCAAGAGGACATGGTCTCTAGACATCCATCTCACTCTTTTTCCTTCCTTTGGGACCCCCATCCTCATCCTCTATGTTCTCTGTTCTTTGCTACAGCCTATCCCAACCAATGCCTGCTCTCCTCTCCCTCTTCAACTCTCTCCCCCTTCCCTTTTCCTCTTCAACTTTGGCCTGCCCTGTCTCTTTATTCAGATACTCCTTCTCTGTTCCTATTCTCCCACACTCTTCTTAGCTCCCCAAACTCACCCAGAATCTGAACTCGAGGACGCTAGGGCACGGAGGATTAGAACTAGAGAACGTGCAGGGACTGCTTCAGTTTCTTTCCTTACACACCCAACAGGAGGAGCTGGCCATCACCCACCCACCACCAGTGCAGCAACTGAGCATGGTGGGTGGATGCGGAGGAATACGGGGTTCAAACCCCACCTCTACTCTCAGGCAAGTTAGGTAACCTCTCTGCTCCTGTTTCATCATGTTAAATAAGTAAATATAAGGCAAGTGCCTGGCACTTCAGCACTTAATGAATATTAGCTATCATCACCACCACCATCATCCTCAATTATCTTACGGTGACCTGATGGTCCTATGATTATATTTTCAACCTGTGAAAGCAAAATTTTGCTGTCAAGAATATGAACCAGGCACGGGAGCATTAAACCAAGCTGTAATTTTCCAGCAGCTCAATGTCATTCTGGCAGAAGAATCAGTTCTTATCCACATTTATAGGTTTTGGACAACGTCACCACAAGTTGGAGGCTTGCACATAGCACATGAGTTGGCTGTTGGCCACCCTGCCGTTTCTGGCAGACCCCCAGAAGATGCCACCACCCAGAGGCCTGTGCCTGAGGAGCAAGAATCCAGGGCTGCTGAGCCAGAAGATACACTGTTCTTGCATGTTCCTGGCTGTCACAGGACAAGGGGCCAGTCCTGTAAGATTCCCTTTTCTCTGCTTAATCCCTTTCTAAGACGCACTCCTTACAACACTGTCATTAAAACTAATGGAGGCCAAACCCCACCACACTGGACTTTGTGTCCTCTAATGATCTGTAATGGGCCCTGATGATGAATCTTTTCCGAGAAATTTATGTTTTTAAATGCATCAACTGTGTCCAGAGATAAGTAGGAAGATAAGTTTTTCTTCGTTTTTAAAAACTATACAATGTTATCCTCCAAGGAGCCAGTCAGTCAGCTGGGAAAAAAAATAAATTTTGCAACAACCATTTGGACTCAAACAAGGGACATTTTCAGAGAACATACCCATAGAAACAATAATAAAAATCAATAGAGATTTCCCTCCAGGGGTGTAAAGCTACCAAATCCTTCACTAAGTCCATGTAAGAAAAGCCCACTGCAGTGGACATCTGTGGTCTGAGGCTGCCTCTCCTCTGGGAACTCCCACCCCCACCCCTGCTTCTAAATGATCACAGTCCAAGAACTCTGCATGTCAGTCTTCCCTCCCTAGCCAAGGGGGAACAAACGATTCAGGCCTTGCCCAGTAGAGTATCACATACTCCTGGCCAAAGAAACTGGTTAAGGGATGGGGAGGCGATTGAATTTGGAGCAGGAGGGGGTAAGACCAGACTACTGTTCAAACTTTTGTAGAAGAGAGATTTTTTTTTTCCTCCTGTACTTAAAGTTCATGGGACTGTGTCCACCTGGTGGCAACCATCTTGCAATCAGAAAGAAAGAGCTTATAGAAGAGAAGGAACAGAGAGTAAACTGAGCTGAGAAATGCCAAGAGTTGGGACCTCATGGCAACATCCGAGCCCCTGGATACAGCCATGCCTGAAACTACAAGTTCCCATGCTTCTCAAGAAAATATATGAACCAAAACCTACATGTTAGCCTAAGTTAGCTTGGTTGAATTTTCTATTACTTGTAACCAAGAATCCTAACTGGTAACTTGCTCAAGCTGACACATAGGATCTTGAATATAATGACTGCCTGTACCTTTAAAAAATGTCAATATTAGGGAAGTTTACACTAGTGTGCAGCTTCCAGAAACACGTGAGAAGGACAGGAATAGCTGTAGCTCTTGTTAGTGTCTAGAAAGGTCCTGGATTTAGAGAAATGCAGATACTCCAAAAAAAAAAAAAAAAAAAAAAAAAAAGGCGAGGACAGTGAATTCAACAGTGCATGATGCTTTGTAACAATGTGTTAGCTAGAGCTGAATTGCTGGGATGCAGTTCCTCTAATTCACCTAAAATTTGAGAAAGAGAATGGATGTTATCAATCCAAATGAAAATAAACACTAGGCTCACTGTAGCAGGTTTAGCACAGTAACTAACGGCTAAACATAGCAACTCTGTCTAAGGAGTAAAAATAAGCAGGAATTTTCTGTAAAGCTATGTGATCGCTATTTATACTCTCTCCTTATTAAGCCCACTATGAATCCGGCCTGTCACAACTGTCTCTGAGCTGTTCTGCCCTCCCTGAGCCCAGAGTTAGTCTCTTAGAGGTATAGCCTGACTCCAAGGTAAACAGCTCCTGCTGAAAGCTGAAGGTGTCAGAATTTGTCTGATGTGTTTAGTGTTGTGTTATAACAGACAAGAAGAATACAGCTTATTTTCAGACCTGTTTTTCAGGCTTTTTACAACGTAAAGCTCAAAGCAAAGAGGATGAAGCAGAATGTTGTAGGTCCTTGTGTGACACTTAGAAATGAAAACAGGCCCTTGTGGAAGAAAATCCATGCTAAAAAAATACAGAAGAGTTCCAGATGGTGAAGTCTATTTACTGTGAAGCAAAACTGTGATGAAAGTGGGGAACGTCTCAGGCAGATCAATTACACAAGATAAATCGATTGAAGATGTTCTACTGGGATCTCGCTAGCATGGAATCCTGGAATGGGAAGACAACATTAATAGGCTTTCCCTGCTTTGGTGCCCAAAGAAGTAAAAATCATACTGACATAAGAAACAAAACAATTGTAATACTATAGATGAAAAGCATATGTTCAAACAAAGTCAATTATGGGCTGCTCCTTGCACATGCCCTTTATGTTCCGGCCTCTGGGTCTTTCCATACTGTTCCCCATGCCCAGCATACTCCTGGTAACTTTGGTCTAAACCAAACCCACCTTTCAAGACCCAGTTCAAGTGCCAAGTTGATCACAAAGCCTCCCTTGACCATCCTAGCTTAAAGTCATCTTTGCGGTTAGGGAATTTCAGCAGCGCTTTATCCTGTAGCATCTAAATTCCTCCATGTTGTTTTATAGTTTGTATGTTATATATT
Organism: Panthera leo; assembly: GCF_018350215.1. NCBI lineage: Eukaryota > Metazoa > Chordata > Mammalia > Carnivora > Felidae > Panthera > Panthera leo. The sequence continues at coordinate 118,819,848 of NC_056679.1, read as the reverse complement.
AATAACTTACGAATATATTTTCTATTTCTTTTACCTTTCATTATTAAGGGCACTATGTCAATGTACGTCATCTTTAACACGATGTGCTTACATCCTGAGGACGCTCAGTAATTCACTGAGTGACTGAGGAATACTTTAGTTGCAGGAGTCTGGAACACCTTAAACCAGAGAAAGGAAAAAGGGGTCCAAGAAGCCACCTCTCTAGTATTGCTCTATCTGTGCATAATTGTGATCAGGGCAACGGGTCTTTCTCCTTGTGGGAAACAGGGCTGTTCATCAATCTGAAGGGCAAGAAAGAGTAGTAACCCTTCTTCCAGAAGAAAAAACCCCTAAGAAAATACTATGGTCAACCTAGTTCTAATCCTCTGTGCCCCGCATTTCCCCACACTATTACCAGAACTATGACATAAAATCTACATCAGTGAACAACAAGGTTTCCAATCACTCTACCAAAAAATCAATAATTTTGGACCCATGATTTTATTATAACCATTGAAATCTAAGATACAGCACATTTTCCCCCTACCTTTCAAAACCAGACTATACCAAATGGAGTTTACTTTATTGAGACATGAGGATTATAAACATCAATTACTGTTTGTATTGTCATATACACGTCAACTCAAGGGGCTGTTGGGTATGAAACGTGGCTTGCTTTTTATCCAGGCCTCTGTATTACTATAGCCTCTCTCTTTTTTCCCCTAAGTTCTCTGTATCTTGCCTCATTAGCGATTAACTTTTGTTAAACGAACAGGTGAAGAGCTACATTCTAAAATACTGGATGATGGGAAATCTAGGAGTCACGTGTGTTATAACTGGGTCCAGAATAAGGTACACCTTGAAGGTGGCAACCTTAGAAGCTGCTTCCTGCTCAGTTCCTGCTGAAAGGTTGTGTAACCCAGCCCCTCTGGCCATAGATGATTAAACCAAAGAAGCACCTGCCTCAGGGTCTCTGGCCCATAGGTGCCCCCCAGCCAATGACAGCATCCAGAGCAAAGCTGAACTCAGTCAGACTCTCTCTTTCTCAGGAAACAGTACTGGGAAGCAGAGAATTAGGTAGAAGCACAAGATGAAATCCAGGGGAGAGCCGCACTGGGGCTATAAGGGGTCATGGTACTCCAACACCATGGACGCAGAGCCATGGGGGGGCAAAGATGCACCTTGACCCACCAGACGGCTGAAGGCTGGTGATGGGGCGCAAAGATAGCCGCTCAGCTTCATTTTGGTCCTGGCTTTCCTCCAAGTGGATCTACGGATCTCTGGCCTGTGCTTCTGCTCCATACTCCCATGATCCTCCGAAGTGACCGAAGGCGTGAGCTCTCCTGGCTCCTCAGAGTACTTCAGTGCACACCGCTGGGCGCGTCTCTGGGATTGGTCCACGTGAGTCAGGTTGTGTCCCTTTGGAACTGGATATGATGGAGTCCTGGAGGCAGCCTGCCTTCCCACCCTGCGCCCATCCGAAAGCACCTCAGTACTCCCTCCAAAGACATTTCATGTCCTCAGGTATTGTTAAAATAACAACTCTCATGGCAATTATGGCAGGTAACTTTTAATGGGCATTTACTATCTAGAAGCCATGGAAGTATGTAAACTACTCCATTTAATCCTCACAACAACCCTACAAGGTAGATACTATTATTATTCCTGTTAAATAGATGAGGCAACAAGCAACTTCTTCATGGCGACACAGCTAGTAAGCAGTGAAGCTGGGATACAAACTCAAGTCTGTCCCAGGGCCTATGTAACACTGTGATACACTGAATAATGCAAAGTTCGTTTTACTAAAGACTCACGAAACCCATGGGGGAGGGGAAGGAAAAAAAAGAAAAAAAAGAGGTTAGAGTGGGAGAGAGAGCCAAAGCATAAGAGAAAACTGAGAACAAACTGAGGGTTGATGGAGGGTGGGAGGGAGGGTAGGGTAGGTGACGGGCATTGAAGAGGGCATCTTTTGGGTTGAGCACTGGCTGTTGTATGGAAACTAACTTGACAATAAATTTCATATAATAAAAAACATAAAAAATTAAAAAAAAGACTCACGAGAAGACTTGGAAGAAGATTCCTATCTCTGAGCACATCTGAGAAACTCCGTAAGATTTACTTCTTTTTTATTTATTTTTTATTTGAGAGCAACTGAGGCAGCAAGAGTGTTGGAGCAGAGAGAGGGAGAATCCCAAGCAGCTGCGCAGAGCCCGTTGTGGGGCTCGAACTCATGAAGCTGCAAGATCATGACCTGAGCTGAAACCCAAGAGTCAGATGCTTAACTGACGGAGCCACGTGGGTGCCTCAGATTTTCTTTTACATAGTTCTGTTCCCCCACAGTTCTTCCCCAACTGACAACTCCATCATTTCTCCTCCCTCTTTTCTACCCAGCCTCCAAAAATCTCAACCTGTGTACCCTACTCAACAAAACCAAAGCAGGGAGTCCTGATTGTACCCTCAGCTCTGCAGAGGCACAGGTTCCGGTCTCACAGCTACCACACGGAGCAAAGGCAGTCCCACAGTGATGCACATGTAAGCAGTCTTTAAAGGGTCATATCCTCTCCAGAAAAAAAAAAAATGCGGGGGACATTATTATAGATAGCAAAACTCAGGTCAGGTTGTCTGAGCAGACAAAGTGTCTTCTTTTTCTTTTTTTTACTACAAATTCTTTTATTTCTTGATGAATCTGGAGTAAAAGCAAAGCTTAAGGCTGTGGCAGTGCACGAAGAGGATTCTGCCTGAAATCGCATTGCTTTCCTGGGGTCTGGGGGCCCAACGTACTGATTACATATTCATATTCTCGATGAGCACCTTAGGTTTCCACTGAACATTTTGTACACAGAGAACTAATTCTTCCCAAGGTGTGCCTAATTTGGTGGGATGTATGGTGACCTTCTGGTATGAGGCACACCACAAGTGAGGAATAAGGTGTCAAACTGGCTGAGTTTCCACAGGGGTATACAGATAATGGCTAACAGAGCTCTCTATGGCCCAGTGCAGACCAAGTGGTATCCAAGATCTCAACTCAACTTAGGTTTTGCTAAGTCTCCCTTTGAAATGCCACTGGAATTGGTTAGTGAAGTGTACCTTGAAAAGAATAAACGCCAGAAGGTGGTCTTTCTAAAAGCAGAAGAAAAGCCTGGAAAAATCAGCCACGTGTGCAAAGAAAAATACAACGAGGAAAGTTTCTTCCTTTGTAATGATGAACCAGAGTGCTTGCTTGTGGGCATCTGACCTAATTGACTCACGGTGAAATTAAAGGCAGAACTTAATAACTGGTCTGTGAAGAAGGGAGAATTTAGAATTTCCTTATGGACAAAGAACCAGAAAAAAAGAACCTGCACTCCTTCACAGTTACTTGGCTGGTGCATGACAATTGGGTAGCAAAACTTCTTCACTTATTTTTCATTGACTCAGAATTTAAAGAACTACTAATTCCCAAGAACTCTCCTTTTCCATGCAAGTAGAGAAAACAATCCTTCAAGTTATGAATTAAATTTCAATTGAACAAGATACTGCTTTATACAAGAAACTGTTATATTTTTGTCATAAGTATTAGTAAGCCAGATATCTGGGAGGAAAAAAAGTCCAAGAGTCCTAATGAGAAATTCTGGTTGGGGGTAGGGAGGCTTCAAAACACAACACAACCAAATGACAGAATTCCAACTTTTTGTTCCTTTAAATATTTTTTCTCTCTCTCCAGCATTCTTATAGTCCAAATTTTAAATGTTATGGCATCTTTAGGGGGGCCTGGGTGGCTCGTCGGTTGAGTGTCAAGACTCCGGCTCAGATCATGATCTCACAGTCCGTGGGTTCGAACCCTGCGTCGGGCCCTGTGCTGACAGCTCGGAGCCTGGAGTCTGCTTGCGATTCTGTCTCTCCCTCCCTCTCTGCCCTTCCTCCACTCACACTCTGTCTCTCGCTCTCAAAAAATAAATAAAACATGAAAAAAAATTTAAAAAATGCTTATGGCATCTTTTTAAACTAAAAAAATTTTTTTAAATGTTTATTTTTGTGAGAGAGAAAGAGAGAGAGAGAAAGAGAGAGAGAGAGAGAGAGAGAGAGAGAGAATGAACAGAGGAAGGGCAGAAAGAGAAGGAGACAGAATCCAAAGCAGGCTCCAAGCTCTGAGTGGTCAGCACAGAACCTGTCGCGGGGCTCAAACTCAAGAACCTCAAGATCATGACCTTAGCTGAAGTTAGATGCTTAACCAACTAAGCCACCCAGGCGCCCCAAATGGCATCTTAAATGTAGATCCATAGAGACTACTGTGAAAAACAAACAAGCAAGCAAACAAACAAACATTTGGGACGCTGCACCGTATTTTCTTTTCTCAGCACAGTGACAATCGGCATTTTCAGCCATAGGCAGTCTCTTGGCTAACAGAATAAAAAAGCTGATTCGTAAAACTACCACTCCTCCCCCCATCCCCCCCTTTCAGTAAACTGGACTGAAGCAGACAAGGAAATTACAAACTTCAAAGTAGATCTAGAAAATGAAGTAGAGAGATTATTGGAAACCCTGCCCACACAACATAAACTGCAAAGGCAATTCATCCCACCATAAATATTTTTAAGTGAATGACCAAGCCACTCACTTACTACTTAAAATCTGTCTCATTTTGGCAGCAAAACTTGCCCTATGTATGTAGAGCTGATTTCTACCATATGGGCTGTAAGAGATCTGAGGGCAGAGTATTTGCTCATCTCTTTCCTAGTGCCCGCAACAGTGTCTTAAACAGTAGGTGTTTAGTATATGTTTGCTAACTGACTGGGAAGGGTCTGTCAGATCGGGCTGATTCTGGCTGATATTTGTGAGGGCTGTAGGGTGCAAGAAGGCTACAGCAGCCCATGTTCAACTGGTGGTGCGGTATACCAAAGGGACACATAAGATAAAGGTAGGTCTGCATTCCAGTGAGAGTTAAGAAAATTTAGAGGGTCGAGCAAGAGCATTTGGTGGGTGTTCTTCCACTAGTAATTATTCACTTGCAGTCTTCCCTTGGGACAGAACTGGGTCTAACTACTGTCTGGGATGATTATGTTGGGCATGTCGATCACTAACATGTGGATCTTGTCTCTACTGGATTAGTGTGTCGAGGATTCCCATGACTCCACTTCTTGATTCTTGATCTCCTGCCAGTGTATTTTCACTGTGACAATTGCACATTGTAAGTACTGCCATGGGATGACTAAGGACATATTTCCTCTAATTCCACTTTCACACAAAGGATCAAGAGGAGAATGGGAAAGAGGATGTGTGAGGGTGTGGGGGCTGTTTCTCCCCCAGAGGAAACCAAGAGTTCCATGGCACTCCTATCATGAAGTCTGTGCTGTAAGGCACGGCGGATGGAAGTTAAGGGAGGATACAGGCTTCCTCGGAGACAGAATTGAGGTCAACACATTTGCTTTAGATAAGAAATCTCTCTTGTGCTTCAGCTTTGGGTTTTCCAACTTTCAAGCAGTATTCTTCAAGTCCAAGAACTGAAGTTAGTGGGTTTTCATCATCCTTGTGAGGGATGACTGACGTGGCATGGCGCCAGCCTTGCCAATGTCATTGTCCATCACATCCCTAAGTGTCGCGACTCTTAGATTCTCATCTGCAAGCTGTACCTGCTTACGTCTTCTAAGGTTGGGAGTACAGTAGTGAACAAAATAAACTGAGTAGAGCTTGCCAACTTGCTCAAAACCCAAGATGATTTCTCTATGTCACTGCTTTCAGTCACTAGAACAACAACAAAATCTCTTTTGAGTGCAAGTAATCACAAACAGTATCACTGCTCCTACTCCTACAACAGAAGCTGAAAAGGATTATAAAAATAATTGTTCCTTTTTTCATTAGCCTGAAGCAGGTGATCCTACTGGCTAGAAGGCAGGGGGTAGTGATGAATACAGGTGATTTAAGCAGTGTGTCTGAGGTTACCAGGGCAACTGCTAATTATTATGGAATAACTCTAGTGTACCTCCATAAAGGTCAAGAGTTAAGGTTTTTCCATTATATATTCTGCTTTAAAATGGGGGTTTTAAAGGAAATTGGGGGAGAGAGCAGATGGAGAATGACAGATGAAAATCAGGTTAGAGAACTATATATAGCACAAGAAAATTGAACTACTTAAATTTCACAATGTTGGTTTAGGAGACGGTGGAGGACTTCATGAGTAAACATAAAAAATGACTTTCTGATTTCCTTAAGTTAGGCTTCTCAAATAAGTAAGAAATCTGAAATCAGGCCAGATGCAGGGATCTAACTGCATCTACTTTACCTAGCTCCTTGAGACAAATTTCCTTTCCTGCCTGAAGAGTTACCATTTTCTAACCTGACCTGGACAAGAGTCATTTGGCCATTGAAATAATAATTCAAGAAAACTTGACTTCACTGAAACTCACCAAAAGCTATACCTTCTTGTTATAGGTCTTATTCTTCAAACAGGGTCTAACATCCTTGGTTACTGAGGATGTAACAAATTTTAAAAGTTTCACAAAATTCCTCTGTTCACTTCGGCAGCACATATACTAAAAATTCGAATAATAAGGATAAGATTAGCATGACCTCTGGGCAAAAATGACACACAGATTGTAAAGCATTTCTTATTTTAAAAATCAAACCATCATGCTGTATGCCTTAAGCTTACATGGTGACGTGTGCCAAATATTTTTCAATAAAACTTGGAAATTAAAGCACATTTAAAAAAATCCTTCGCACAAAGATGTACCTCATAAATTTAAGAAAAAAAATGAAATGGTGATTTTAAAACTGAGAAAATCGACTTCTGGGTTTTCGAAATGGAACAATCAAGGCATGCACACGGTAAAAAAATTCTAACACTACAAACGGGTAGTGTTGAAAGGAAACATCAGTGTCCCCTGCACCAAAGGCCACTGTCCCACGTGCCTCTATGAGAGACAACCGCATATATTCACTCCCCTGTATCTTTCCAGAAACATTACAAACATGTACACATATCTGCAGGTGTATATATCACTGGAGTCTTACACATAAGTAGGATTATACCACGCACACAAATGGTTTTCAAATCTAGCTGAATATCAAAACCACCATGGAAGTTTAAGAAAGATACCAAAACTCAGATACCACCCCAGGCCAAGTAACTCTGAGGCTCCGGGAAAGGAGTGTTGGCATTTTTTTACTTTAGGTTCCCCAGGTATACTAATGTGCATCCTGGGCTGAGAAACACAGCACCCTGCTTTTCCCTTAATGGACCTTAGAAGGTTATTCATACCAGCACAAATACAACTCCTTCATTCCTCTGCTGTACTGGTTAGCAGTATACTCCGGGATTTATTTTGGCAGTCTTTTACTAATGGTTATCCCTTCAGGTCCCACACTGTGGCTTCTATAAGTGGTGTTACAATATACATATGCACTGGAGAACATCCACTGTCCTTCCTGCCCTCTTTTCCCTAAGAGCTAACTAACACGGATTACATCCTGCACCCTCTGGCTTCCTGTTGGGGCCACCAAGGGGGGGAGCTCGTGCAAGAGATCACCAGCAGAAAGGAGAGAGCCAAGGTATTTATTCCCTTGTCTCCCTGAGAGGTTGTCTGCACATGGGTGAGCCCCTTGACGAAAATTCCTCTCAAGGGACTGACTCTATAGACCTCTCTTTGCTTCGGGTCTGGCCACCATTTTCTATGCAAGTCCCTCCAGCCTAAGGATGATAACTGGTTGGGTGCGACTAGCCCTGGTTTACTGTACTATCTCTTATGAATTTCTTGCCTCCAATCCTTTATAAATAAACCATCCCTGAATTATGCTATTTTCATGGGGCTGATGTTTCTTCTTAGGATTCTAATACATTATCCTTGGGCAGATATCTTCGCATTTATTTCTTTGTGGACAATATCATCTTGGCTCCCTCTGAAGACACAGCTTCTTCACTTAAGGCAAAAAGAGGTAAGGGGGGGGTCTGTACAGCAACTATTTTATTCCTTTACTGCACATTTTTGACAGTGACCCAGGCACACCCCCATCACCTGTCCAATTTGTAAGGACTATTGAAGGGAACACTGAAGCAATGTCTTGGGAAGAGCTCCACTGCTTCTTTGGGAAAGAAGCTAATAGGCACTAAAAGAACACGATAGAACCAATGCAGTGAATGACTAAGAGGCAGAATTTCAGAATGCTTTTAGAAACTCTTTTTCTTTTTGTCACAATGACAGTCAAATTTACACAGAGTCACAGGCTGGAAAGGAATTCCTGAGGCTAAATTATCCCCCAGTGAAATCTCAGGATTGCAATTAGGTTCTCCTCTAATTAGTATCGTTCCAATTGGCTCCACCCAACAGAGAAACAATGGGAGTAGATAGATGGCTTGACAAGACTCTGGAGAGTAAACACCTGAGCCTGCTGACTTTGTGCAAACAGCTTGAAGCCAGTCTTGAACGAGGAGTGCTTTGACTGCTTTCAGGGGATTTGGTTATTTGTAGTTAACTTAGTTTTAGGTGTTTTATTTTAAAATTACCTCATTATTTTTAATATGGGTTCTTTGTGTCACACCAGGATCAAACAAAAAAATAAACACTGAGTGTCTACTGTTACCACCGGAAAAAATCGATAGTAAGGATTTGTTCATAGTAGGGCAACAGTCTAAGAGCAAACCAGTTTTTGCTTAGCATAAAAGAAAACCAATTTTTGTTAGCCACTTAATTATACAGGCATTAATTCATCTGACCCTCACAACAACCTTGAAGGTAGGTCTTGTTATTACTACAATTATTTTTATTACTGTTATTATTCCCATTTCGCAGAAGAGGTTTAGCTCAGAGAGGGAAAGTAATTGCACAAGTTGACAGGAAACAGCAGGGCCAAAGCTTCACTACCAGGCCACGTGGGTTTTTCCTGACACCAGATCCCAAAGCTTTTCGGACATGATATAGCCCATGTCAGCCTTCAGACAGCTATTTGTAACCATAAATGCTCTACAGAAGGACTGTTGCCCTAATAGTGCCATCCATTAGGAAAAATACATTTCCCCCCTCAAAAGTAGAGTGTTCACATAGAAAAGCATTTCTTAAACTATAGACTACAGTTTTAAGAGGCTAAAGAGAAGTGCCGTAAAGAGCATGTGCTAAGGTCAAATACATTTAGGAAACGTGGTATAACACATGCCCTTTGGGAGATTCACAATGGACATCTTAGTGGCTCAAAAGTCCTCGAGACAAGAATCTGTTCAACTGTATCCAACTCAGCTCCTACTCTTCCCCACCTGTCCCCCTCCTCCTTGCACCAATTTGGGGAATGCTGATTTAAAAGTCTCAAATCTCCTATACATGTTAATGGTCATCTACCATGTTCCAAGCTGTTTTCCTCTCAATGCAAAGGTCTTCATCTTCTCGTGTTACACATACAGTAGGTGCTCAATAAAAATATCTGTTGGTTTAATTGGTGCACCGACCCTTTCTTGATTTGTGACCAAAAAGCATGCATTTGCAAAGCCGCAGGCTGGCTTCCCTCAGGCTTTGGAAAGTGCAGCCCTGGTGAGCTAATTGGGCTCCTCTGAGAAGCAAACTCATCAGTCATCAGCCTCACAAGTTGTGACTAATCTCAAAGGCCAGAGGCAGGGTGTTCTGAAGCCCCTCTACTGTCATCACTGCAGGGACAACCAGAGTGCTAGGGATGATGCAGGCATGGTCCTGCAGGCTTTACAAGGAAGTAAATTCTATGTTTATTCTTGTGGAAGTCCATCCGCCCCATGAGCTCTATGCCTGTGGTTCTCACACTTCAGGATGTATCTGAATCACCTGCAGGGCTTGTTGGAACACAGAGCCCCAGGTTCCTCTTCCAGAGTGGCTGATCCAGCGAGTCTGCAGTAAAGCCTGAAAGTGGGTATGTCTAACGGGCTCTCAGGTCGTACCAGGGACCCTGAACACCTGACTGGGCTAAGCCCCTACCCTGGAAGACCTACGTAGCTGAGAGCAAAGGAAGTCTACACTGGATCCTGCATGGTTTTCTAGATACTTAATGCAGAGAAGGGGTGAAAAATAAGATCATGAGGCTGTTTCCAACTAGAGATGTGTTCCTAGCTAAGTAAGCATCTGCTTTCCAGACTGACCAAAAAGGTTTAAAAAGGAGCACTTTAATATGATTTTAATTTACTCCATTTAGGATCTGAATCTACTGATAAGATTTCCCCAAAGTACACATGTAGGGAGAGAAACAATTCCAAATCTAATTCTAAGGGACAAAAATGGCAACTTGAAGTTCCTTCAAAGTCCCCTCATAGGCTTGAAAGTGCTAAAAGCCATGCGCAAAATATTAAGCCTATTTCCTTCCCTAAAGATTGGATCAAAAATTCGAGATTTACAAATGCCTAACACCAACTTACCTATAAGATACAGTGCCATGAGCCATGTCAGAGCAGCTAAATTCAGATTAAATTCACTTATTTCTATGTTTAATTTCCACTATGCTGGAAAACAGGGATGTGGCTAAGGACTTGAACGATGTCCCGTCCCCGCCTCCTCCCATACCCCCTCTGCTGACAGGCTGTAGAGATCCAAGTGGCACTGACAGCCTTGTTGCTTGGGAAAGAAATCCTGCTGGGTCATGAAGTGTGAGGGCTGCCTTGAGCAATTTTTATGTAAAAAAAAAAAAAAGAACTGCTAATAACCAAACACATTTATCCAATAAAAATCAGATGGGTCATCAGGCAGGAATCTCCACCCTCAACCAAGTGAGGCCAGCTGGGCTCCAAACTGGTGAAGGAGATCTTGGCTATGGAATGGGAAAAGCTGACAGGAAGACACTCAGAAAACAAGAATACGGGTCACATCAGTGACAATCTCTAAAAATGCCAAGGGAACGTGGCCTGGTTACTGGGAGGAGTGGTGGCCATGGTGGTCCCAGGAGACTGAGGTGTAAGTGGGATGGTTGTGAGGTGGTCTAAGAAACAACCATGAACGAGCCCGGCTGGAACCACCCCAGAGGTTGTGAGGAGGAACAAGAGGAGGCAACGGATCCCTTGTGGAAAATGATGTTGCTTTCAAATTATTTCCCAAGGTGGAGGATGCCACCACTTTTTCAGGCAAAACAGTCTGAAGAGACCTTTTGTGCCTGGAGGTGGGTGAGAATCAGAATCCTCACTCTTAAGAGGAAAGATCCTCCTCCACAGAAAGTGATTCAGCCACAGAGGAAAACTTCCTCTTCGAATCTCTGCATTCCAAAGAATGACAAATCAAGATCATTGTAGTAAAATCATAGCTGCCTGTTTGGGTGTAACTCTTTGGACATAAAATCACACTTAGGTGATGAAATTACTTAAAAATATACCGTTTATTATCACCGTTTAATGCATACTATTCATTCTGTGATTCATTTGGCCTCAATAAATAACAGCTATGCACACAGCTCAACCCCCGTGGGAGGTGGATGTTTCCAAATTGTTCAGCAACAGGCATGCCTACCCCCAAGCTGGTCTGGGTTTCAAGAGGGGCAATGCCTGCCCGTAGAGAAGTTCCTCCTTTTCACTGATAACTCAATGACCGGACTGACAGCTCCAGTGTCACAGTGTCCGATTCCAGGTGGGAAGTTGGTGCGGGAAGGCAAGGGGAACAGCCTGGGACATCTGTCCATGCACGAGAAAGACACACGGAGGTTGAGGGGATAGAGAGACAGGAAGGAAATAGGGAGGAGGGCAGAAGTCCCTCCAAAACAAACTAACTGCTATTCACAGTGGAAAGCACTAAAGTAACTTGCCTCCTTTCCCTCCAAATCAGTACTTCCTCTATTCTGCCTTAGTTTTCTCCACAGAACTTTCCAACATCTGATATACAGGCACTGATGTACCTCCTGTCTCCACTATGAGACAAGACCACGGAGGACAGAAACTCCCCTGTGTGTATCACTCCATCTTCAGCACTCAGAATAACGCCTGGCCCACAGGAGGTGTTCAAGCACCATGTGCTGAGTGAACGTTGACTGAACTAAGTAAAACAGAAGTAAACTTTTGCAGATACCTCTCAAGTTTTCCCCAGATTTCATCTGAGAGAAGCTGAATCAAAGTCAGGAGGAGCCAGCACTGCTTCAGAGAAACAAGGCAGCCTGGAAGCAGGCCCTGTTTATCTTCTGAATTCCAGAGGTTGTTCTCTCGCCTCTCCCTGGCCACAAAGAGGTAGAGGGTGGTTGACTGTGGCACAATTTGAAGGCATTTGGCATGCACACACCTTTTAGGTCACCAGAAATAACTTGGAAATGGGTGTGTGTGTTTGTGTGTGTATGTGTGTGTGTGTGTGTGTGTGTGTGTGTGTGTGTGTATGTGTATGTGTGTGTGTTAAGCAGCAGGGACATGAAAAAATCATTTTATTTATGAGGCTACTGGGCAGGGAGTTATTTTCTAGGGGTGGGGACCACTCAGGCAGGGAGAACTCCAAGGGTGGGTTCCTCCATGGCTAGAATCATCCTTTATCCTCCTAGCGTGCTTTCCATCTTAACAAGCCCTTCCGTCCCTTCCCCAGCGGTCTGAAGAAAGCATTCACCTAGGAGTTTTTAACTTGAGGGAATTACTCAAGATTTTTATGTCCCTAGTGGGACGTCCCCTGACTTCTTTCTCAGTATCTGTTTACTTCCTCCTTAAAAATCACTATCTTCCAGAAAGGCAGCGGCATAAGGCCAACTCCACTGGTCACTGGGAGAGTAGAGAGTGACTTTTATTTTGTCAGTCCTTTGTAAGCACCATCTGAACAACCTCCGTTCTCAGAGACAGGTCAGCCCCGCTTGGTCTGGCCCAAGGAGGGGGGGGGGGGGGGGATGGGCATGCCTGGGGCTGAGGACTGGCACCAGCCAGTCTATGCTGGTGTCAGCAGTAAAACCCTGGGTTTCCTGCTTTCCATGCCCGTGTTTGAGCTATCTTTCTGATTGCCTCAGTCATTAGCTATGGGTTTTGCTTTGTCTCTTAACTTCTTAGAATCTCATTTATGAATCGTTTCTTTCAAAGAAGATTCTGAAAACTGACAGGCTAGTCTCCATGCTGCCACTCTCTACAATGAGAACCTTTACTGCCTTTCTACCTTACCCAGGCGATGCAGCCCTCTCTCAAGGAAGTTTGAGGGCTCTGAGGTCACAAACGCACGAGCCTTGTGTCATTTAACTATTGCTGAATAAACTGGTCCAAACTCAGTGGCTTAAAAAACCACGATGTATTATTTCTCATGAATCTGTGGGTTGAATGGGCAGCTTCTCTATTTGTCCTTCTTGGACTCATGTGGCTGCATTCAACTGATTGGTGGCCTAGACTTGGGCTTGACTGGGATGGCTGGGCTTCTCTCTCCAATGATCTTTCATGCTCAAGGAGGCTAGACTTGACTTTTTACATGGCAGCTGGATTCCAAGATGAGATGGGAAGCTACAAGGTCCTGTGGCCTGGGCTCGGATGTTACACACAGTATCATCTGTACCACATTCTCTTGGCCAAATCAAGGCAGAGGATGAAGGCCAGCCCAGATCCAAGGAGTCCATCTCTGAATGGGGGCTGCAAAGCTTCTTTGACCATATTTAATCTATCACAGGGATACAGCCAGAAGATAAGACAGAGTAAAGCAGGCCAGTTGTGAGGAGATAGCCCCTGTGGTGAGCATCATCTGTTACCAAGTAACACATGGATTTAGCATGGTCAAATCTAACTTTTCAAAAGAAGTTGGAAATCCAGATTTTAAAAAAAATGTATTAATAGACTTAATTTTTTAGAGCAGTTTTCAGGTTCCAGAAAAACTGCTCAAAATAACTAAAGTTTCCATGAAATGTCTCCCCACTGCCTAAATTCCCCTGTAATTAACATCTCTCATTTGTGAGGTACATTTGTTGCAAGTGACAAACCCATCTGATACATTATTAGTAACTAAAGTCCATGGTTGACGTGAGGATTCACTCTGTGACCCACTGGTTTTACGGGTTTTGATAGATGCATACTGTCTGATACCTACTGTTACAGTACCATGCAGAATGGTGTCACTGCCCTAAGAATGCCCGGTGTTCCAACTACCCCTCCCTCCTGCCCACTCATCTCTTTACTGACTCTATGGTTTTGTCTTTTTCACAAGGTCAGATATTTGGTATCATAAATTTTGTAGTATTTTCAGAGTGGCTTCTTTCATGACTTCACAGCTCACTTCTTTTTATCACCAAATTATACTCCATTGTCTGGATGTACCACAGTTGGTTTATACACTCACCTACTGAAGAACACCCTAGTTGCTTCCAAGTTTTGGCAATTATGAATGAAGCTGCTATAAATACTCATGGGCAGGTTTTTGTGTGAACTTCAGTTTTCAACTCATTTGAGTCAACACTGAGGAGTGTGATTGCTGGACCGTGTTGTATGAGAAATCTATGTTTAGCTTTCTAAGAAACTGCCAAATTGTCTTTCAAAGGGGGTATCTCATTTTGCATTCCCACTGGCAACGCATGAGAGTTCCTCTTGCTCCACATCCTAATAGCATTTGGTGGTGTCACTGTTTTAGATTTTAGGCATTCTAACAGGTGTACAGAGAGAGCTCATTGTGTTAATTTGCGATTCCCTAATGACCTAAGATGTTGAGCATCTTTTCATATGCTTATTTACCTCTAAATGTTTTCCTTAGTGAGGTGCCCATCCAGATCTTTTGCCCAGTTTTGAATTGGGCCGTTTGTTGAATTATTACTGAACTTTAAGATTTCTTTGTATATATTTTGCACACCGATCCTTTATCAGGGATGTGTGTTGCAAATATTTTCTCCTATTTTGGGTTTGGCTTTTCTTTTTCTTAATAGTATCTTTCATACAGCATAGGTGTTTAACCTAAATGAAGTCCAACTTACCAATTTTTCCTTTCATGGATTATGTTCCTAGTCATTGCCAAACCCAAGGTCACCTAGATGTTCTCTGAGGTCATCTTCTAGAGATTTCATAGTTTTGCATTTTACGTTTCAGTCTATGATCCATTTTGAGTTAATTTTTTGAAAGGTATCAAGTCTGTATCTCTATCTACTTACCTACCTACCTACCTACCTATCTATCTACCTATTTTGCATGTGGATGTCTAGTTGTTCCAGCACGACAAGTTGGTTTGATCTCAAGGTCATGAGTTCAAGCCCCATGTTGGGTATAGAGATTGCTTAAGTATAAACAAACAAACAAACAAATAAATAAACAAATAAACGTTGGCTTAGTAGTAAACGTTGGCTTAGTAGGTGTTGTTTTTGTTTTGTTTTTTGGTGGGAGTGGTAGGGGAGAAAGGAAGCTCCCTTTCTCCCAGCATGCAGGTCTGTAGGCTGTTTTTCTCCACTGTGGATCATCTTTGCCTCCCTCATTCCCCCTTATCTGCAATGACCTTCATCCATCCATTTTGATCTATAAAGTCTTAGCTAACGCCAACCTCACATTTCATCTAGCCACCCTTTCCGATATTCTCACTGGCGCACGTACTCAACATAATCAGTTTAAAGTTGGTGAGCTCTGGGGGCTCCTGGGTGGCTCAGTAGGTTAAGCATTCGACTTTGGCTCAGATAACGATCTCACAGTTCATGGGTTCAAGCCCTACATCAGGCTCTCTGCTGACAGCTCAGAGCCTGGAGCCTGCTTTGGATTCTGTGTCTCTCTCTTTCTCTGCCCCTCCCCTACTCCTACTCTGTCTCTATCTCTCAAAAATAAATACATGTTAAAAAAAAAAGTTGGTAAACTCTAAAAGCACTTATGCACTATAAATCCCACTTAGCACTGCCATATACCATTGTCCTCCCTCCTCAGACACACTTTATAAACTCTTGGGAAGGCCAGAAATCCTCTTTTTCTCTTTTACCCCTGGTAGCTTAGCATAGGTCTGGCCACACAATAGGTCAGCAATAGTTGCTGACAATTTTAGACTGGACTTTGGTCCTGACTTAGGTGTCTTCTGATCTTCAGGAGAGATGGGTACATTTAGGAGGTCTGCCAAAGATGCAAACACTGCAGCCTTGCCCTGGCATGGCTCGAATGGCGCATCTCTAATTTTGATGCCTGATTTAGCATTATGCCCACACAAACAAGAGGGCCCTGATCTCCTTGGAGAATTAGGAAAGTTTTACCAATGAGACAGCAAAATGTGGTCCCTAAAGTACCAAAGGATGCTGAGTCACAAAGCATGTTCCTTTCATTATGACTATTACACGGTCATAATGACCGTTCCAGTCATTATGAAAACAATGAAAAGCAAATATATGAAATAAAAAGGAGAACAGACAGCTTCTGGTGACTGGTTCCCCACCTTATGCCTAATTAATATTCAAACTAATGGTAATCCCCCACCCCCTGACTTTGTTTTCTGTTTTCATCTGCATCATTAAGTGTTCCCGTTCAAGGATCTCTGTGTACTTTAAAGTGAACAATGATGGAGGGAATGGACCCTTTCATTCCCCAGGGTCTCCGTTGGTTGTGACTGAGCCCAATCACCATGGCATACCGTGCTGACAGGCTTCTCAGAATTAGTTTTCTGAGGCAAAGTATTGTGGCTTCTGTTGCCAGGATCACCTAGTTTCTGTCCATAGTCCACCCAAGCAAATCACAGGCAGGAAAAATGAAGGCGGCACAGACTTGGAAATGGCATCTCACTGCCTTGGGTTTCAGAAACGGTCAGTGAACCTGCTGTAGAGCTTACAGGGCCTTTCGTGTGGCCCCTGTTCAGGGCCGTGGCAAACTCTGGTGTCAGTGCCACTATCAATACTGCTTCTACTTCAGGAACAGCCTTGAGCTCAAGACTTATTGATATCAGGAAGGTGTTCACTAGAAGCCTAGAAGGAGAGCAGTCTTGTTGGAAACCTCCACACTCCTGCATCCAACTTTCCTTGAAAGTCAAACAAAGTCCAATTGTTCCTGGCATCACCCTTCCTTCCCTGGGAAAGCCCCCAAATTCTGCAGCAGGCAGGGAACGGTCACTATGGATGGTGTGAAGCAGGCAGAGTGACCCCCAGTGTTTTATGTGGAACAAATCACATCTAGACAACTGAAAAATAAAAATCCAAAGTTCCTTGCTCCAGGACCTGTTTAAAAAAACACTGTCCCATTTATTGCTTCGCTGCCAAAGCAGTCCCTTCGGACATACTGTACTCAGTGGTGACTCAGGGGGCTCCCAGCTACTTAAAACAAAGATTAAAGACCACTAATTGGTTGTGCCGGCTACCATCAGGGGACGGTAAGCAACCTGGGCTAGAAATTCAACCTCGCTCATGCTGACCAACCAATCACATCAGTTACCGACAGGTACAGAAGTCTGGACAAAATGGGGAGAGGGGAAGAGAGAGGAAGAAGAAACCAGAATGTCCTTCAAGTCTACGAAAGCAGATAGAGGAGTGCTTGACAGAGCCAGACGGCAAGACACAGAGCCTCCACAGGCAAGCACGGCCGTGGAGAAGCAGAAGAGACTCACCACCCATAATCTGAACAAGTTAAATTATTTTGAGCTCTTGAGGCACTGGTATACTTCTTGGTGAATAACCGTATTTCCCACCAGGTAACAGGGAAGTAATTCCATTTCCTGAACATCGAGGTAGAATTTAAAGCTGCCGACAACTGAAAACAGACCATTATTTTCCCAGTGTATGATTTCATCTGATGCTACTGTTTCATCTGCAGTGTAAGCACCCCTTAAGTCCACTTTAGAGTCCTTTCCCCAGCCCCACCCCCCAAGCCTTAATATCCCTTACTCTCCTCCAAGGCAAAAACTGTTGGACCCATTTTGCAGCTCTACAAACCGTGAATATCTTAGAGACACAGAATGGCAGGGTGTGAGGATGCAACCAAGCCACGGAGAGGGGTAGGAGAAGGTTCTCGTATCCTGGTGACTCGCTAAGTGCAGTGACTGCTCTGAAGGCAATCTGTGGCTGAACCTCAAACTATTTTTACTAGAGAAAGGCAAGGTCAGCTCCGTTTTTCCCGAGTCTTATTCAACTGTAGCCTGACGGTCCAGCTGTGCTGGTCATGGTCTCACATACTTTCTGCAAAGGCTCCGGTTGACAGGATTTATGCGTTGGTCTGAAGAAGCATGCTAGGCAATGTGGGAGGAAACCGCAAGACAGTGGATCTACTTCCCGAGGAGGAATGGACAAGCAGCCCCCAAACTGCCTGTTCTGGGCTATGGGTGCTTACCACCCAAAGGTGAAGTAACAAAGATTCTTCTCTTTTCTAGCCTCTGATATGTGATCACAGTCATGCTAAGGTTTGAGGATCTGGAAACTCAAAGGGCTACTGGACAGCTCTTCTTTCTAGAAGGAGACACAGAGGTAGCACTGGACATACTCCACATCATCAGGGAGAAGGGAAACCAAGACAACATAAATGAGAGAAGCAGACTTGGCTACTGATCTTCTGAGTTACTACAGTGCCTGGATGTTTTGTAAAACTAAAAGAAATCGCTTTTCATGCCCAGCAGCCAGCACAGTCAGTAGCCATCACCAAAGCCACCTCAGCAGGATGGTAAATCAAAGGTCACCAAGGCCAAGAAGCGGTATGTTAAGAATAATGATTCCCCTCTGAGATGATGATGCTTAAAAAAATCCACAACAAACTAGCCAAGCTCCACACTTAGGAAGAAGGTTAAAATCATGTTCACGGGACAATGCTCAGAGTCAGATGGGGCCAGAAGGCCAATTCCAGGTGGAATAGCTCAGCAAGGGCCTACGGTGCGGCAGGCAGCCGGACATCATACTTACAGCGAGTTGGGCCGGGTGGGTTTGAGCACATCGAGATCCGGGTCACTGGAGTTCATGTTGGGCTGTAAGCTGCTGTTGGAATTAAGGATGCTGTTTGCATTTGATGAGACGACAGATTCTAAACTGGAGTTGATGATGCTGTTTCTTTGTTCCTCTGTGGGAAAAAAAAGGCCAGGAGCCCCACATTACTATTATTTCATAGGGATATTTTGTTCCTACATACATACAAAAACTTAGCAATCATGAGAATGGATTGAGATCTCAACAAAACTAAGAAAAAGACATAGGAAAGGGTAGGAATTACAGGCGGAAAAGGAAGAGGAAAGGAAACAGGAAAACACATGAGTTTCAACTTTGGAGCAACCCCCCCCCCCCGCACTCCCCCCCCCCAAACCTGACAACACGGACCAGCCATTTTCCTCGGGGTCCTACCACCGCACCATAAATTGTGTGTCTTCATTTGACTGGCAGATGGGCAGAACAGAGCAGCCTTCACAGCCCCTTGCATTCAAACAGATCCCCTTGGTTTCTGTGCCACTCACCTTTTATTCTAAAACTCTTGCCCCCAGCCTGGTCTTAATTGCTAGGGCCACGTCCTACCTCCAATTCTACAGCACCTCACTATAAAATATCTTCGCCTTGGCCATCAACTTTCTTATGACCCTGCAATGTAAATTCCTGACCACGCCAAAGACAGACCTTTCTGGGTTGCCTCCAGCTCCATGTATTTGATGTCTAGCTTCAAGTTAGTTCTTTGATTAACAGATCTATAAGGGCTACAGAATAGTCTGCATATAAAACACCAAGTACACAGTCCACACAGTTATATTTGGGCTTAGAGAGTATTACTAAGCTGGTAAGGAAGAAACCAGAGTTCTCTTGAAGCCTCCACTCCTGACTGGTTGAGTGGCCTCAGGCAATTTTCACTCTGTTTCTTGGTTAACTCATCTATCAAATGGGGAGAGGGACTGCTGCTTTGCACAGCTTGAGGAGTTCATGAGGATCAATTGGGATCATATGCAAGAATGCATTTTGTAAGCTTCGGAACACTATTCAAAGAAAATAACGTTCTTTTTCTTCCCATCCTTAAAAGCTTGGAATCATGTGATGAAGATAAAATTGGGGGGACGATTTAGCTAAATGGTACAGACACCACTGCTGTAGCAAAAATATTAGTGACTTGGAAGGTCGTTCTTGTCCCACAGTCAATACAGATACACCATAATGAAATCAGTTGCCATTGCAGACAATCAACTCACTTATCAGGAAATAGTATATCTGGGTTAATGCACACTGGACCTTTGAAACAAGCCAGAGGTATACCATGTCCCTAAGAAGACAGACTGACTCATTGACATGGTAGTTTAGAGGGTGACATTTGAACTCAGGTCTCTTTAGGCAATAAAGAGAGTGATGTGATAAAAAATATTTTTCCATTTGCACTAGTCATGTGCATAAAAATGTATTATGCTTATGAGATGATGTTAGAGTAATTTTCACATGTAATACACAAACATACACACAAACACACAACTGAAGCCCCTAATACCTTGGCAAATTGCCAATGCCATGTTTAAAACCCTATAGAAGAGGGACGCCTAGGTGGCTCAGTTGGTTAAGTGACCGACTCTTGATTTCGGTTCAGGTCATGATCTCATGGTTTGTAAGATCAAGTCTTGCACTGGGCTCTGTGCTAACAGGGCAGAGCCTGCTTGGGATTATCTCTCTCTCTGGCCCTCCACTGCTCACACTCTCTTTCTCTCTCTCAAAATAAATAAACTTAAAAAAACCCTCACAAAACCCTATAGAAGAATCAAAAACCACAAAACCCTGTAAGAGTAAAAACCCTTTAAGAGTCAAAAAATCCGGTGAGGCTTTTGGGACATTTCTGAACTCTAAGTACATCTCAAAAACAAGGAGATTATTAACCTGATTCCTGAGATTTAGAACTATTCCTGTTTCAAGAGCTTCAATTCCAACAGAAACAACAACAAATAAAGAGAAACTGAAAGAGTTACAATGAGCCAAGATGCAGGAAAACTACCAGGGCCTTTAAATGGGAACTTGCTATCAGGAAGAAAAACAACTCTAAAATTACATATAGAGGATCACTGAGAAAATGGATATGCCACTTGCCAGTATGAATCACCTAAGTGAAACTTTCCTTTGACCAAAATACTCTTATACAGATTTCTGAAAGACTGTGAGAAGCCCAAGACCACCATATAGAAAAGGGGACTAGAGATGATACCTTTCTGGGGTTCAATGGAGTCAATTTCTGCTTCAGAGGGAAGGAGAGATGAATAGTTTTATTAACTCTAGCTTGAGGACAAGTTTGCATGATGTAATTCTCTGCATTTTCAGGAAATAGAAGAGTATTACCATAGTTGATCTCTCTCCTGTGATTATATTTAGTTGCCCATAAGAGGGCTATGATTCTATAAATTAAAAAGAATGCCTTTCTAAAAATACATTTGTTTTTCTAAAATATTTTTGGGACTTTTTTTCTCCTGCTTACTATCCATTAGGAAAAGAAAGTATCTGAGATAGAATCTTCTTCAATTTTCTTCTATTCAATGAATGTTTATTAAGTACTTACCGAGTATTGGCAATGACTGGCATTGACAGTGAACCTCTACACTAACTGTCAGGTATTTAAGTCAGGTGCATATTAGAGTATTTATTAACTTGCACTTATTCACGTGTTTGTATGTCTATCTTACTTGATAGACTGTAAGCACCTTAAGATTAAACAAACATTGGACAGATAAAACTCTGAAATCACAACTGAAAAAAAAATTAGATAAAGATCTTTGCAACACCCAGGATACACGCAATGAATCACGGGAACCTACCCCCAAAACCAAGAGCACACTGTATACACTGTATGTTAGCCAACTTGACAAGAAGTTATATTTAAAAAAAAAAGATGCTTTGCTTTATCAAACATTTTATCAGAATCCTAACACTCATTTAAGAATCTCATTCTACAAATGGGACTTAGGTAAAATTTTTGGCTTTTTCAACGAGTGAAGCAAGAAGACTGCTACATATGGAAACTGACATGTGTCTGAAATGAACCCACGTGGGAATGAGGACAGGGATGGACAGTGAGAGCCCGACCCTGCCTGGACTTGAAAGCCAAGAGAATTAAATGAGTGGCTAACCCCAAATTGAAATTGAGGATTTCCAGTATTTCATTCAGTGGAGGTCGTTAGAATTCTTTTTTAGAAAATAAATCCTTTTGGAGATTCTATTTCAACTTACATTAGGTATCTCGAGCCTTACAAATATGGCATAACCTATAACAAAATGACAACAAAGGCAAAAGATCAAGGAAATGAGTCCTTTGTCCAACAAGAAGACACAAAAATTTTAATCATAAAACTTCATAGTTCTGCAGTCAAGATAGCTAAATACACATATCAAAAGTCGGACTGTTTGTTACTGGTAAGCCTCGATGGGGCCCATGGTAAGGAAATCTGGAAACCTGGCACTCTTTGACCACAAGACCACTACCGTTTTATTGGACACGAGACCTCAAATAGTGAGAATGAGAGCTTCTAGGTATCAGACTTCTGAGCTGAAACACTGACAGAAGTTTCACCGAGGGTGAGCAGGACAGTCAAAGTTAGTCCAGCAAAGAGGTGGAGAGTAAAATCAACAGCCAATCAAATGTTTTAATGGTTATGGCAAATTATACCAAGACATATTCTAAAACATTTGGTATGAATTAAAAAATAAAGAGAACATGGTTCAGTAATGTCACTCCCAACAGGGGGATCTTTGTCAGGTGGGCAAATGAGTACTTGCCCTAATAGAAAAACATAATGAGAACAGGCAGCCGAAAACACAATTTTTTAAAATGAAATTAACCAAATTGTTCAAATATCAGAGCTGGACCTGTCTGAGACACTGATGATTCAGGCCAGTTCCGGCATCGTCATCAGAAGGTCTAAGAAGGATTGATGACAATTACATTGCTGAAGGAAAGGAAATTACAGGCTAGTGGATTGAAAAAGAAAAACAACAACAGTTATGAGTCAAATCAACAGGATCAGAGAGAACCACTTAAATGACCAAAAGAAAAAGAATGCCCACAACTCAGGAGTATTCCTAAACTGCTTGAAGTCCATGGGGATGCTTGCTTTCTTTAAACATGTTTGTCAACAAGAATCTCTCTTCATTTTAGTCACAGAAAACAAGGGCTTGGAGCAAAGAAATGATAAAATAAATCCCCAAACAACTGTAAACACGTGTGGGTGAGCACTGAATGTTTTTATGAACATATGTTCTACGAAGGGTGATAAACCAGATGTGGTCTTGGGGCTTAGAAATTCAAACCACTCAGGGCAGGGGCATGCATGCGTGCCCACAAAGAACCCCTCCAGGGTCTGTTCCAGTGATCTGTGAGGTGAGCATCAGTCACACATTCCTGGCACCTGGCCCATGCATAATGTACGCTAAAGCTCCATGAGTGGTTACAGGGCAAATAATAAATGTACGGTGACCAAAAGCCATCAAAGCGTATTCTGCTAGCACAGAAAGAGGCAGTTCTGTGCGACTGAATTTTCAGGTGCTTCAGACAGGCACCACTAATGTCCTTGAAACCAAAGTAATGGTTATAGTGGGCAGAGTCTGTGTTTTTTGTACAAATCAGGAGCGGAAAAATAGGACTATGCAACCAAATCACTGCAACTAAAAAAAGAAAGCCACAGAATAATTTTGGTGATATTGTACTTGTTCTGGGAGTTGCCATGGAAATCTGGGAGCTAAGCAACCTCACTTTCCATATTTACCAAGTGACTCCTGCTCACTCTAATGACACTCCCTCCCCACCCCCACCCCCCACACAAAAGGCAGGGTCTGTGTTTATCACGGAACCCAGAGACAAGGCCAGGAATGCACACGCAGCACCAAACCGAATTCACATGTCTTGGCAAGCGTCGACACTCCAGCCCACTGAATACACAGAGTGGGAAGATAAATAGGAAACACAGACTTGCAACGTCACTCCGGGGGAGGTTTCCCACCAGGCGTGGATGTCTGTCAGAATATGGGCTAACATCACCTTTCCATGATGTCTGAGACCTAGATGTCAAAAGACGGGAGAGAAAAGTTGTTTAAGAGCATCTCATGATGCCCAGAGCCCAAAGGAGGGAACACGCTGTATACACGATCAAACAAGGAGGAAAGGGAGTTACCAGACTGACGGGAGTTCTGCAAAGACACAGACTTGAGACAAAAAATACTAAGACAAAAGCAATATACCCAGAGGCTTTCCCTTGCTGTGGCAGGGAGAGAGGTGTACTTTCTCCTGCTTATTAAAGTTTTGCAATGAAGTTGGCAATGTATCATCTTGACAAGATAGGATGATAACAGTATGGCAGCTTAATGAATTTTGCAATAAAAAATGATGAGTGCACAGTAATTTCTGAGTTTTTCATCTCTGGGAAACACCCAAGTACATGAGAAGCTTAGAATCAGACTTTCTGAAGCAATTTTTTTTCCCTTGTAGTTTTTCTTCCTGGTAACAGTGGCGTGCCAAGCCACACTAAAATCTGAGGTGGTATGATTTCATGTTGACCCAGTGTCAGTCCCTATGATAAAAATAATCTGAAAAAGCAGTCTGAGCAATGTGTTTGGGCACATAACATTTTGGGCAATGTTTCAAAAAACAGCCCTAAAAAGCAGTTTGGGCAGTGAGGGACTAAATAGCGTATTGATAAGTACAAAATGTGGTCGATCTGTTGTTCTGACCATAGGACATAGTACATGCTATTACAACTTTTGGCAGGTTGTCCTCAGCAAAAACTACCAATTTTGGTCCTATGTAGAGTGACTGACTTATTTCCTAATCATGGCGCTCATAATAACCCTTTTCTCTGCAAAAGGAAAAAATGCCAATAAAACTGGATTTCACGAGAGAATGGGGGAATCACTGCAGCTGGCCCAGGATTGAAATGATTCACAGGAAAGAGGCTTGCAGGCACATGGGGAAGCCCACCCCCGAAACACCACCATTTCCAAAACCACAATGTAGGAACGAACGTCTACATACGGCTGAACCGGGGGTTGAAGGATCAGAGTTAAATACATAATCTATGTACAACAAAGCCTTTTTTTCTTCCCCCTAGCTGAGCACTTGCTTTGGAGTAGGGACATTCTTCATTTAATCTCTGGTTCCCTGATAAGTGAGGGAATCCACTAAAGAATGCTTATATTAATGTTTAGCAAACAGAAAATGATATATTTATTTTTATACCATGACTCATTGAAAAATGGGCTTGGGATAGTAAAGAAATGTGTGAATAGGTAGTTTGTTTTTAATGATGTAAAAATTAGTCAATACATAATAAAGATGCATTCCTCTCCAACTTCTAAAGTACAGAAAAGCATACAAATATTCCATACTTATTTTGGTATGTCAATGTCCAAATTTTCTATACATAGAAACATACGCATATATGCTTCTAACAAAATAGTATAACATCGTAACTATGGATGAGTTACTTGCTTTGTTCACTTAGTGATAAAGCCAGAGATAGAAGCCTGTAACATGCTGTTTTTCATTTCATGATCTACTTTGAGCTTTTTGCTTGCCATTAGCTTTCCGGGGCATCATTGTTTTAAATGGCCACATCAACTATGTGGTTTTCAGTCACACGTGGTCATCATGCATAATGAAGCCAAGAGCCACGTTACACCTTACAGTCTGTGTGACAGTAGGAATCCATGTGGATAAACACGTCACCTGCCAATACAAACACGTGTGGCCAGAGCACCCAGGATCTGCAGAGGCAACCTGAGAAAACGCACAAGCCGCAGCTTTGAGTGCTGGGAGAAAGACATTATGCGATAAGCCTTTGAATACTATGAATTCCCAGTTATTTTTCAACCAGGAAGACACAAATGAGAAGTATATGAGCTGAATTCTTAACCTCTCACTGGGTCTGTCTGGGAAAGGGTCCAAAATGAATTATATTAGCTAAGAGAATTAATGAGAGCTATAATTCCAGCAGCATGTTAGGGTGATCCGTGTAAAACAAAGCCCAAGAATCTATTCCCACTCCCCAGACCCACCCATGCTACACAACTCATCCTAGCTGCTGATATATGTGAATTCAAGCACCAGAATAGCTCTCTCTGGGGCCAGGGTGACTCTGCATTACTCTCACATAGGGGCCTCTCCTTTGGAATCTGCAAGATCCACAGAGGGAGTATTTCCTCAGTCAAATGTAACGTAAAACTATAGTCTGATGATAATCATCACAATTGTAACTAACATTTATTAGGTGCTTACTACGTTCTAGGCCCAGTGTCAAGTACTTTACATGCACCTGCACTGGTTCACTTAATCATGGTAACTGCCCTCCAAGGAAGCTGTTATTAGTGATCGATTTTGCAAATGAGCAAATGGAGGTTCAGAAAGGGAAACTAATGCACTCTAGGTCTCAGAGCTGCGAGGTCACAGGGATGGCCTGAAACAATGCAGTGTGACTGGAGAACCCCTGCTTTCAACCACCACACCAGGCTGTCACAAACCTCAACAGAGAGTCGAAGAGATGCGCTAGGAGGGACAGAAATGAGCAGCCTTGACTGTCCCTCCTTCCCCCAGGTGTGTGCCTCTCTCACTTCAGCTGGCATCAGCATCACCAGAGTCCTTTAAAAAATACCAATGCCTGGGCTCTAGTCAAGATCTCCTGATTCAGAACGTACCTGGGAGGAGACCAGGTATCCGTATTTTTAACAAGCTCCTTACACAAGTCCAATGGACACCAAGTCTAAGAACCACTGTTCCAAGAAAGAGGTTTCAACACCTTGGTGTAAGCACTAAAAATCTGAGACAAAAATCAGTGATAAATGTCACCTCGTAATCTCTTGGAAGAACTTTAAAAGGGACTAGAGCTGGTTGCTGGTTCCCTCTAATCCTTCTGGCTCCACCTTCTACACTTGTCCAGCAAAAGTACAGCTTCTATGTCAGTACCTTTCACCTGGAGATAGCACTCTGATTTCTGCTGGAGGATGTTATCCATGGGGCACCTTACAGATTAAACAGTCATCTCCTTTGATATCATTCATTTGCCAGCACAGTTGTGAAAACCTTGATGCATGTGTTCTGTGATCGCAAATCATAGTGACTACCTTGGCCCAGCAAATGAAAGGTCCTGCTGAACACATCCTGCTCTCTGCATAGTTGGTACAAGATCTAGAGGGGCTGTTGCCTGCTGGTATGCATATTGAGGAATCCATTTAAGATGGTCCAAGTGCCCCCATGGCACCGCTAGATGCTAGGACAGATGGCTTTTACTGCTTCTGTAATTCAGTCTAGAAACTTTCACTTCCGTGGCTGAAGAACTGACAGAGGCACCCTTTTGGAGACAACCTGGCATGGGGAAGGGACATCACCTGGGTACAAATTCCTCCTCAGTGCTTTACCAACTGTGTGACTACTTAACCTCTGGAGCGTCAGTTTACTTGTCTGTGAAGTGTGGATAGGGGGGACCTGCCTCACTGAGTGATGGTCAGTTGTGAGAAGGAAGTAAGATACTGATGCACTTAGCAGGCTGTCTGGCATGTTGGGTGAGGCATAATAATTTTAACTTTGATTGTTGTTGTTACTGAATGAGGTTCAGATCCAACTTGGTCTCAAGGTTCTTCATCAAATGCATTGTTTATCCTTCCACACCAGCCTTCCACTCCCACCCCACCCCCAGCTCTGTACAGGCAGCTCTCTCCCTTAAGGGAAATGTAGACTCCAGGTTCATAAGCAGAACTGGGAATACTTCCCCTTAGAATTAAGGGGTTTGCAGGCTAGGTCACAAAAGCACACAGAACCACATCTCTTTAAGAACAACCCCCCAAGTTGAAACCAGAAGGCAGAATCATCACTGGCTAATAGTGTAGCTCTGAGGTCTCAACAACTGGATTCAAACCTATTTTGTTGCTGTGTGATCCCGAGTACGTTATTTAATATAAGTTTTATCTTCCTCCATTGTCCCAAACGGGGACAGTACCTGTGTAATGTTAGAGATTAAGTGAGGTGTTGCTATGCACAGGGCTTCGCATGAGAAACCACTTGATAAATTAAAGAGCCATATAGGTATGTGTGTGTGTATGTATGTATGTATGTATGTATATATATATATATATATATATATATATATATATATATATATATATTAAACATACATTAACGAAAAATCTGATTTCTGTGGGAGAATGTTTTGGAAGTTCAATTTGGGAACATATCTTTCCACAATCCTCAGTCCGAGAGACAAGAGCTACCCTCTGCTACTTATAGAAAGACTATTCCCTGTTACCTGTGCAGAGCATCACAGCCACCCTTCTGTCCTCTGTGCGAGACTATGACTCATTTCCTTTAGCATCTTACTCGGAATTCTACCTTTCAGGAAGCATTCCTTGACCACCTACATACAACTTGGATTTCTGGTCCCTCTTCACTAACAATATTCAGTGGCTTGTATTTGTTGCTATGTTTCTAAATCCTGTATTTCCCCATCAATTCCTTTTCTTCTTTTCTGCAAATTTTTTTTTTTAATTTTTGTTTATTTTTTGGGAGAGGGAGAGAAAATGGGGAAGGGGCAGGGAGAGAGGGAGAGAGAGAGAGAGAGGGGCAGGGAATTTGAAGCAGGCTCGGCACTGTCAGTGCAGAGCCCGATGTGGGGATTGAACCCATGAACCCTGAGATCATGACCTGAGCTGAAGTCGGACGCTCAACTTACTGACCACCCAGGTGCCCTTCCACAAAGTTTTGTCTCAGAGACTGTTCCCATTTCATTCCTAGTCCCACTTCCACCACACATTGATTGTCTACGAGGAGTCATGTGCTGCCTTGGAACTGACCAAAGTCGCTACCCAACAGACAGCAGGAGAAAGCATCCAACTCCTCATTCTGGGAAGAGAACACGGTTATCGTAAAGAGATCTCTACCTTTAGGGAAAGGGAAAATGCTGTTGGGAGAAGATTCCACTAATACCCATAAGATTAAAGCTGAAGAATCTTATGGAGGTGCGTGGGACACAACTGCTCTATTTCCACAGAAGAAGAAGAAACTCCTTCTGGAAAACAAGACCCATATCCAGGAGCATGAGCTAATATGCCACATGCTTCCAGGAGCCTGAAGTACAAAGAGAGAGGATTGAGCCTATGAACTCCCAAGATGACTCTCAGGACCTTCCTCTCCAGGAAAAGGGAGACAACCTGCAACCTGAGGCCAAGAGCATTGGCAGAGATTTGCGTCTAAGACAAACGTCTTCTGCACAGAGTGGGGGCAATGCAGAGAGGGGAGAGAAAAATGTGCGCTGACAATCAACAACTGGAACCTCTCAAAGGAAGCATCCAAGTGAGCTACGCTAGGAGTTTTAAGCCCATTAAACATCTCAACAGGGACTGAAGAGAGGGCTAACCAATGGAATACAGAGAAAATTCTCAAGTCCAAGTACATCAGTGAGGAGAAAAGTGTAACTGAACTCAGGAGGAAGTAAGAGGAAATGGGGTTCTGAAAAACATCATCTGCCAAAAATCAAGGTACAGAAGGGTTATGTGAAGATGTGCTTGTGTGTCCACACAAGAGCAATCCCTGTAACAAGGTTTTGCTCTGTGGCCACAACTTGAAGAAAGGTAAGTTCACACCAAAGCTGGACAGGTGTCACAGGAACTGAAAGTGCACAGCATGGAAGTAACAGGTGAAGAGTGCACACCCCCAGTGACAGAACAGCCAAATGACAGTATCAGAACCCAATTCTAGTCAAAACAAACTTGAGTTCACATATTTACATTAAGAGAAAGGAAAGGAGTCACTCAAAAATTCAAAGTACTATCTGTGGACTCCAAACCGTGGTACAAATTTCACAGGTGAGAAGTAAGAAGTCTTTATCTTTATTTTAATGGTTACATGTTTAATGTATATTAGAAAGTAAAACAGTGAGACCATCAAATTCACATTTTTAGAGATTTTACTAAGTAGGATGAAGCCATGTAAAGAAGGCAGAGGGTTTAAGATCAATTTAAAGAAATGTATTCAAACAAAAGCATATGAATTATGTGGTTGAGGGCCAAAGAGTAAATGAAGGTCTATGCAAATGACTCGAGTTTGGGAAGTAACTAAGTAGCCAAAGTTCCTTAAACTGAAAAACATCACCATATGGAAATACACAAATTTTTCCCTCACCAATTACCTGCAGTATTTATTTGTACTTTAATTCTACAGAGTAAATTCAGCAAAGTGCT
This sequence comes from Panthera leo, assembly GCF_018350215.1. NCBI lineage: Eukaryota > Metazoa > Chordata > Mammalia > Carnivora > Felidae > Panthera > Panthera leo. The sequence continues at coordinate 118,789,944 of NC_056679.1, read as the reverse complement.
TTGATAAAGTAGCCTTCTATCTTTATCCACAGATAGACAAAGGGAAGGGTAAGTTGTGTGCAAGCAAGACAGTGCCCTGTCACCTGCTCATCTGACAGTGAGGGGTGCTCACAGAACCTTCCAGCTCCTGGCCAGTCTTCCCTTCCAGCATCAACTCACTCAACCCCTCCTATGGCACTTTCCAAGCCAGCTTGGATGTCATTTCTAGTTTCTCAAGAAAAAAGCGATTTCCAAAACAAACCATAAGAAGTCTATGAATATATGCACACTTGCATTCTTTTCAATGGAAACGTTTCTTCTCCAAGACAGGGAAGAAAGCTAAGCGCCCCTGAAATATTTGAGTGTATGGAAGTTCCAGTCCTGTTTCCAGGGCGCATTTCCTAACATTTGGAGGAAAGATAAGCTGCTTCACTGTCTTCCCATCTTCCATGCTTCCATCCACGGTGCAGACAGGGACATAACAGCTCGGTCTGCGGCTTAGATGCACCTGTTTTCACACATCCTTAACTTTCATCCTCTGGCTCATGTGATAAAAATTAATCTTGAGTCAGGATCTAATTGATTTTCTCCTCATCTCCATCTTCTTCCTTACATGCTCCCAGAGTACGCTTGTAGACCTGCTTCCAAGCTGCTTCTGCTTCCATCCTAACCTACACTGCTCATTGCTTAGTACAAAACGAGGTGACCGTCACTCTCCTGGACACCTGAGGAACACACCCCTCCACAGCCTAATGCCCTGTTCATGGCAGATATGGGTGAGACCAGTCCTGTTCCAAGTGTTCCCTACTACACTCAGAGGGGCCCAGGCCACGTGCAGACCGAAGTGAGAAGGACCCAAGCCAGGTATTTAAGAGCAACACGGGCTATTGTTTGAAGAGAACTCAACCCCATTGGGGTCAAAACCCCAAAAGTATACAAATCCTTTCACCTGGAAATTCTTCCAGGATTTATCTTAACGAAATGATCATGTATATGAACAGATTTAGCTACAAAGATTAACAGGGGCTTTACTCATGAAAGCTAAACATCTGAAACAACCCAAAGGGTGCTAAATTCACCAAGGTCCAGCCATTTTATGGGATAGTATGACATCTTTAAATGCAGTGACGCTCTGGGGGCAGCGAAGATTTGTTTTCAGAATGATAACTTCTGAAATACAGGGGATAAGAAATGCTTTTTCATAAGGAAGAAGAAGATGCCAATCCAGATATGGATTTTCTCTCCTTTTCGAAGCCAAGTGGCTGATTCTTCTGATCTGTGCCTTTACTGTACTTCATAAAGGCAACAACAGCAACAATAACAACACCACCTCCGTCCCTCCACCCCCCCCCCCACCCCCCGTAAATGCGCTTATTGTGCACCAGGTGCCATGTGAAGTGCTTTAATCTGCACAACAACTCTGTGAGGGAGAAACTAGTATCCCAGTCTTCCAGAAGAGAAGCCCAAGGCCCCGAGATGCAAGTTAACTTGCCCACATCGTGCACAGCCAGAGAGCGGCAGACTCAGAGCCAGCAGCCAAGCAGTCCAGTGCCAGTGCAGGCTCTCAACTGTCACATGTTCCACAGCCTCTGTGAATGGGTATTTCTCTCTGAGGGTGCTTACTGCGGTGACCTACATGATCCATTCACTTGTCTATTCCCCTCACTCAACTGTGAGCACTTTAAAAACAAGGTCCTATTTGTATACTCCCAGTCCCTTGCAGGCCTCATCTAAGCATCAGTTGCATCAAAGAATTAGCCTTGGTATTTGCACGTGATTAAACAATAACTAGTAATAATAGTGGCAGCTCTCAGCCCTTGCCAAGTCTAGGACTTGTGCCAGATGCTTAAATGCAAAATTGCATTTAATCCTTAACAAATCCCTTTAAGATAGGCACTGTTATCCCTACTACACAGATGAGCAAATGGAGGCTGCAAGAAGGTAAAAGGCTTGCCCGTGCATTGCTGCTGGCACAAAAACCCAGGTCTGATTGGACTCCAGGCAGAGCTGGAGCCCTCACCACCACCCAGCTCTCTTATTACAGAAGCTCAAATAAGCCTGGATATTTTAGGGCCCAGTGGCCTGATAACTGCAAAGAACTCAGTTCTGACATGAAAAGAGGATTCAGTCAAACCGAGGTGATAACACTCTATGGCTTGGAACAAAGAGGGCATTATTCTCTAATTAATTCATTAATTAAGTTCACACATATATTAAGTGTCTGCTCCATGCCAGGCCCTGTGAGGTGGAGCAGAAGGATGAGCAAAGCAAGGGCCAGCCCTCAGAGTCACAGTCCAGTAGGGCATGTGACTTGCACTAATAAGCATTTAATTACAAACTGAGAAAAGGAAACTGGTTCTGTGGAAGCCGCTAACAAAAAAGGGGCCAAGGCAGTAATGCCGGAGCTGAGCTCTTACTGTGTAGCAGGAAGAAACAATGCTCAGCTGTTCGCCCAAAGGAGATCTGGAAAGAGAATCCTGAACAGCAAGTGGCCCTTGCCTTTCATTCTCCTAACACTACTTCCTGTCCTACCAGGCTTACTCAGCAATGAAACTTGCGAGGGCACCGCCATACACCATCCTCAAGGACACGCAGGGCAGGCACCCATAGAGAGAGGCCGGAGGTGTGCACCCTGAGCAGGTGGGAGGTGGCACGGGCCGTCTCGTGAGCACCCTGCTGGCCCTGAGCAGGAGACTCACGTTTCTCTGCTGACTGCATGGCGTGGAAGAGCGTCAGGGGCCTTTCGCTGCAGGAAGGGGGCTTGGAGTCACTGCTCTTCTTCCGGGACAGGTGCAGCTGGGCATTGGTGAGAGGCATATCAGGCACGGTGTTGAATATCTGCAAGGAAAGTTTCACAAAAGGGTCACACGCTGCTGTGAGTGGAAGAGCAAGCACAGGCCCCGACCAGCACAACCGAAAGCTTGGTGGTATTTAAGAATCAGCAAGAAAAAGACCCAAAAAGACCACCAGCATTTGCTCAGGACTTCCCTTGAAACATCTCTCAGAAATGATATTAAACGTTTTCTTTCAGAAGCATATCCTGGATATTGGGGACTATTTCCTTCCATTTCTAGCCCCTTCTGCTGTCACTTCCCCTGATGTTCTGTCGGTTGTTCTTTCCAGGAGAAATGGGAATGTATTGTGCTAAATACAAGCCATGGTCTATTACCAAGGCTTTGAGCTTTCTGACTACCTTTTGTCCAGAACCAATTAATCAAAACCCCTTTACTTTTCCTCACTGGTTCTATTGACCAGTTCTTAACGACTGCTTCACAACTTTCTTAGAATGTGAAACATGCATTTAAATAACATTCCAAGAAGTCCAGAGCAGGGCACCAGTTCTGGGTCCTCTGTCATCCTTAGATGGAGCCTGCTTTCTAGTTCAGGAGCTGTGCATCATCTTTGATGCTGAGTGTTTTCTTATTTAAAAGGCGGGGGGGGGGGGGGAGGGGGGGGCGGGGGGAAGGTTGATGACAAATGTAACCAGTACTAACATTTGGAAAATGTAGAAAAGCATCAAGAAAAAAAAGAGAACAACTTTTCCAATTCCACTACTTAAAGAGAACTACTACAAACATGTGAGTTTTCTTATGAACTTTTTTCTTTTAAGCTTTCACTAAAAAAAAAAAAAAAAAAAAAAAAAAAAAAAATTCCTGGGGAAAATAAGAAGAAAACAATAGACTAAAATCATGACAATTTTTTCTCTTTTTACAGATATAAGTTTGATAGAACTATGATAACAGCTACACTTATACACTGCTTACCATGATTACCGTAGCCACCATGTAATGTCAGTTCCTTGGGGATTAGTCACTACATGTGTTTTACATGTGGCTCATTCAATTCTCAATGATCTGGGGCAACAGGTACTGTCCTCACCATTTATAATGAAGAACCAAGGCAGAGAGGTTAAACTGCCAAAACTATAGATACAATTACAGATAACACAGAAAGCTGTCTCCCAAGGTTTTTCTAGATTTCTTTTCAAACACATAAAAATAGTCACACTAATTCATTCAATCAAGAAAGATCTTTCGAGCATTTACTTCATACCGAGGACTCTGGGTCTAACACTGTACGAGGTAAATGTGTTCCCCGTGGCTGGAGAGTTTGCAACCGGTAGCTGTGATTTACTGGGCATCTGCCATATGCCAGGTGCCAGGTTAAGTGCTTTGTGTGAGTTATCTCACTTAATGTCAAAAGAACATCTTCCCTAATTGGGATTATATAATCTACATACTTTAGTATCCCATACATCTAACAGTATATTTCAACATTTCTCCCTTGTTTAAAAAATAGGTTGGTGCGCCTTAGTCAGTTAAGCATCCGACTTAAGCTCAGGTCATGATTTCATGGTTCGTGGGTTCGAGCCCCGGGTCGGGCTCTGTGCTGACAGCTCAGAGCCTGGAGCCTGCTTTGGATTCTGTGTCTCCCCCCCTCTCTCTGCCCCTCCCCTGCTTGTGCTATCTCTGCCTCTCAAAAATAAACAAACATTAAAAAAAAATGGCAAACGTGATTCTTAATGGTTATATGACAACCACACTGTATTAAGATATCAGTATTTATTGATCCACTCATTATCATCTGTCACTCTGGAGCTAGCCTCCTTCTGGATTTCCTCTTTCTCAACAATCATGAGTAACAAGAGAAAGGTAGGGGTACCCCACTTCCTTCAACTATGGATGGCATTAGACACACTACAGACTAATGGCCCTCTCTTCTTTGTGCATACATTTTAAAGTAGAACTCTGAAGCAGATATATAGAAAGCAAAGTCATAAGAATGATGAGAATTTTAGCCAAGACAGCTGCGCTCCATGGGCTGGCAAGTCCTTGGGCTCCAATGATGCCAGCCAGCTGGTTAAGTCAGTCTCGCTCCCAAACACAGCTGTCTGAAAACAGCATTATCATATTTTCCCTAGGGGACTGAATTTTCAACAAAATAAACTGAATCACAACATAGCTGAGTTCAAGTGGGGCGAGGGGGTAAGAAGAGAAGGGGACTTAAAGCAAAAACAACAGAAACGTCCTGGCTTCCAGAGGAATTGGCACCCCTAAAAATAAGTACCAGCGCTATGCATATATATGTACAAGTCTCCTGAGTATCTGCGAGGGAAGCAAAAAGAAACCATGGTTCTTAATGAGCGCAAGGACCACAGCCTCTAAGAGGCTTTCTCCCCTTTACTGTGTTTCCGAAATTTACACTGAGCCATGAGCCTACTCCCGGGTGAGCACCTCATGGCACACGAATATCACTGACATGTAAACCTTGCTCCTGTATGTGATCATCCGTGCCTGCATGCCAGGTGCTGTGCTAGGTACTCACGTGACCTCTCTCTAAGCCGCAGGTCAATTCAGCATGTAAAGTAGGGTGAGCGTGCCACGGGAGAGATTTCCTGACCTGCTGCACAGCAAAGCAGGAGAGGGGTGGGAACCAGAATCTACGGCTGTGGCTTCTCCCATCTGCACTCTCCACTTCTTCAGCCGTCTCATTCTTTCAGCTCAGCTTTTCCAGCCAATCTTCACTATAGAAGCCATTCCCCAGACCCACAAGCACGGATTTCAACAGGTAATGGTGCCTCTTAGCACCCCTCTGCCTCTGGCCTCAAGTACAGCCCTCTCGGCCATCCCGATAGCTGAAAACATCTGAAAATGAATTCAGACTTAGTGAGAGGCCTCCGCCCCCTTACGTCTGGCCTCCAAGCTTTGGAGCTCTTCGCGCAACTATAATGGGCACAGAGATAATGTATATGCATATTAATTTCAACTGTCACCAAAAATGTGGTGGTTGTACTCCTGCCTAAAAACTGTAGGAAACGCTGGGGAAACAAAGACGACTTGAGTTGTGAGGAAAGGCCGTGGATTTCGGCAGATGCGTGAAAAATTGCTTCCAAAGCAATGCTGATACACACCAAGCAGGAAGAGATGTGGGAACATAGGAGAGTATTTGATTCTTGCACACGGGTAGCTTTCTTTCAAAGAAAAGTTGTTTGGGAAACCAGCACCATTTCGGGTGAGAACTACAGTCCCCAAGGCCAGCTCTCTGGGCGGCCTCGAGGCAAGCCAGGCCCAGGCCGCTGAAGAGCTCTGATGGGGCTGTTCTCAAGCGCCAAAATGCAAAGTGCCGGACACAAGACTATCGCCACTGTGATTACATGTGTTTCTGAAGTGCAAGGGCACCTCTGTAAATGAGACCTCACGACCACCAGTGCAGAGGATACAAACTTACATTAAGGAGACTGGGAAATCATTCCCCAAAATACTGTTGTTCATTTAACTCTGAAACTTGAACAAATGCGAGCTGTTTCAAGCCTGCTTATGGTCTGGCCACCTTCTAGCCAGGCCAAGAGTTTGTCTCTGTGCCAAAAGCTCAATTTGGAATTCTGATGCGAATCTGAATTTTTCACAGTTTTGTTGGTTATTCCGATCCTATTTTGCTTGGAAGCGAATATTTCAAGAAAATCCAACGAGGTTTCCTTTGTTCTGTTCAGAACAATCAGTGTAGAAATGACTGCTGAATGATGGAAGGGTGAGTTCCCATCACCTATGAACAATGGATTTATGGAACTCTACCATGTGGCCGGAACAATCTACTCATGTCACAGAGACTTTCCAAATGAATACACAAGGGGGGCGGGGATTTATTTTGTGCCCCAAGCGGCCTGTTAATTCTATCCAAACTTACAAACTAATTCTGACTTAGTTAGGAACGCCTTAGAAATAAAAGTTTTTTCGGAAAGCTGGGGTGCTTGGGTGGCTCTGTTGGCTGAGTGTCTGACTTGGGCTGAGATCATGATCTCAGGGTTTGTCAGTTCAAGCCCTGCACTGGGCTCCCTGCTGTCAGTGCAGAGCCCGTTTTGATCCTCTGTCCCCCCTGCCCTCTGCCCCTCCCCCATTCTTGCATTTTCTCTCTCAAAAATAAATAATCATTAAAAAAAAAACTTATTGGGAAGCCTATAAGCCTTCTGAAAGCTACTGAGGAATAAAACTGTAAAATAAAAAAACAACTCTGGATACTCTTCCAAGTATTCTCAATTTCAAGCTTCCTATAAGTGGAATTAGCAGTCCCATAAATACCAAGCTCCTGTTTCTCCTTAAGCTGTGGTCAGGAGAGTGGTCAGGGCACTTTGGGCTCTGCAGTCACACAGAACCGGGTGGAGTCCAGGTTCTGCTGCTTGCTCAGTGGGCAACACCTACAGCTGCACTGACCTCACCAACACTGATAATCAGCATCACTGTCACAAGGCCACAAAAAGCACAGGAAAGGAATGTACACTTGTCATATGGGTGGAAAGCAAAGAGGCTTGGGAGCTAGACAGACTTGGGTTCAACTCAGGCAAGAGCCTCAACCCCTCTGAGCCTGTTTCTCTCGTGTAAACAAGGAGGATCCTATTCCTGCCTCACAGAGCTATTAAAAAGCTAAGGCACATGAAGCACTGAGCACACAGAACCCAGCAAAGAATTGCCTAGAGATGGTAGTGGTATAAATAACAATAAAATAACCAATAGGTATTGAGTGGCCATCATGCTCAGTTATTTGCATAAATTATCTCATTATTTTTACTCAGAATAACTCTGTAAGAAAGGTACTATTATTCTTGGCATAGTGAATGCGAGGAAACTAAGACTACGTGAAGATAAACTGATTTGTCCAAGGTCACCTATGTGCACGTAGCTGGACTCGAAACTTAGCACGACTGTCTGGATCTTACCCACCTGTAGTCTTTATACCTATTATTAATTTGAGAGACAGAGGACAAAATAAAAAGGATACAAGTTTTACAGTTCAATGGATCTGACTTTAGTTGCTTACTAGTAGTTCTGGGACTCTGAACAAGTTGTGTAACTCTCTGACCTTCAGATGCCTCATCTGTAAAAACTCCCGGGACTGTGGCGAAGACTGAAACACCTAACACGGTTTGACACTCAGTGTTCACGAGATATTACTGCATTCAATAAAAAAGTGGAAGAAGGGAAATAAGTGGAGACCCAACAATGAATTATTTGCAGTCAGGACACAAGGATTTAATTTATAAGTGCAAATTTAATTACTGCTCTTTGCAAAACATCGATCTTAACTGCTTACAGCAATGTTAAAATTTCCTGTTCTTTTCCTTTGCATCATCTACAAAACTCAAATTTCACTGCCTGCTCCCCCCGCCTGCCAGAGGCCCATCTTGACACTGTAGACCACTGACACTTGCTAAATTTGTTTTTAGCCATGGCACATACACATTTTTACACCTCTTCCGGTCCCGTTCATACATGCTCCTGTAATTTACAAGGATTAGGAGCTTCCCTATAATGTGTGGGGTAAACTCTTTATTATGTGCTGTGATTTTTATGGGAGGAAAATTAGGTCATGATGAAGAGTTTCTGGTCTGTAACTGCAAAGTAGCTCTCAGACAATAAATCAATGACAGAGGCCTGGGGATTACAAAGCAAAACAGAAGAGACTGAATGTTTTCCTGAGACACAAATTCATCAGTTCCAAGTATTAAAGGATCAACAAATCTGGGCTTGTTTAACGTGAGGACTGTCTGCTTTGGGAGTGGAAGGCTGGAACTACCAAGCAGGACTCGCAGACTGCCCACTCCCTCTCATGGACAGACAGTACAGCAAGGCCACTTAGGGCCCGAGAAGCCATAAACCCAGCGCCTTTCCATGGGAAAGCCAGGCAAGTCGTAATAGGGCTCATTTATAGTAACAGTTAAGAAACCAAATTCATAGGCTACAGCTACAGAGAGGGTTTTTAAGGACAATTGGAAGTCCGATGTCCTATCGCTATCAGCATTTTGGCAGAGAGATCAACAATTTAGAAAGTAGTTTGGGAGTTTTATTAACAGTCCTTCAAGAAGAAACCAATTCCATTTAGTAACGGAGGGCATATATAGATGGCACGGGTAATCCATGGGATGTTAGGGTTTTCACTATCTCAAAAAAGATTCTATTTCTTGTTCTCTTTGTCAACAGAGAGGAAGAGACGAAAACATAACAAAACTCTACCCTTATCTGAGCAACATTAAAGGAGCTACACATTCACACAATGATTGGTTTATCTGGGGCTTATTGGGAGGGAATATACATGCTTAGATCCACAACCTTATCACATGATTAAAGATTAACTTGCACACACTTGACACTCAAGAAAAGTAAAAAGGCCTGTGAAGGAAGCATTCCAGCCCAGCATACAAGTAAATCTCGCTTACTTTTAAACCTAACATGGATAGGATCAAAAAAAGTACATTCAGGAATGAATGGAAGGAAAGGTCACAAAAATTCCTGATGAACACATAAAAAAAGCCACGATCATAAGATACAAGATTAATTTCCCATTAATTCCCCTAATTCCCAGTCTCCATCATCATTAATGTTGCATATCAACAACAGCTTGAAATATCAAGAAAATGAAATAAAACTACCAAATGCTTGTCAGTTGCCAGAAACAGCTCAAGCCAATTGCATCTTATTAACTGATGTACATTTTGTGTGCAAACCCCAACAGCAGTGCAATGGATTTCAATTCCACTGACATTTTGGTAAAAGCAGATCAAGGTAGTTTGGTGGGCCCAAATCAACTCAAATCAAGACAACTGCATTGAAAGACACTACCATTCCAATGGGAATGCAAGATTGCTTAGGCCATGGTGTTTACCCTAGTGTTTAGTGGGGCCATCCATGGTTACCAGCTCTTCTCCTTGTCATGTAAGATTCAAAGTTAACATACTTTAAAAGGGGGCATCTTTGGGCATTTCTAAGAATTAACAATGTAAAGATCAACCCTCCTACCTCTTCCAAAGCAAACTGATGAACCGGGAAAAGAATCATGATGATTTCTTTTATAAAAGATCGACAGGCATTAAAAGGGGCAATACTGATAAAAGCATGTGGTGCACGGGCACATATGTGCACATGCACATTCTTCTTCATGTACAAAAACCCTTTTGAGTGTCACAGCCATAAGAAATATTGTGGACCATTACAGAACAAGTGGGTCCAATCCTACTATTATAGGTTGGTATTTAATAAGAAGATGTAACACACACACACACACACACACACACACACACACACACGTTATTAACCAGAGATTTCATGTTTAACTAAAATTATATAAGAAGAAAGCAGTTTGTTTCCTCGATAGGATTGCTCTTCCCAAACGTCTAAAATTTTAAAGTTATTGGCAATGCAGTCTTCCAAAAAAAAAAAAAAATTTAAAGTAGCAAAATCCCTAGGCTTTGGGGCATTTTACAATGACAGCACTCACCATTTTGCTTTACTATCTTAACTACCAGCATATAAATATTGGTACCTGCCACTATAACTCTACATATTGGCCTGCTTGATGTTTTAAGGCTGAGAGTGATCAGCTGTGAGCTGGGCAAAGATTGCATCCATACAGAAATGGTCATTTTACATAACAGATTGTTACCTTAAACCAAGTTTGCAGCAAGACTTAAAATCTTTCCCCTTTGAAATGTGACTACAGGTTTGTTTGTTTGTTTATTTGTTTGTTTAAAAAAGGAAATCTCTTAAGTTTATTCTTCTTTAGATCTCATGAAGAACCAAATAAAATTAGGATCTTAGTGTACCTTGTGTTAAGTAAGGGCTGTAAGTCAAAGGTTACACTCTGAAATTGTTTTTATATATAAAGCCACAAGTTTACAATAGTATAGTCAACTCTATGATTTCACGATTTAACAAGTGATTTTGATATCAATAATCAGAGTGCAATTTGGTTCGGCTCCCAGGGAGGTCCTTCCAAAGTGCTGAGGTAATCATTTCACCCCTTTACTGGGAAACCTGACAGTTCTCATTTTTCAGGAGTAAACGCAAACCCTTTCCTATAGCTTTCAAGACTCCAGACAATGGGTAAAACCAACAGTTTTTGGCAGCATCCCCCACCACTTGCTAACATATAACCCACCATTCTTTCTCAACCGTGTAAAGTTTAATACACATGAGTTAATTAATCCTGATTGACTGACGTTCCCCTGGAAGGCTGTTCCTCTTGTCTCAACTCTTTCTCTGCCTAGAAAACATCTTTATCTGTCTGAGCCTGATACTAACAAAATTAAATGATTTCTCCTCAGTGATGCCATACATTTTACTCGTCTTATTGGATGCCACTTAGCACACGGTATCATATTGAGTTGTACCCTGATAAAATAGGAGCACCTTGGGAAAAACGTCCCATCTTACTCATTTGCAGCCAACAGTAGGTGCTCAAACAATGCAGTGCCCAGAGACAAACTAGAACAGATTTGAATAGCTTGGGTTGTGAAAGCATTTCAGCCCTAGCTCCTCTCCTAAAGGCTGTTTCTTAAACTTCTTGCACATCAGGTTTATAATTTGTAAATTAGAGGAAAAATATCGATCTTACAAAAATGAAATGATATGATGGATATAAAGCTGCTTGGCACATTATCTTGTAGACAAGAAGCTATAAGTAAAAGTTAACTATTGCTGGGGTGCCTGGGCAGCTTCGTCGGTTAAGCATTCAACTTCAGCTCAGGTCATGATCTCGGTTTGTAGGTTTGAGCCCCACGATGGGCCCTGTGCTGACAGCTCAGATCCTGGAGCCTACTTCGGATTCTTTGTCTCCCTCTCTCTCTGTCTCTCCCCTGCTCACACTATCTCAAAAATAAATGAGCATTAAAAACTTTTTTAAAAAGGGTAACTATTGCTGCCAATATTACCTCTAGACTATGCACGTTACAAAAATCCATTACCTACATATCTGTATGTATTAGCAAACATGGAAAAAGGACGATCCCCCATGAGTCCCCAAACATAATTGCTATCTTCTGGCTTTTTCCTCTCTGCCTCCACTTACTGTGGGATATTTATTTCCTACAACGGTTCCAAACAGTGCTCTCCTCGCTGGATCTGCAGGGGGAGGTGAAGGACAGAGTTTCTGGCCATATGCTTTAGCCATATGCTTAAGCCAGTTCAAACACAGGAGCCTTTTTCCTTCTCTGCAAAAAAGATGTTTTGTCAGGTAAAAGAAAGTGAATTTTCTGGCTAGCAAGCATTCCCCCTCCTCTCTCTTTTAAATGTCAATTTTGATGACAAAGAGGTTTTTCCAGTTTTAGACATTGATGAGTTAGTTCCCCACACTGAGGCTTTCAAAGGGTATTTGAGGACTAACTTGTCAGTATCACCAAATGTCCCTCGGTTCTGTAAAAATTGGCAATGCTGAGGGGAAGGAGAAGAATGCTTCCTATAAGAAATACTGAGGAGCTGCCTGTGTTTAGGGCAAGACTCTCATAGGAAAGCAATGCCTTCTCCAACAGAAACTACACGCAAACCTGCCAAGCATGCGAGGTGAGGTCTTATGAGAGAACCCCTGCACAGACAGCAGCCCACAACTGCTCCTTCACCTTTATGAGCACAGTGCTTCTCCCAGCAGAGGTGGGTTCTATTTCCCACCCTTTCAATCTTGCTGGCCTGGTGACCTGCTTTAACCAACAGAATGTGGCTGAAGCAACACTCTGTCTATTCCAGGCCTACGCCTTAGGAGGCCTTGTGGTTTCTCTGTTTGCCCCCTTGATAGTTTGCCCTAGACTACCAAGTGATGAGGGATCACATGGAGACAGAGAGACAGAGACCCCCAGGAAGAGGATCAAGGTATCCCAGTGACAACTAGTACCAAGGTTTCAGATGTGTGGACTAAGACCCTCTTGGATCATCCAGCTGCAGTCAGAGCATTCCAGCAGATACCATATGGGACACACAGGAGCCCTCCTCAAATTTTCTGACCCACAGAATTGAGGGCAAAAAAAAAAAAAAAAAAAAATCCTTGCTATTTTAAGAAACTACGTTTGGAGACGATTTTTAAGCAGGAATAGATAACTGAAACAGGCATCTTAAGATTCTCCCCCCTACCCAAGGAAGGGAAAAAAAAAAAAAAGAGGTTAGAGTGGGAGAGAGCCAAAGCATAAGAGACTCTTAAAAACTGAGAACAAACTGAGGGTTGATGGGGGGTGGGAGGGAGGGGGGGTGATGGGTATTGAGGAGGGCACCTTTTGGGATGAGCACTGGGTGTTGTATGGAAACCAATTTGACAATAAATTTCATATATTGAAAAAAAAAAGAAAAACAAAACAAAACAAAAGATTCTCCCCCCCCCAACCATGTGTGTGTGTGTGTGTGTGTGTGTCCAGTGGCTAGATGCCTAGGTTTCTATACCCTCTCTTGGTACCATCTTCTATTATTGGGTGCCTCCTAATTTTATTCCAAAGGACCAAGTAAATACATTCTACAAAATGTTCGTAACAATATGAGGGAGTATTATGCCAGTAATTGTGGGGGCCATATATTTAAGACCTGTATTCAGATTTGTTTCAAGCAAGAGGGCATATGCTATTGCATGCTTCTTACTGGAGGACAGGATGGAAAGATGCTGTTGGAAAGCATTTCTTCATGTGGGGTTTCAGAATTTTGTCCTACTCATGATGCTAGTTAAAAAAGTAGTCACTCATTTACATTTGTGTATGTGCGCATGTTTCTAGAAAATTACAGTCAAGCCTAAGGGAATGCTCATTAAATATTAACTAAGATCTTAATAGCGTAAATTTTAAAGAACAAGTCTCTGGCAATATTCATCTGAGGACACAAAAGTGCTCTGGATTTGATGACTGAAGTTCATCAAATGGGAGGAAATTAATCCAAAGCATCATCTCCAAAAAGCCAGGGGCCAGAGGATGGCCACGGATGCTTAGGATTCCTATTAGGTGGATCTAAGAAGTGCTTATTTTATACCCAACCAGCCCTAAAAGTATATTTAAAAAGTAGTCCAGCTGATTTACTCTAAGTTGTTTTTACCAAAAAGGCAAACCTAATGAATGAATATGAAGGACTTTCTCCCCAGAATAAAGCACATATCCAGGTCTTGCAAACTTTGGCCCATCATGGATCCCTGAGGGGTCCTCTATCGAGGTGGTACGTTAGCTCCCTCACCACTGGAGACAGGCACTCTGGTGCAGCCTTCATCCCAGAAATGTTTTCATTCATAGTCCTTCATCACTGGCTCCCACAGGAACATAAAACCTCACTGTGATTCATCCCACTCTCTGGCATAGACTAATGAAAGAGAGCATATAATGAAGCACTGTAATACTCTCTTAATGCTTTATGTACCTTAACAAATACCAGCAGAGAGAAACATAATTTATAATCCAACAAACCAGATGTGTATTTTCAACCAGTTCTTGCCCATATACTTACAGACCTGACCATGCACTTCAAATTTCATTTCTATTTCTGTATTTTGTGCCCTAGGCAGGATGGCTCCTTGTTTACACAAGTTTCAATATTGTTTTAGCACTTTCTGGTCCTTTTCCCTATCTTGTGACTTTTGAATATGCTTGCTGACTTTGAAGGCCCAAAGATACCAAAAAGAGTTACAGTTCAAAAATCATTAGACACTGCCCTTTGGGGAGATGGAATATAATCAAACTGCTCATTCCTCACATATCTGTCTCAACATTTAATCGTTTATTCACAAAAAGATTAAGTTGTAAAAAATATTATTTTTGGGAGAGGGGAACACGTGACATTCAGAAGTAGACTTGAGCTCTATTTTCAGAGAACTCTGTTGAGACTGTTCAAAACAATAGTTTTCCATTAATGAGCCCTACTTCATGCCAGATTCTTGGCTAAGTCCTTTATATATCATCTTGTTTAAACCTCAGCAATCCAACTGAAGAAACATGGCAAACTGGCTAGCGGCTCATCAAACTTGCTTCCCCTTGCTCTGGGTACACAGTTCAGTCACTTTCCCAGCCTCCTTTGCAATTAGATGTCACCATGTGACTGACTTCTGGCCAATGGAATGTGGAAGAAAATAAGGAAAGCATCTTGGAGGCTTAGTTCATGCACTCTTAACCCAGGGTTCCACGCTTTCTCATTTTCCTCGCCAACTGGTTGATTACAGAGATCTGCAGAGCAGAAAGCAGAGCTACTAGAAGGAAGGGACATGCGTTACTTAACTGCTACACAGGATGCCACTCTCAGGATACCTACAGTGAACCATTATGCGAGCAAGAGATAAACTTCTATTTCCTGATTCACTGATATTCGGGGGTTATTTGTTGCAGCGGTTAAAGTGTACTGAAAGTACTTTCATGAGCATAGAGAGGTTAAGTAATCTACTCAATAAGTAGAAAGAGGTGGCAGATTTGAATCCAAGTGTCTTATCTCTAGAAACCATTTTTTTAAATGTTTATTTTTGAGAGACAGAGTGCAAGCATGGGCGGAGCAGTGAGAGAGGGAGACAGAATCCCAAGCAAGCTCCAGGCTCTAAGCAGTCGGCACAGAGCCAGACGCGGGGCTCGAGCCCATAAGATGCGAGACCATGACCTGAGCCAAAGTCAAACGACCAAACAACTGAGCCACCCAGGCGCCCCTCTAGAAACCATTTTTAACTGTTATTCAATTATATTCCCTTTTCGCAAGTTCATTTTTATCATATATCACACAAACTTCACCTATACCTAATTAGACTATATATGAGAGAGGTGGCTGGATGATGGTCCAAAGTTGGCAACAAAGAAAACGTAATTTTTCAAATAAATAATATGATTTCCTATCTCTATTAACCATGTAAGAGAGAGGCCATGCTACTCACACAACTTTGCAGGATATTTGTTACTTTTTCAAAGTTTATCCTCAGAGGGTCTTGGGTAGTTAATTTTAACTCTCTACAACAAATTACCTCAAAGACCTGGTGACTTAAAACATTTAGCACCTCTCTCAGTTTCTATGGGTCAGGAATTCAGGAGAGGCTTAGCTCAGTGGTCTTCTATGAGGTTGCACACAAGATGTCGGCGGGGGCTGCATCATCTGAAAGTGTGACATCCAAAGCAGCTCATTCACTTGGTGGCCAAATTGGTCTGCTTGTTGGCAGGAAGTCTCACTTTCTCCCCACAGGGTTGTGTGACTGCCCTCACAACATGGTGGCTTATTTTCCCCAAAGCGAGCAAGTCCACAAGCCAAGGGCAATGTTGCAAGGCCTTATTTGATCAGTGTCCAAAGTCATACTCCATTATTTTTGCAATAGCCAATTGATCACATTGGGATCAATACTGGATTCCCCTATGCAGTGAAGGGACTACACAAGGCAGTGAATACCAGGAGGCAAGGGTCACTTGGAGCCATTAGGAGGCCAGGTACCACAAGAGCCCATTCATTCATCCAACACAAATATACTGAGTGCCTATGAGGACCTGGGGACAAAGCAGTGGACAAAACAAAGTCCCTGCATGCATGAAGCATACATTATAGTGGAGGTCAGAAAGGCAAAATTTTAATGAGATAAACCATGTAGCATGCTAGGAAGAGGTAAGTGCTACAGAGAGAGAAAGCAGGAGTCGCGGGAAGGGGAATGCTGGAGTTGGGACTGTAGGCAATTCTAAACAGAGAGATCTAGGCAGGCCTCACTTAGAGGGGCCTAAAAGAGGTAAGAAAGTATACCATGAAGTTACAGGGAGGAAGACTCGTCCAAGTACTGGGACAACAACTGCAAAGGCCTTGAGGTGGGCATGTTTGCAACGAAAGTCAAGGCCGTCAAGATGGCCATAGGAATGAACTGAAGGAGAAGGTTGTAGATGAGATGAGGTAAGTCAAAGAGGCAAGAGCAGAGTCTGTGTGGGACCTTCTAGGCTCTTGTAAGGGCTCTGACTTTCACCATGTCAAGTGGGAAGCCACTGGACGGTGCTTAGCAGACAACTGGTATGATCTGACTTAGCACTTAAAAAAAAATCTCACTCTGGTGACTAATATCAAAATAGAGAGGCCAAGGGTGGGAGAAGAGAACAAATCAGGATGCTCTTGTAAATATTGAGACAAGAGATGATGACGGCTTATGTTAGAGTGTTATCAGGTGCAGACAAGTGGTGAGAAGTGGTCTGACTGTACATTTATTTTGCAGGTTATCTAGCACAATTAGATCACCATTCTAGGCAGAGTTTTCGTTTAGGAGGGCAGCATTTTTAAGATTATTTTTTATTATATCTCATCACTGTGGCTCTCAAATGGTATTCTAGGAGACCCTATGAATTCTGAGAGGCTTCTTAAGAATTTGCTAGTGGGAACTAAGGTGGGACAGATGTAATGAAGCTTCATGGCCCCACTCCAGTTCTGTAAGGATAGCTCTGTGTTGACATAGTTTATTATGTACGATGAGAGACATCTTTTTAGGAAAGACCAGAAACCCCAATGCCCTAAAAGAAAACAGACTCCCCCTCCAACACACACACACACACACACACACACACACACACACACACACACACACTATGAAAAAATACACCATTTAGAAAACTGGAACGTAAACACAGCAGGAAAAACATCTGCACTACAAGATAAAAATAGTTTACTCTCCCTAGTATTAAAACCAACCAACCAACAAACAAACCTGAAATTCATGAGAAGACAACCAAGTAAAAAATGGGTAAAGGGCCTTTTGTAAATGAGGGTCAAAAGGGTACCTCTTCATTGGATTGTTGTGACCATACATTGACAACCCACATCAAGTGCTTAGCATAGCTCCTGGTACAGAAGAAAGGCTCAACCAGTGCTGCCCATCACAACTGCTACCATAACAACCACTGTTGTTGCCCTACTCTCCATCTGGCCAAAGCTGCCATGACAAGATGACCGTCACTAACACCACCACCATTATTAGCAGCTTCATCAGCATCATGGTGTAAAAGTCATTAGCAATGGGAACTTGCAACTACCTTGAATGCCATTTCCAACTCAAGTCCCCCCAAAGTAAATTCTTCACTCACAGTAACCAAAGGTATATTACCTTTTCGTGATTTTCTATGAGGATCTCAATGACAATGTTCTGAAACTTGATATCCATGATGGCTGCTACTGTTTCTTCCTGAGGACGCAGTAGGGTGGGTCCAAACACCACGCCGAGGTTTGCCACTGTCATCAGATTCTGCTTGTGGTTGTTAGCGACACTGGGAGGAAGGAAAAGAAAAGGCACAAATGAGAGAAAGACTGTACAAATAGATAGCTGACTTCCCGGGGCCTTCCCCTATCTTCAGACTCCTCATCTGGCTGGAGCCAGACCCTGGGACATCTTCAGATATCAAGTCCAAAGAGAGACTTCTCTACTTGTATTTTTGTCCCCCAGAGTTTTAGAAATCTTCAGTATTCAGGCTACTTTGCTCTTTCAGGATATGACATTCCTTTACACATTTCTGTTTTGCCTACACCAACCAACCAACCAACCAACCAACCAACCAACCAAAGCAGCTGCCCTCCAAAATGTGAAACTTTGCACATGTGAATCCCTGCTCTGCAAATCCAGGTAACTGCTAAACTTTCTTAATTATGACTTTTATACTTCGCTGCTGCTTAAACTCCTGTGGTGATCATTAGCATTTTCTCTAGTGCAAATATAAAAACTCTTGATGGCTTTCATACATTTGCAAACAAGGCACAAGAGAAACCTAATTTTATTTTATTTATTTATTTTTAATGTTTATTTTTGAGAGGGAGAGAGAGACAGAGTACAAGTTGGGGAGGCGGCAGAGAGAAGAGAGACAGAGACAAAGACACAAGAGAGACAGAATGCTTTGCAGGCTCTAGGCTCTGAGCTGTCAGCACAGAGCCCAGTGTGGGGCTTGAACTCATGAACTGCGAGATCATGACCTAAGCAGAAGTCAGATGCTCAACCGACTGAGCCACCCAAGTGCCCCCAAACAGACTTAATTTTAAACAATGGATAGATCTTACGAAGTCCAGCACTTTAGGCTCAAAGTATTAAACTCCATCACATAAAACATGTGGCTTTCATTAAGCAAAACATGTGGCACAAACAGAAATAAAAATGCACCACTGTGTATATCCATGTATATATGGCTATGTTTATATTGTCACTTATACTCAAAGTCTAAGAACACACAGGGTCAGCAGTAGCTGGGTCTGAGTAATCTGCTAAATACATATACTTCGTTTTGGATAAGTACTACTCAAAACATGTATCTGATCTTCATACCCCAGCCACCATGATCTAGCCATAAAACTTAATTGTTCATTTGCTGGCCTTGCATATAAAAATATGCAAATGATCTACAGGCAACAAATAAGTTAAAAGTTAGGCTCAATTTAGTACTGTTAAGAAAATATTAGGGGCTTCGCTAAATCACCTGTTAGAAAAAGGAAACTATTCATTACTAGCAACTAGAGAGAAATTGGTCACAGATAGTAGTTTGCACAGACATACCTCCCTAGCATTTAGTGCTATTTATACAGAGTATTTTTCACACAATTCTATAAATGCCTGCACTGTTTCTCTTGAATACTTCTATTTGGTAGGAGGAGAAGACGTTCTACTGCCTTCAGTGCTGGTTGTGAAACTGAGCCTTCACTGAAATTACTACGTCAACCAATTTTATCAGCAGATGTGTACTTTTCTATGATTTTCCAGGGCTAAAAGTCTAATTTCATCAAAACTTTCTCTGCTGAAAGGGGCAGGAAGGGTCGTTAGGTCAGTGAAACTTGTAACTGCGGAACGGTCCAGATACGAAGAGAATTTGCTTGCTGACTGCTAAGCAAGGGCAGTGACCACTGGTATCTTGGCCTGTTTCTGGTCCACATAAAAATATTCTGCGTTTTCTGAGTTGTAGTGTTGTGTCTCCATTTTACTTACACACTTCCCAGGTACGCATCATGTTTCTGAAAGCATTAATGCTCAGGGTCAAGTTCTTACCTGGCAAGGGCAAAGATTCCGTTTCTGTGCCTCAGTCAATAAGTCTGCATATTTACAAGCTGTTTGTAACATCGCTTCTTTCAACATGGGCTCTTGGGTGCAGGAAGTGAATTCCATGCCCTTATTCTTCCCCCTCCCAAATGAACAAAGTCATTAGACTTACCCCTCCTGCCTCAAAAGTCCCTTGTGCAAATGAGTCAACAAGCTATTTATGTATCAAAGTACTTTTAAATTGTAGACCAATATAAAAACATATGGTTTGGATGATGATTTTTTTTTTTTTTTTAACCACTGTGCTTCTCAGCACTACCTCTGACTAAAGCAACAGCCTCCCTGACTAGCTAGTCAGGATCCCTGACTAGCATTTCCACAGTCAGGTTTATCCTGACTGCTACCACCAGTTACTGTCTATAACTCAGCCCTGATCAAGTCATTCCTCTGCTGACAACTACAGTGGCCCCACACCTCACTGGGAAAGAACACAGTGAACCAGTGTGCATAAAGTGTTTAGTTAGCACTTTTGCACTTGTTCTGATAATAATGATTATAAGCCCTCGATGGGCTCCAATGTCTTTAATGTAAAGGCCAGACTCTAGTGAAGTAACACACCTTTCCCCAACTCACCTCTAAGCCCTTCTCTGCCGCCTGCTTGCTCTGGGTCAGCGGACAAGTGACTCAATGTCTAAGCTTTGGGCTCATCTTTGAAGATTGGGGAGGGGGAGGTAAACAATACAACTACTTCATGAGGTGGCTGTAGAAATTAAATATGGTAACATGTGGGAAACGTAGTGATTATTATTATAGTAATTCACTATCCATCCTCTTCCCACTTTCATACCTATCTGCCTTTGTCACTCCTCTGCCTAGAATGTTCTCTTGCACTTCACAAATGCGCCCCCTTCCTTTCTGCAGTCTCTGTCCAGTCTTCCGCCAATCCTCCTCCTCCTCTCAACCAAGGCAAAAGTATTATCTTTATTACAAGTTATTAATGTCTCTACTGCTGCCTTAGGATCAAGACTGTGCACTTATTTTACTTGGTAACGCTAGCACTGAGCACAGTGCCCAGGAGAAGCCCAACGAACGTTCATGAGATGTTAAATGGGATGTTTCTGGGTACACATAAAACAACTGTTCCCAATCCAGCTACTTACTCATAAAACCTCCAACTATTACTGATGACATTTTAGGGGGACTCTATCTCAACTATCCCAACCTCACTTTTCAAAGTCTGGAGCTGTGTTCCATTTCTTAGGTTTAATTAATGAATAACAATTACTCTAATTTGCAGGCCCCAATGCCCAAAGGCATTAGGAAGAAAGGTACAGTAACTCTAGATAAGCAACTCTGAATATAAATAGGCTTGAGGCTACCCAACATAATTCACTTCCTTTTTAGTGATCCATTTTATTTTAAAACTTGAACAACACATTGATCTATGGCTTATAAAACTTTTTTTGGGGGGGAAGCTGCACCCTTCATGACTAACTACCATTATCTTTTGGCATACTGAAGTAATAAATTTATCTGTCACTTGATTATTACTGTTCACAAGTTGGTATGGCTATGTTCATTACACTAGAATGAATAATTAATGGCTTGAGATCTCTATGTATCCCGGGGAGAAAGGCCTAGACCTCAGCCTCTGCTGGCACCAGCCATCCATTATAGCTTGACAAATTTACAGATGTGTGGGAGGCAGGCTGGCAGACCACTGGGAAGCCTGGCCCAGCAGAGGCCATGGGACTCATTCATTAGTGAGGTCTATAAAACACTGAGAGCTGCTTTCTGGGTTGGTAATTGGGCTGCATGACCTCTTCCTCACACAGTCCAGAACGTCATGTTGGGTCTTGACTTAAAACCCATATATAAAAGTTTCTTGTGCATTGCACATTCCACCGCAGGAGTTTGTGCCTTTCAGATCCTTAGGTCTACGTGGACATTTCTGTGGTGCCTTCCCCAGGAACTGGCAGTTCTATAGGCTTCCTTTAAATGTCGCAGAAAAACAGTTCCACATGTGATTTTAACCTGAGCAAGACCCAGGTCCTTTTGTGACCATGGAGTTTGCTGTTATTAACTGAAAAGCAGTAAGTCTCTTGAAGAACATGCCTTTAGGGCAGTTGTTGAGGGGCTGGAACCCCATGTTCCCAGCCCTTCCCTCATGAATTGCAATTAAGGAGAAAAGAGCATGCTTCAAGGAAAATGGCCTTGGCAGAGGGGCCTCCTGCCACCTTTGTCTAAGGGGAAATGGGTGGGGACTCTGGATTGGTCTGATGCTCTTTGAGATGCAGAAGGAGGTAAATCATTTCCAGATGAGGATGGTGGTGGGGGAGTGTTATGAGAGGAGGAGACAGAAGTCAATCCCTTTGGGGCTTGTAATGCAGTGCCCCCCATGCTGTCATAGGGATCACATCTGTTTCCTGTGGTTTAAATGAGAGCCATGACTCTGGAAGTGCTAAGCAGTGCTTTAAGTCACAGACTGGTCCTGATGTATTCCAAGAAAGCATAAGCTTAGGGCTGCATTTGCAAATAGCTTCCACCTTGAGGCCTGGAATGCTGTGTCAAGTAGTGTCAAGCCTAAGCCCTGGCTCCACCGGATACGGTGTGGTGACAGGTTAGCACTATGTGCCATGGACTGGATGGGTGGTGTACAAGCACAGCAACACCTACCCACCGTGCTTTGGTTCAGCTTCCGGTGTTACATAACGATGATAATTTACACTTGTAGCGTGTTTTAGAGTTTCTAAGGAGTTCTGCAACTATATGTTTATTCAACCTTCCTCATATCTGAAGAACACAGGAGCTCTCAAACTTTTGGACAATGTCCCATGATAGGGAAAACGTTTTCTTACTTAACCTTTCATTAGTACATGCATACATATATACATAAATAGCAAGACACACACACACAAACCAGAAACAAAAAGTTGGGGAGTAGTAAGGCTGATGAATGTTGATATTTTCTCTTCTATCCTTTTTTTTCTTAACTTACTATTAAAAAAAAATGAAAGTAATTTCTCATCCCCCTAATGGACCATGACTTACAATTTGAGAAGTGCTACTCTAGGGGTAGAGAGGACAAATATTATCTCAAGTTTACAAATATGGAAAAAAAGGTAAAGGAGACACTAAAGCACACTGCTTGGAATCAGATGACAGCAGGAAGGTCACATGGCATCTCTAAGCCTATGTTTTCACCTGTAAAACAGAAGAAGTAATACCTACCTCATTAAGTTTTAAAGCTAAGTAAGATTAGGTGAA
This sequence comes from Panthera leo, assembly GCF_018350215.1. Taxonomy (NCBI): domain Eukaryota; kingdom Metazoa; phylum Chordata; class Mammalia; order Carnivora; family Felidae; genus Panthera; species Panthera leo. Next base: position 118,766,976 of record NC_056679.1, on the reverse strand, counting down.
TAAATCTCTTGGCCTGCAATAATGGCTTAATAAATGATGGCTGCTATTTTTTACGGTGGTGGTCAAGGTAGTGGTGATGATAGAAGTAGCAGCACCTGCCAATTTAAAGCCACATTGGGGATACCTGGGTGGCTCAGTCAGTTAAGCATACATCTGACTCCAGCTCAGGTCATGTTCTCACAGTTCGTGGGTTTGAGCCCTGTGTCAGGCTCTGTGCTGACAGCTCAGAGCCTGGAGCCTGCTTTGGATTCTATCTCCCTCTCTCTCTGCCCCTTCCCTGCTTGCACTTGGTCTCAAAAAATAAACAAACATTAAAAAAAATTTTGTTTTAAAGCCATATCGGGGGCGCCTGGGTGGCTCAGTCGGTTGGGCGTCCGACTTCGGCTCAGGTCATGATCTCGTGGTTCGTGGGTTTGAGCCCCATTTTGGGCTCTGTGCTGATCTCTGCCCCTCCCCCACTTGTACTCTGTGTGTCTCTCTCTCAAACATAAACAAACATTGAATAAATAAATAAATAAATTCACATGGTTTGGTGGTGTCACTTGGTATTCTGTGCAGGAACCTCTAGCGGCCTGCTTCTGTCTGGGGCAAAGAGCACTGACTCCTGCATCTGTATTTTCAGGACTTCTATTACCCTACCTATTTGTATTTCTTATTCTTTTTTTCCCTTTCTAAAAATTATGAAATATTTCAAATCTATAGAAAAGCTCAAAACATAAAATGACTTGTATTCCATCACTTCCCTCCAAGTACCTCTGTCACAACAGACTGGGAGCCTCACAGCCAAGAGCAAGCCCATCAAACTCACTCGGCCTTCAGGAGCACACTCTGCCCCTGGCCTGCCTAGCAAATCCTCGCCATCCAAAGCTCACCTCCCTGCAAAGCCTGGCTGCAGACATTCCCCTGCCCAGAGGTCTTAACTGCTAAATGGTTATGTTCATGGTAAATTCATGGGACATTTCTACTCCGACTGTTCCCCCTCTAACGAGCAACTCCAGGCTGGGGACTGGATCAGGATTTCAAGGGCACCTCCTGTAGCATCCTCCGGGGCAGATAGCAGAATGTAGGCCCCAGGTTACCAATTCCGAAAGTGGCTGAGTGGGCAGGCACCTAAGCTATAGTCAGTAGCACTTTTCTCTCTACCACCATCCAGGGGCAGAGAAGCTCAAAGATCTGGGGCTAAGGAGGATGAGGTGGACGTGAAGTTCTTGGAACTGCACTTTTTTCTGTGGTCGACAAGGCCAAGTTTAACATTCATGGTTGTTCACGTGGCTCCTTTCAACAATTTCAAATTTACCCTTAGTATATAATGGGGAGTGGTGGGGGAATCCCCACCCCCCAGTGGCTACACGTTTTCTAGTAAGTCAGTCTGTATGTGTGTGTTGCCTGAATACCACCAGGACTTGGTAACACTGGACCCATCTGGATCGTGCTGGGGAGGCTTGTGCCAAGGAAACCCATTAGAGCCATAAATATAACTTTGCTGGGCTGTCCCAATGGCTGGCACCAGAATGAGAGTTTAAAATAAATAGTTCTGTGTACTGACTTGGGTCATGCTCACCAGCCATATTCAACATCTTTCTGGGAATGGTGGTCCAGTGAGAAGTCACATTTAAAGCTTTGAATAATTGAGTGTTTACGGTGGGTAATGATACACAGTGTGATCTTCAAGAAGACCCTTTAAGGCATGTAGGTGAGGCTACCCCTAACATTTTACAGAGGATGAAACTGAGGCACTGACAGGTTTAGTAATTTGCCTGAGGTCACAAGGCCAACCAAAGGCAGAGCCAGGAGAGGAAACCCATACTCTTTACCCTATTTTAGTATATGTGCTGTCGAAGCGAACAGCCATACTCTCTACCCTAGCACTTTGATGTTCCCACACCACTCAGGGACAGTTCAGCCTAGGCTACAAGAGGCACAACTATTCCTCGGAAAACCCAACCAAAAATGAATACACAGAGCAGTTACGTGCTTGAACCTGTGCCGAATGAAGCAGTGGACAGAACAGAAAAATAAACAGTGCTCCTTCATTCACCACCCAAATCACTAAATTAGAAAAAAGGGAGAAACCGAGAAATCAGAACAAGGTTCATGCCTTTTCAGAGTGATACGAAATTAACCACTGTTTCTTCTCCCTTCCTGCAGTAAAACTGGCTGCATGTTTGACACTATCATGGAAATGAGGGAAGACCCCCTCAAATCTGAGAGCATTCCATTTGTGGTTGGCTGGCACGTCTAAGAGCTGCTTCCTAATGATTAAAGAGTAAATGCTTTAGGACTGAGAAACTTGAAAGAAACTGAAAAGGATAAAATCAAAGGAAGAAACTGAAAGAAAAACCAGAGGAGGGGCTGAAAGGATTGTTTCTTGCCGCGCCCCCCCCCCCCACCCCGCCAAAAAATGACAATTATGCAATTATGGCCATACATCCATCAGTCCAGGCTACATTGCTTTCATCCAGGGATCTCAAAGCTCTGTGAATAACTGCCAATGTCTTCTCCACTTCTGGTGACATATATAAACCGTGCTTCAGATGGGTGAATGTCACTGCTAAGGTGTTAAGTACCTCCCAATTGTATGCATGTCAACTCTAACACTCACTTGGTGCCAAAAATTCCTCAGACAAAAGGAAAAGAGTGTGCAACCAGCTCTATTTCCACTCTGATCCCTTCCAATGCAACATCACTAACTGTTTAAAAACTGCCAAGGGCTTTGGCTAATTTTAATTTTAAGATGAAAACCCTTGGCATGGCCTACAAGATCCTACAGGGTGCAGCTAACCTCTTCCAGGCCCTTCATTATGCTGATCCCCTAACCAGGGAAGCTCTGCAGCTCCTCTTGATCTGTCCTTTTCCTACTTACTACTCACACTTTCTCAGAAAGGTCTTTCTGGACACTCTGTACCAGGCCAGGTATTTTGTTACAATGCTATTTCCTCATTTCTATTTCCTGGCACTTACTGAATTATGTCACCATTCATGGAATTGCCATCGTCTCCCCCACTTACTCCAAGAGAACAGAGATGGTACTAATCTCCCTCAATGCCACATCCCCAGGGCCTAGGATAGAGCTTGTTCCTATCAGGTATTAAGGAGGGAGAAAAGGACACATGCATGCTTTGGGAGGCTAGCTTCATCTAAGGGTATCAAGGCTCAGCTGCACTAAATGTCTGGCTTAAACCTCCATGTAACCTACCGGTGTCTCAGAGTCTTTGCCAAGCTGGGGATAGCTGTTGGGGGAGTAGCCAGCGCACCTCACCCTGACACTGAAGGCACGTAACAAACCACATGGCTCTCCCTGGCCACATCGCTAATCTGCAAGGTGCAATGTCCACAACATATTCACAGGGTATCATTATCATTATTACATGCATTACCTAATGTGCATTATACAATATACCATAAGCTCACAATATTATACCAATCTCTTTCTAATGTTCTCATTAAATATGTCTTATTAAAGACATATCATCAATGTCTTTTTCTCATCCCTTTCTGAAAACCCCTTGTACTTCCTGCCTATCTTAGATTATATTAAAACTGTCATCAACAGTAAGAGCAACTCAGCATTTAACCTGAGTCAGGAATTAAGTACTCCATCGATGATCTCATTTGATGTTTACAATAATTCTACAAGGTAACTTCTACTACTGTCCTGCATGAAGTAGTTAATGCTCAGAAAACTCAAATTTGTCCAGGGTCCTGTATCAAATAAGCAGCAGAGATGGAATTTGAAGGCAGGCAATCTACAGTATGATTCCAGAGCTACTGCTCTTAAATGCCCTGGTACAATGCAGTGTGTGTGTGTGTGTGTGTGTGTGTGTGTGTGTTGTATGTGCAGACATGTGTGAGATAGATTATACACAGTATATAGGCTGCCATTTTGTTCCACATGACATTCTTCTAAAAAGCTTAACCTAAAGAGATCATGGGTAAAAGAAGAACCTGATTATTTTTAAAAGGATGTTTTGAAAGCAAACAAGAATATTACCTTCAAGTCTGCCCATCAACAGCATTAATCCCTAATTTTTTCCAATGGCAGCAAACTAATCTGGGTCATGGGAATTACTGGCCTCCTCCAGAATAGGCTGGCTTTCATTAAGAATAAGAACTGTACTTTTTTGCTAAGCTGCCTCATTTTCTGAAATTAGTCACAGTCGTTTAAACACTAACAACAGGCCAACCTGAGTTCCATTTGCCCTACACTCTTTCAGCTACTTGGTATCTGAATAGTCTTATGCACAAAGAAGGCACATGCCTTCAATCTAGGGGTTGACTGATGAGTTTTCCCTTCTCTGCTCATGGCTGGTTCAGGTCCTAGCCTGTAGCTATATTCTATGACCCAGTCCACGGGCCTGGATGGAGAAAAACAGCACTCACACACACAAAAAAAAAAAACCTATGAAGAAGCTGGCCCATAGAACATTTCTTCCTGGAAAATTATTTAACTATTTCAAATTGTAGAACAATTTGAAACATTCTTCAGTCCAATGGAATTATCATTTTCGAAACATTTTACAGTTTCTAAAGTTCTTTCACATTCATTATCACTGATTTATTTATTTTGAAGCTTATTTTCTCCCATCTAGAGAGAGATGCCACAGCATAAATGGAGGAAGTTTAAAAGTTGCCTATAGGCATGACATGCCAACCTGACGGTACCAAGTGCTGTAAATACCTAAGTTCCTGTTGGTGGCAATACTTCCTTCAGTGGCTCAGCCTATCATCTTTAGGCCAGCACTGTCCAAAAAGGCAGGTCATGGGCTTGCAAGTTGCCTTAGGACTTCCTATCCAAGGAAGGAGGTACAAGGTGACCCAGAACAGAGGCCAATAGTGCATCGTGTATTTTTCAACAATCAAGTATTTTCGAGGGCTTATTATGTGCCAAGGACTGCTTTAAGAGCTGGGGATAGAGCAGTGAACAAAATAGACACTCCCCAAAACTCCATGCTCTATGAAGCTTATATTATTTTGGGGGTAGGACAGACAATAAGCAAATAAAATACACAGCAGAAAGGCAGGAATGAGGGCCTATTAGCAATTTTAGACAGGGTGGTCAGGGAAGGTGTCAGTGACAAAGAGGAATGTACAAATAACCTGAAGGAGGGAAGAAAGCAAGCTGTGCAAATCTCGCAAAACTCTGGGGAAAAAGCTACAGGGAGCAGACACTAGACACAAATGCCTCAGGCAGGAACACATGTGGCATGTTGGCACTGCCTAAGGAAAGCCAATGTGTCTGTCACTGAGTGAGAACAGGGGAAAGCACTAGGGAAAGCCAGACAGGTAATGGACCCGGGGGCAGCCAATCCTGTAGGACTTTGCAGGCCACTTTAAGAGCTTTGTTCTCTACTCAGTGACATGAAAAGCAATGAGAAAATTCTGATCAGAGGGAGAGCGTAATATTTGTCACTTCTCTCTGTAGACTCAGAAAGGTCTCAGCTACTAAGACTTACATGCTCAAAGGCCCTGGGATGTAAGAGACAGAAGAACTTCGCAAACCAGCATAAAACCTCTTCAGAGAATCCAAGACATGTAAAAACTAGAATACAGTACTTCTTTGATTTGAGTAACAAAAACCTACCAGGCAGTGTGCATTTGCACCTACGTCTGTGTTAACGTGGAAGGTCTATGAAGCTGGTCCACATTTTTCCCTTAGTCACTGTGCTGACTTCCACTAGGAACTTGGCAGCAGAACAGAATGTTGAGGCCAACATGATTTAAAGGCCTAGAGTCATAGCCTCAAGGTGCTAGTTACCTGCTACCCGGCTAAGAGTCACCCACAAACAGCACCGATATTGAACATGTCGTGTAAATATTCATAAAGCTCACTGAATTTAACCATCTTTACAATCTTTAAGTAAAATAAATAGTAGTCTTCTGAAGCCAGATCCCTCTTACTAGTCCCATTCTACAGGTCAAAGAACAGGGACAAAAGAAGCTACAGCAAAGGCTAAGGGTTGGCCCTTCACCATGTGGCTCAGCTCCAACCGTAACAGTAGCTGTGACACTGAGCAGTCAGAGCTTCTCACGTCCCATGAAATGCAAGCCTCATTTTCAGGGAAAGGACCATAATCCTTCCTGGAGGGCAAGTCAAGATTCCAAATCCACAGATGGGGCTATGGGAGAGTTGCGGAGTAAGAGATTGACAGATTGTTAGAAAGGAAAAAAAACAAAAACAAAAACAAAAACACAAAAAACACTCAGGCACAGTCATACATATGCCCTGGGTAATCTGTCTCCTTTCATGGAGATATTTTAAATCAAGGAAATAACCCATCTGGTTTATTTTTGAAAAGGAGGGTACTTTTACCCCAAAAAGAAAACAGACAGAAAACTGCATTCCTTGGAGCTCCTGGGTGGCTCAGTCGGTTAAACATCTGACTTTGGCTCAGGTCATAATCTTGTGGTTCACGACTTCAAGCCCTTCATGGGGGTCTGTGCTAACAGCTCAGAGCCTGGAGACTGCTTTCGATTCTGTGTCTTCTCTCTCTGCCACTCCCCCACTGGTTCTCCCTCTCTGTCTCTCTCTGTCTCTCTCTGTCTCTCTCAATAATAAATATTTTTTAAAAATTTTTAAAAAGAAAAAAAAAGAAAATTGCATTCTTTACCATGAGTCTGAAACAAATTCAGAGGCTGAGGTTGAAAAAGGTAGCTTTATTTCAAGGGCCAAAGTACCAAAATGACTAAAATTTAAAGCTGACATGCTATCATAGAACTTTTGAATTACGTGTGGATATTCAACTAAGAAAAAAATTATTTCAAGGTGTCCTGAAGACTTCATGGCTCTTTATGTACAGGAACTGATAAGCCATGGGAAAGTTCTGGAAATCAATTAGTACTAACAGTGAAAGAAGAAGTCCCAGATCCCTAACACCAAATGAAGAGTCATTTGAAGAGAACATCAACATTCTCTGTGTTCAAATGTCTGATGCTAAAGAACAGAATTGTTTAAAAGACAACATCCTTTTTATAGACCCTAAAAGCTAGAAAACAAAATCTGAGTGGATTACCCCTTCTTATGCCTCCCCACTCCTGAAGCTTGGTGCCAACCTATCCTAGCTCCTTGTTACACTAAACTGTTATGTCCAAAATTTCCGTATGAGCTCAAGCCTAAGTGGAAATGTAGCTCATCTTACTTATTTATACGTATAAAATAATTGTGTTTATACATAGTGGGACATGTTAGAATAAGAGTGAACACACAGACCCTTCTGTTATATTTTCTGCCTTCACCACAAAAATAGACTCATCAGGGAATTATGCCAATAGAGTTCTTACTTCAGTGTACGTCTGGCAAAATCTGATTTGTCCTCCTCGTAGGCAGCACAAAACTGGAGACTCCTTGAATTCTGCTACTTTGGAAGCAAAATATAAAGCAAAGTGCAGGTTCAAACAGGAACTGGTGATCCACTGTGAGAAACCCAACCTGTTCATTAGGTAGAGAACAGCAGGGGGTATCTGGTCACACAGACACCAAATGATTTAAACCATAGAGATGAGATCTGGGCTCCTGATCTGCCCCTCGTTTAGGCTCTCACAGAGTGTCATTCACAAAGCCCAAATCCAATACTTTTCAATGGATAAGTCAAAGTGTTTAATGACCAAGTTCTGGAATGCTTTCATTTGAGCAGGCAGTGCAGCCTGACACCTTAGCTGTTGTCCCCTTGCCTTCTTGGGCTCCTCTGGACAGGTGGGTTAAGAATGCCAGGCTAATGGCAGTAGAGACAGGGAAGAGAACAGCAGTGTGGGCTAAAGAATCACTTTAAGGACACCATGGTGCACATTTCCCAGTGGAAAAGCCATCAATAGTTCACTTTAGCAAACCAGTCTGGATCGCGTATAAATCCACAGAGATTAAAATACTTAATGAACATCAGATCCTCAAGTAACTCCAAAGTCCTCACTGTAGCCTATATGATTTGACCCCGCCTACCTCTCCAAACTGCCATCCTGCATTTCTGCGTTCACCCACAGCTCCCAACTACCCTGGCCTTTTGCATGTTCCCAAATGTACCATGTTTGGTCCTCCCCAAGACAGACTGAACACCTATGAGATGCCATGCCGTCTTCTAGGCATTGGGATACAGCAGTGAACCCAATAGCCAAGATTCATCCTTCAATGTACTGGCATGACAGTCCCATTAGGAAGACAGAAAATACACAAAACACAGTAAGAATGTCAGGCTGAGAAAGTGGTACGATGAAATTAAATAGGAGCGTGTGATAAAAACTGGTGAGAAGGACTAACTTAGGTAGGCTGGGCAAGGCCTCTAAGAGGAGACATGTGAGCTGAGCTCTGTCATTGCAGAGAGTAGAGTCTAGAAGTCCACAAATTAGAACACTACAAATCATATACACAAATGCATGGGCAATTAAGAAGTCCAATCTTCAACCACAGACATTAGTGTTGCCTGCCTCAGATCTCTTTAAGAGTTGCATTCAACAGGAGTTTGAACAGGTATGCTGAAGTCTGTGTCAAGAGTTGTTTAGCACAATGGAAAGCACCAGAATGCTTGCCACCTCTGGGTTTTCCCACCCAACACTGAGAATGCCCTGTGGCTTCTGGCTGCTCCTCCCACTCATCCATCTCTGTTGCCCCAACCCAGTTAGGAAGAGACTCCTCCAGTGAACGTCACTAATAGATCTACTGCTCAGTCTTGCAAACGGAAGGCCACCTTCCTAAAATTTACATAGCAGGAGATAACTATACCACAATCCCGCTGACATGTGCCAGCATTTGGTTGGGTTATGTAAAAAGCTAGGTAATCATTAAACAGGGCAGGAAACAAACAAAAGAGTAATCCTTTAAAAATATCATTTGTGTTTGGAAAACTTGAGGGGGAGAAGAGAGCAAGGTTCAGGAAGGCCTGTTACTCTATGAAAGGCCAGGGTTCAGAGTTCATTATAAAAATGTCAGAAATATCACTTAATACTTTCACTCACCTGAACGAGTCTTCCACATGAGTTGGTATTACAAGATAAAAAACTGGGACTTAAAGAAAAAAGTACTAAGTGGCTCCAAGAAAGTCTGTCTCATAAAGCCCTGGCGCAGGTGAAAGTTCTGCAGACTCCTGACCCATGGAGGACAGGATGCCTGTAGCTGTACCTGGGGCACCAGATGGAACTGCATGTGGCCATGAGTCAGGGGCATGAACCACACTGGTCAGTCCAACACAGACAGCATTTGTGGACAAGCTAATCTATGTGACTCCCACAAGAACCACGGCAGTGCAAGGCTGTGATACGTGGCCACACACACTCACACAACCCCCCAGCTGGGTGGTACACTCCTTTACACATGTACACACCCATGCATGTCTCCCTTGCCCCTGGGACACACATAGGGGTAAACTTATGAAACAAAATGTCTATCTTCCTTAAGATAGAATCAGTAAATGTCATTGGATGTCACTTTGCCCCTTAGAGCAGTGGCCATTTTTAAATAGCGGTCCTTTCTTTTTTCTCTTAATGCTATAATTAGGGAGAAAAGCCTAAGCTTTTTATTTTCTGGCATTACAATTCCAAGTGTTCATTGTAGGATAACTGAAAAAGATAGAAAAGCACAAAAAAAATAAAAATCACCCATAATCCAACTAGTCAGAAATAATTAAATTTCATTTAACATTTTAAGGTATAGATGTTTTGTCCTTTGCTTTCCTCAGGCACACACACACTTAGAAATACACACACACACACACACACACACACACACACACACACGTATTTTAAACAACCTGGATCATACTGCATGCACATAGCCTTATGACCTGTTTTTACTGCCTTACTATATACTTTTCAAATATCATTCATTACCTTGTCCAACATATTTATGGTTATATAGTATTCTATTGTATGGATAATAAATTCAAGAAGGCCTCTATTATTGGACATTCAGATTGTTTTTGATGTGTTGTTTCCAGTAACACCACAATAAACCTGTACGCACATAAATGTTTTTGTACATCTTTCTTTCTCTAGAATAAATTCACAGAAATTGAATTTCTGGATGAAAGGGTATAAAAGATTTTAATACATATTTCCAAACTGTCACCTAGGAGACCTTTATCAATTTACATTCTCACCTAGAATGTTTCAGCATGCCTGTTTCTCTAGGCCCTAAGGCATTATTATTTTGAAATTTTTAATAAGTAGTGAATAGTATTATGCCTATCTAGTTTTCAATTCTATTTTTTGATTAATGATATTGACCGTTTTCTAAATGTTTATTGATCCAATGACTTTATTAAGGGCCCAGACATAACAATCAGTCTCCAGTCAAGCAGACCAAAAGTTAACAGGTAAGTAATAAGACATACCCAGCAAAGATGGCCTTACTTCTCTAATTTTACAGATAAATATAGCTGTACGTCTATTAAGATGTTCCTGTATTTATAATTCAGGTATCTTTCATGAAATCTAATGAGGATGAAAAACTACCACTGAGATATCAAACCCCTCTCTATGAATCTGGGCAAGGTTCAATTTCACTGGCTCAGTATTTGGTACAGGATTGTACTGGGGTCTGCTACAGAACCACAAATAAAGACGTCTGGCAGGGAAATGAGGCCATCCCCCCCTTTGTAAGCTCCATGAAGGTAAACCCCCTATCTGTCTTGTTTATACATATCAATGTATGCCCAGAAGCTGGCAGGACAGGTGCTTAATAAATTTTGTTAGAACTATTTTCAGGCTGGTGGCCAAAGGACTTGAAGGGACCTGAGCTTCAGAGTATGTGTCCCACTAATTGCAAAATAAACCACTCATCCCAGCGAGTGCCGTGGCACTTGGGAGGCACTTATGGCTGCCACCGAGGCCAAGCAAGAATCCTAGTACTTCCTCAATCTACTTCACATGGATGCTCTAAGGACAAGGCGAGGAAGAGGGTGAAAAAGGCTCTGAAGACGATCCAGTGCTGCGCACAGCAGGGAGGATGGTGGTGATGATGATGACAGTGAGGAGGTGGAGGAGGAAAAATTTAAACAGAAGGCTCAGAGAGCCAGGAATGATGAGACACAGAGAATGGTATCAGTAAAGCAGGCTGCGGTAAGAAATTAAGCTTTCAGCTCTGGTGTTCCTGGGTGTGTGATGCAAGAGGCACAGTGTAACCGGGCCACCAAGTCCTAAAAAACAACTTTAAATTAAAGACCATGGTTGTTGAGCTCTTATTTATGATTCAAGAGGTCTTTACAGATTTTTCTGTCCAGAGTGTTCCATAGCTTCTCTGGGATGTGCGTTTGTATGGACTTAGTTTTGCTTCTCCTTTTGCAAGGCGCTCTGACTACTGAATCTGTTTCAGAGACAGCAGGAAGTTAGTGATTAGCAGAACTAAGCATCATTGGGCAAGATTTATCAGGCTCAGCATTCTGAGCTGGGAGAGAACAGAATCCCTATGATAAGGACTCGCTCTATGCAAGAGTCCAAAAAAAAAAAAAAAAAACACCACAACTTTTTGAGCATCTGGGGGCCAATAATGAGGTCCTGGGTGAAGGTGAACCTCTGAAAAGCAGAGTTTCTAGGTGTGGCATTTCTAGGAAGACCTGACAGGAGAGACTCACGCTCTGAAAATCCCCAACCGAGCAGACTGGCATTTGCAAGGAAGGAACCCCAGGCCTGAGGTGCATCAAGACGAGAGAACGGGGTGGATAAAGAAGGCTTGCCCGTGCCTGCACCAAGGGCAGAGCAGGCTCCGCACCCAGGAGCCTACTAGACCTTAGCTCTCGGTTACGGACACAGCAGGGGCTTAGAGGCCAGTGCCTGACTTATGGTCCTGCTCACTGCTCTCTATGCCACTCAAAAGCAAAACAGAACACCAACCTACCCATCTATACATAACACACAGTCTTAATTATGAAAAATGGCAGTAATTACTAGGGAAAGGAAAGCCTGCTGGAGGCTACTGCCGCCCCCACGTGCTGCTCCACACTCTACAGACTCCTGTTCTACCAGGGCTGCTGCAGCCTTCCCCCCAACCAGCACCTGTTGCCATGGTAGCTGTGTTCCCCCACCCAGGAAGGGTACGCTCCAAGCCATTATGAAAATAAAAAGCTTTTATGTTTCACGACCACCTCCCCTCCAGCTTCTCTCTCTGTCTTGTCCAGCTAAATGCTGGGTAGCACATGCAGCAGAAATTGAAATGTGGGCATTTCAATTACAGCAATGACAAAAAAAAAAAAAAAAATTAATCATCTAGTTTCCAGACAGAGGGGGATAGGAAACAACTGTTCAAAGCAACACTGCGTGTGTCTGAGTTAGGAAAAGGAAAAAAAAAAAAAGAATGAAAAGTAATTAAAGAAAGACCTTCTCTGAAGAACATTATATCTGACAAGCACCGAAGCACTGTGTGGTCGGATGCTGAGGAAAGAGAAGGGGGAAAAATCAGTAACAGGGATGGTTAATAAGAGTTCCCCCTGAGGGGCTGAGAAAACAATCCCATTCTGTTAACAGAAACCAAAGGAAAGAGTAAGAACTATCTGGAGGCCCAACTCAAGACACATTGAAGCACTACTCCTCCGGAAAGAAATCAAGGGTGGTATAGACCTCACAGTCCTGCATCATGAGACTCACTGATTCCTAGCACTGAACATGAAATGAAAAATAACGAGAAAGAAATGAGGAATGTTATATCAGGATTGGAGTTTTCTGTATTGTCCTTATCTCTAAAAATGCATCTGCCGCCAGCACTTATTCTCATTCTCTCATCTCAATCTGTTGTGATTGTCTGCAAGTGAGGTATCCTGGCGTGTGACCCACTCCCAGGGACGCTTTACAGCTTCAGATCTCTATTTAAGTCCAGAAAATGGAGGTACCTGTATCAATTCATATGCAGAAAGGAGAAGGAGAGGAATAGCTTAGGAAGGTCAAGTCAACACCAAAAATGTAGAGATTTCATTTCCTGCCTTCAAAGCCAGTGGAAGTGCTAAGGCAATTTACCAAGCAGGGACTATTCTGGTTCTACGCACAAACCAGTAAGATTGGCTAACCCCTAAAACTCCCACCAATGAAGAGGATGAAGCCTACAATCAGAAGAGATAATAGGTAGAACAAATGATGCTCAGCTATAAAATACTACACCTGAAAGGTATCAGTCTAAAACCCCTTTCCCAACAGTGAAGTTCAAGGAGAAAAACGTCTGCATTATTCACCTCACTAGTGTTATACCAGGACTCTGGTTCCAAGGGCAAGGCTAGGTGACAGGAAGTTCATTCCCTAATTTCTCATGTGATGTGGGCCAAGGTGTTGGGCTCTTAGTAATAATACAAGAGATCTTTATGAATGTGATTTCTGTAGACTCAGTTTTCTTTCTCCTCTTTGAAGTTGGTCATGATTACTGAATCTGATGTTTTAGATTTTTCAATTTAAGAAAATTCTCAGCCATCATCTCTTCAAATGTTATGCCTTACCATTCTATTTAGTCTCATCCTCTGTACCTCCTACAGACTTATTTTAAATCTTCTCATTCTGTCTTCCATGTCTCTTCAAATATTCTTTTTTAAGTAGGCTCCACACCCACCGTGGAGCCCAACACAGGGCTTGAACTCATGACCCTGAGATGCAGACCTGAGATGAGGTCAAGAGTCGGATGCTTAACTAAGGCACCCAGCCACACCTCTTCAAATATTTTCTATTTCATTATTTCTCTGGAATGCATTCTGGAATTTTTTAAAGGTCTATCTTCCTGTTTAGTAAGTCTCTCATCAGCTTTGTTTAGTCTGATATTTATTTAATCAAATGATTTTTAATTTTAATTATTTTTTACGTAAGTTCCATTTGCCTCTTCCAATGCTGCCTGTTCTTTTGCTTTTAACTCCTTCTATGTATTTTTAATTATTTTAAATACAGTTATTTTTATGTTTTTCCATGGGACTTAAAATTTTTCTCTTAATGTTTTCTTTATTTTTGGGAGAAAGAGAGAGGCAGAGTATGAACATGGGAAGGGCAGAGAGAGAGGTAGACAGAGACTCTGAAGCAGGCTACAGGCTCTGACCTGTCAGCCCAGAGCCCGACATAGGGCTTGAATCCACAACCTGTGACATCATGACCTGAGCCGAAGTCAGACATTCAACTGACTGAGCCACCCAGGTGCCCCTCTATGGGATTTTTAAATTACTGTTTTATTATTTGAAGTCCATGGATTTTAATATTTCTGTACATTGTTTCCATGGTCTCTGGTTGATACTGGATTGTTTTCCTATGTATTTTTTTTATTCTGAACTCATCTGCAGAGGAGCTATTTCTGGAAATCCTAGGTGCCACAGGTTGACTACATGTTCTTCAGCCAGGGTTCAAGCAGTATCAGTGAGTGGTAATGGTAGAATAAATTTAAATGTTTTTATAAATTTCCTTACAGATCCCGGGTCCCAGGCTGAGAAAGAAAAATAAATTCCCTGTTATATTGTGTCCTGGAATGCCATTGGTCTTTACATGCAGTCCAGGTTTTCAATGAGAGTGAAGCCTGTATAGGATCTCTGATTAAGGCAGGGGTTTCAAAGCTAACTCTAACCCTTTCTACCCTCAAGTGTTCCCCAGGTGTCATCAACATTCCCACATGATTTTAAAACCCAAGTTAATGGATAATGATGAATTTGAATTCCTCTACTCCTCACCCATCTAAAATAGCCACAATGCCAGCAGGCCCTATTAATTAATTCTCTAGGGAAACACAACTTTTGCTTGATTGACTATTTACTATCAATGAGGACTCAGATTCTGTCAGAGTAGATTTCACTTTGAGCTAAAACTGGTAAGTTTGCAAATGTGTGTTTTTTGGTTTTTTTTTTTTGGCAGAGATGTGAATAATTTCTGTTCAGCAGAAAAGACAATCTCAAAAGGGGGTTTTATTACCCTGTAGAACATTAACCAGTTTTGAATATAACTTAGTGATTATATTTTCACAGTTCTTTCTTTCGTTGTCTATATAAATAAGTTTCTCCTTTTCTCTATTTTTTTGAATTTATTTATTTACTTTTGAGAGAGAGAGAGAGCATGAGCGAGTAGGGGAGGGGCAGACAGAAGGAGACAAAGAATCCCAAATGAGCTCCATGTTGTCAGCACACAGCCCAAAGCAGGGCTCGACAAGGGGCTCAATCTCAGGAACCATGAAATCATGACCTGAACCAAAATCAAGAGTCGGACACTTAACCTACTGAGTCATCCAGGTATCCCTCTCCTGTTCTCTTTTGAATCAGATTTATATTTTCTACTGGTAACCTCCTAAATCTTTGACATTCTATACTTTTACAAAGTCTTATCAAAAATGTTTTTAAAATATATGTTAATATTAAGTCTATTTGTTGAGAGTAGCAGGTTTAAGGCAATGTGTTACCTTCTTTATGTTATACTATTAAATCCAATTCCCACGAGAGAGGGGTTATTATTACAATTTGACAAATGAGGAAATTGAGGTTCAGAGAAATTGAGTAATTTGTCCGAGGTCATCTAGCTACGAAAGAACAGATTCATGATTCAGATAGAATCCTCATGTTCTTTTCATAATATAATGAACTGAACAATCTTTTCCTATAACATCTACCCATTGGTATTAATACCCTAAGGAGTTTTCCACTCCCATTTCTACACAAAATGGTCCAGCGAATGAAGATTAAACACATCCTAGCTTGTGATGGTAGGTAATTCAATGAATTGTCTCACAATAGTCACCTAAACACCCTAGTGATGATTCCTATGAACTGGTTTTAAGTCAGACTTGAACTCACCACAAAGAGCAAAATAATTATGAAAAATACAGCAAACTTAAAAATAAAAAACCACCTTATAATATTAATAAAATCAGATTGGAAACTTTATGCTTGGAAGAAATAAACTTTCATAAAGAAACACAATAGATATGCTATCCAATGAAAAGATCAAGCAAGCCTACGCAGTGTGAATCCTAACATCATAACTTACGGTCAAATATACAAGCACATTTCTAGGACAAAAGAGTTTAGAGTCAACTTATAGTGAGAATTTTAAGCTTTGAGTTCTAAATTACTCAGGTTTAAAAAAAAAAAAAAAAGACTGAGAAAAGGCTATGAAAGAATAGCTCTGCTGAACAGAGAAGTTAGGAACCCAAATCTGAACTCTAATTTTTTAAAAATTGGAATTCTACAAAAAACTATTTCCAACAATCTCCAGATTTTTATAATCAATTAAAAAATATGTCTCACTCAAAGTGTCAGCAAATAAAATATGTTGGAGATATCTGAATAAAAAAAATTCTAGATGTTAACAGGCAACCTAGGGGCAATATTCAAGCTAGTTCTGCAATGAGAGAATTCATCGAACTCTCATTCTGGCTCATTTGCTTTAGTATAGTCACAGGAAATTTCTTCTACTGCTAGCCTTGTAGTCAGGTATACTTCTTAAGAAGGAGCTGGAATGAGCATATTTATTAGAAGGCTACTTTGTGATTCTTATTTTAGCTAGGACCAGTAGTTCTCAGAGTGTGGCCCATAGACTCCTGGGAGGTTCCCAAGACATTTTCAGGGGTTCCACAGGACGTGGAAATAAGGTTCAGGGAAAGTGCTGCAGCCTTAGAATTAATCTAGGCAGTTGCCTCAAACTATACCAACAATGCATTCTTTACCACTCCAAACTAACAGGTTAAAAACAAAACAAACAAACAAACAAAAAAGCAACCACCAGGTTTTGCTCAATGAATACCCTTGATAAAACAGTGAAAATTATTTTTATTAAATTTTGACCTTTTACCACACATTTTTTTAATACTGTAATTAAGGAGGAAATGTGCATAAAGTACTTTGCTGCATACCAAAGCTGACTTGAAGGGAAAGCAGTTGTGCAATCCTCTGAGTTGCAACTAAACCAACCTCTTTTTATTACAAAGCACCATTTTAACTTGAAAAAACAACTGAGAAACGATGGTTATTCAGACTTCAGTGCCTGGTAGACATTTTCTCAGAAATGAACCAAGCAAGGTGGTCGCTTCTAGGAAAACAACAATATTTGTTATAATAATAAAATTCATTCTTTCAAGAAAACAAAAAAAAAAAAGGACAATCTTTGACAACTTGGATTGGCCACCATGACCTTGGCAGCTTCCCAATACTTAATAACTATTTTTAATGACATCAGTGATAATGTTAACACACGTGATTTTAAAAGTTTTTTATGACGCAATGTGTCCACATTGGAAGATTCGTATGATTCCCTGAACCAAAACTTTCCAAATGGCCAATGTGCATTAAAAAGTCATGCACGGGGGGCACCTGGGTGGCTCAGTCGGTTGAGCGTCTGACTTCAGCTCAGTTCATGATCTCACGGTTCGTGGGTTCGAGCCCTATGTCAGACTCTGTGAGCCTGGAGCCTGCTTCGGATTCTGTGTCTCCCTCTCTCTCTGCCCGTCCCCTGCTTACGCTCTGTCTCTCTCTCAAAAATAAGTAAACATTAAAAATTAAATTAAAAAAATCAAGCATGGGTAAAAGAGCCAAAGTACAGTGTAGGCCAATAGGTTTCAATGCCATTTTGCGTGAAAAGTTCACTAACAGGATTTCATTCTCCACACTGCAATAATTTTTAAAGAAAATGATCACCTGTTGACTGTTGGTATATTAACAAAAAAGAATACTCAAAATTGTCTCAAAAGGTTACTAGAAATACTTCTTCCTTCTCCAACTGCATATATCTGTGTGCCCTGATTTTTTTCATATCCTTCAGTAACAAAATAAATGACAATAGATTGAAAGAAGAAGACACTATTACCTAATTACCTTCTATTAACTCAGACATTAAAGAGATTTACAAAAATGTAAAATGTCATTTAATAAATCTGTAAAAAAATCTTTCATTTTTTTTTAAATTTTAATTTCTCATTCTGTCAACATAGATATAATTCACATAAAGGCTGTTGGAGCACTTATGCCGAGACCACAAAGTTTTAGAAATGCTGAACTTACCAAGATGGTCCTTTGGATGAGGTTTCCCATGGGGGTGATGAAAATGTTTAAAAATAGACTACAGAGCTGATGATTACATAACATGGTCAGTGTACTAAATGCCACTGAACTGTATGCTTTAAAATGCTTTATTTATGTTACATGAATTTTATTTTAATAAAAAAGAATGTTAAAAAGAAAAAAAAAAAAGGAATACAGTCCTTGGGAATGACAAGTCAAGAGTTCAAGTGATTTGGCATTTTCTCCTTTCACATAATGAAGACCAAGCACCATGCACTCACCCACCATGTAATCACTTCAGTCTGAAATTACTATAGGGGGGCGTCTGGGTGGCTCAGTCGGTTAAGCGTCCGACTTCAGCTCAGGTCATGATCTCACGGTCTGTGGGTTTGAGCCCCGCATTGGGCTCTGTGCTGACAGCTCAGAGCCTGGAGCCTGCTTCGGATTCTGCGTCTCCTTCTCTCTGCCCTTCCCCTGCTCATGCTCTGTCTCTCTCTCAAAACTAAATAAACATTAAAAAAAATTTTTTAAGTAAATAAATAAAATAAAATTACCTTAGGTTATTTCTGCTGGACATGAAATTTAAATATTCCAGGAGGCTCTTTCCTTGAAAAAAGTGAACCCGTGGGTTTTATAATCTCCCTGTCTCCTCAAACCGATCAACTTAACCAATACAATAGTCAATTACTTCTCTGCCTATCCTAAACATACAGTGTGCCCTATAGGTCACACTGTGGGATAAGTTGGGAAAACAAAAGAATGAGCAGAAATTGTAAGCGGTCACTGTTCTCACAGGGTTCACAGTTTGTGTAACGATGAACAGTACTAAGATAATGGCACAAATTTAAGAAACTATACAGTTGTGAAGAGTGCTTTAGAAAAGTGTATAATGTCAAATGCATGAAAAATAAGAGGTTCAGATTAAGTTGAAGGCCACATAAGGGGTCCCAAGCTTCACCTGGAAGCTCGTCAGAACTGTCAAAGCCAAGGCCCCTTTGGGAGCCTTCTTGAGAAGAATCTGCATTTTAACAAACTTGCAGGTGGTTTCCTGTTTCAGAAGTACTCGCTGTTTTAAAAAAAAACAAATAGTTGGGGCACCAGGGTGGCTCAGTGTTAAGCTTCCGACTCTTCATTTCAGCTCAGGTCGTGATCTCACGGTGCCTGAGTTCGAGCCCCGTTGGGCCCTGCGTTGATGGTGCAGGGTCCACTTAGGATTCTCTCTCTCTGTCCCTCCACCACTCATGCACGCACTCTCTCAAAATAAACAAATAAGCATTAAAAAAGAAAAAACATGTAGGGGTTAACTAGATGAAGGAGGAGTATTCTGTCAGAGGTAACCGACCAAGACCCAATGGCCAGAGAGAGGAGGGCGAGTTTGAAGAACTCAAAGAAAGCTACAGTGGCTGGAGGGGAGAGTGCGCAGACAGCACAGTGAAGGAGTTGTTGGGGGCTGGCATATAATAAATGCAGTCATGAATAAACAGAGGGTTTAGAAGGGACTGTAGTCTCCTGAACTCTATCAAACATGCCTTTCTGGCACTAAACTGCTTTCAAAACAAACACAACAGTTGGATACTCATCCTTTTATAGTTGCTGAAGGGCAAATTCCTTTAATTCCTATGTAACAACCAAGTTCTTACAGCACAAGTGGTAACAGCTCTGGTTCCCCACAGTGAAACAACAGGGCAGCCTTGCAACACCTTAATGTGAGTGTGTCTAAGAAATCCTGTTAAGATCTTGATGCTCTGGAGGGCAGGCACTCATTACCAGGAAGGTCTGAATTCTAAAGAGGGAGTGGCCGCACTCTAGATCCTGCACAAATCTTTGAGTCCCCAGAGAGCAAATGTGGGTCACGATGCCACTGACCTTGGTGGCATTTATCTAGTGCTTGGGAAACTTCATGGAACGTGACCCAGCAAGCCTATAAAACCAACAGACTTCACTGCAGGAGTTGCACCGAAAGAGATGACACAAATAAGTGAGAGACAGAGACAGAGAGACAGACAGAGAAAAAGAAACAGGGGTGGCGGGGGAGGGGAGGGGCTCATGAGAGAGTGCGCACACACACATAAGCATGAGCCCGAGTGAGAGCGGGATCCCAAACTCTACTGTGGCTCCAGGCACGCATGGATGTCAGACCATGTGAAGAACCAGTGATGCCCAGCAAACCCCTCTGTATTAACTAAAACAAGTTCTTTGGTATCAAGACCCTCCCACCCCCCACCCCCCGCAACGAGAGAGAAGAATGAAGACATGCACTTAGGCTGAAGAGAATTTACACTGGCAGCATCTCAGCAGCAGCCTAACATGCTAGGAAGGGCAGGAAGTATCTCAACACAAGGAAGCCCGGCTCAATCTCCAGGTAATAAACCCTAGAATAATGGCCAAGGTGAAGGGACCCTGGGGTTAGGATTTAGGGCTCTGTGGTTATTTCTTCCATTCTCATCACTCCAGGGATCTAGGTGCACTGGCAAAAGTGGCCTGCATGATGAACAAAAAATACAGATGGAGGCCCAAATTCATTTCCCCCCCAGTAGGCATTCTACATAAAACAGACAACGGGGCTTGTGTCACTTCAGCAGGGCCAGAGCGGACGGGCAGCTTTCTAGTGCTCTGAATGGCTATACCCAGCTTTACAATTCTTTTCCCCAGCTACTCTGGAGAGAAAAATATTCTCCCAAACTGCCTCATCTTTTATGGTCAGTAGAAGCCACATCAGCATCTACCATATGAAACTCTGTATGACCAGCTCTGCATGTCAAAGACTGGAATGAAAACAAGAGTTTTGTCCTGTTTCTCTGTGAAAAGCACTAACGGGCAATCTATCAGCCTTGACAAGTGGAGAGTCTCCTTAGCGTGATGGAGACAAGTATAGCTAAAATTATTTAAATCTTACAAGAAAGCATTAATCATAACTTTAAAAAGTCAGAATCTCAACAACCAAAATGGTCTCCAAGGAGTTTGAATTTCAAGGTGTTCTTTTGCTTCCTTCCTTGTACCCACAGCTACTTACTTTAGGGCTGAGACTCCTCAGCTAACTTCTGGCACTCCAACTCCACTAAAATGGATCAACGCTGGGTTAAGCTGAACAAATGCTCTGGAGCACTCTGCCTCTGCCACCACCAGCCTCAAAGTCTGGGGCGAGGACAGCCTGAACAGGAGCTGGTTTGCAGTACTGCCTGTCTGGTTAGCAAACTCAGACTGATTACTTCACTTAGAAATTATTCATTATATGCAATTAGACTAATGCCCCTGCAATACTTCTCCTAAACTTATCTCCACCTTGGCCCCTTCCTCTGTGTACTCCAACTACACTCTTACCTTCACATATGCCGTAATCTGGGAGCCTCTTCCCTTGTGTCCTTTTTCTTTACTCAACTGACTCCTACCGATCATTTAGCTCTTAGCTCACCACCCCCCACCCTCGATGAGGGACAGTCCCTGTACTCTGCTGCAGTTTGTAGCTACATGTGTAGAGGGGACTATCTGCTGAATGCCTCCTCTATTCGCTCCCACCAGAGGAAGCTCTGTGAAGCGCCTCCAGCGGGGCAGGCCGAGTGGGACCAATGACGATGCAGAAATTAGGCCTGTTATCAAGGAGCTTGTCCTATAACAAAGAGGAAGAACAATCAGTGAATCAAGGGTGTCAGAGGCTGTGACCACATTATGCACACAGTGCACAGGGTCGGAGTGAGGAACAGCAATTTCTGCCCGTGCAGCAGTTCAGAGAGAGACACAGGCTTAAGAAAGAGTCACTCCCAGAGCATCAGGCTTTTGGCACAGTGTGAAAAGGCAAGGCTGCAGGGGAGGCGGTGTCCAGATCAAGCATGCCTTAGTATGCCATGCCACGGAGGGCACACGTCAGCTTCAAGTAGGGCAGTGAAAAGGGCAGGGCTCCCTTTAGTTCCAAACACACCTCCCTCCAGTTCTGTGGAATTTCAGGCCATAATCCTTCCCTTGCTCTCCTGCCAAATTTCCCATAAGCAATCCAGGCATTCTGCTCAAGGAAACAAAAAAGGAGGAAAGAGCTGCTCCTTGCATTCCAAATTCATGTCTAGAGCCATCACAAATCAATCAGCACAGGGAGTGTGAATCCAGAGTCCACGGCTGGGCACAAGCAGCCCAATCAGCCTCATTCTCATTTTTTCTTTTTCTGTTTTAATGGAATATGATGAAAAAAACTTATCTTTTAAAGAATGCATCTAGATGGACTGGGCTGGTGACATGATATCGAGGTCAACAACATGGATAGCTGGATCCTGACTAGATACCATCATTAAAGTGGAGGAAAGAGCTAAAGGGTCTCATCTAGAAGAACATTGCTCTAAAATTAGGCTGTAACTTCATCATATAGAATGACTTAAGTTTCCTCTGCAAATGAAATATCTCAAGGGCTTCCTATAAGAGAGGGAAGTCCCAAGGAATAAGATAAGATAAAGATATACTGGATCTGAGTTAAGATGCAAAAGAAAAGAAAGGGCCAATTCTTCTCAATTCAAAGGATATATAGTGAGCACCTACAACATGACCAACAGACAAGATGCTAGGGACAGTCAGACAAATGTCTTGATCTCCTACCCCTCAAAGAACACAAGAGTAGAAAGGAGAGGAGAGAGGGAGACAAAGATACATTTTGCTGTAGCAAAACTGATTACTGGACCAGTTACTGGAATGGACACTTGAGATGAAAATGAAGTTGAATTTTAGATGTATTTCTAAATGGTAAATGAGCTTCCTTATTAGGAAGGTGGCTATTGCTTGTGTTTTATATCACTAGTAAGGTAAACTAGACCACATCTGGGAAACAATGCCATCTGTGACTAAGGTGGCATGGAGGGAAGAAAAAGGAAAAACAAAAAAACAAAAAAACCCTCTAGATCTAGTTTCCCCAATGTGCGTTAAGGATTGCCTTCCACTAGGGGATATACTCCGCAGAGATTCTTAGCAACTATAACTTATTGAGATGGTCCAGGAAAATGTAAAGTCAACAGTGATGACCCTCTACCTTAAGGAATACAAAAACATATTTAGCTATGAATAACCAGATAAAGGTAAGCAGCATGGAAGTAGAAGAATCATTAAATAGCAACCATGGGAAAAACTAAATTAACTTCCACTTTTACGATTTGAAAAGAATATTCTTTTCATGAAATCAAAACGGTAATATGTAAAATACAAGGAGAAGTTTGCTTACAATGAACTTGGTTCCCATTATCTTGGTTTCAGATCTATAATGAATGCTTATGTGGGGGCAGAATGTAGCACAAAAAACAGTTAGGCTCAGGACTCCTATAGGAACATGCCAACAAATCTTGACTTTGAAACATGGTAGCAGTATGACTCTGGTCAAGACAATGTGTGGACCCTTTGTGTTTTTGTAGGGTTGGTTTTTTTTTTTAAGATTTTATTTTTAAGTAACCACTACACCCAATGTGGGGCTCGAACCCACAACCAGGAGATCAAGAGTCGCAATGCTCCACCACTGATTGAGCTAGCCAGGCACCCCAGATAATGTCACTCTCTGAATCCTAATGTTCTCCTCTGTAAATTAATAAATCCCAACATCTACTTTTTGGGATTTCTGCAATGAGACTAGATATTATATATTGAAACCATCTGACACATACTTCAACAGATGCCAAGTGATTTTACTATTCTATTATTTATATTCATAAATTCTTCAATATAAATTCTTATTGCTCCTGACTTTTGAGTGGGGACAAGTAGTGAGGGGAACATTTCTCCCTGGCTGGGAACAATCAACACAGCTCCATATTCTTGTGACAGTCCAGAATTCATTCACCCTAAAGGAATTTCTCTGAACACCTCCAGGATGACATAATTACTGTCTTAGGGATTAGGGCAAATCTCAAGGCTGAAGCAACTGGGTATTGTCACCAAGCTGAGAGCCAGCAACCAATACCAAACAGCAGTTATAAATAGCAAATGAAGACCCAAGAATGCAAAGCAGAAAAGTCAGTATAGCACCAAGTATTAAACATTCACAGCAATACACCCTGAACAAGTGTTAATGCAGTGTAAGCTGCCATTTTTGAGCATTTCTTCCATGCCAGAAACAGTGGCATGCACTTTGCACGCATCAACTCACTTAATCTTCACAACAGGACTCTGAGGTAAGGTCCTATTGTTCTCCCCATTTTATAGATGAAGACAGAGTCCCATATGTCAGATAATTACCTAAGACCCCCCAGGTGCAAGTGGAATTTGGCCTCCAATCTGTCTGACCCCAGGGCTTCCACTCTTAAATGATGTGCAATTTTCAAAAACATCAATGGAAAACCAATTACATAGTCGTTACCTTAAATAAACCAAGTAATTTATTCCCCAAACAGCAGGCTTCGATTTTCAGAGTTCAATTTTGGTTCATTGTATAAGGTGTGAGCCCTAACTAGGACACAACCAGAGCCCTCTGTTTGGATTACAGGTTGCTCCTTCCAGTCTTCACTGCTAGATCCTTCTCTTCCCACCTCTAAATGCTGCAGTGCTCAGGACTCTGCCCTGGGACTACTCTACCCACAGACCTGGTCTCCGTGATCTGATCAGTTCCATGTTGATACATAGTAAAGAAAAAATCATCTATATGCTCAAAGCTCTCCAGAGAACTCTTGACATGTTCAGGCTGACACCAACCCACCCCACCCCCACCAATACAATAGAACTAGACTTCCCTGTCTTCTCTATAGAAGGCCTAAACCTCAGGAGTCACCCCTCATTCCTCTCAGATGCCACATCCAGCCCATGACTTATCCCCACTGGCCCAATCTTCAAAGTATATCACAGATTTGACCACTTCCCCACTCCCACCACTACCATCCTCATTCAGGCCTCTAACGTCTTTAGTCTGGACTACTGCAATAGCCTTCAAACTGGTCTCCTAGACTCCACTTTGATTCAGCTCATTCTCCAGGAATCAACAGAGCTGTCTGGGAGGAAAAAAAACAAAAACATATCATATCACCCACCCTTTCAGCAATGCGATAGCTTCCCACTATAACCGGAGTGTAATTCAAACTTCTTCCCACGGCCCCCCAAACCCCACCTGGTCTAGACCCTGCTTAGTTCTCCAAATCCAGCCTGCATACTGACCTCACTGTTCCTGGAATAAGCCAGGTGTGTTTCCATGCTCAGCAGGGTCCCTTCTCAGGGCGTCTGTACCTACCATTCCCTCTGTCCGGAAAAGTCTTCCCCTAACTCTTCCCATGGCTTTACTCTTTCACTTCACGCAGGTAGTGACTCAAGTGGCATCTCCTGTGACCACCTCATCTAACAGCTCCTCATGCACTCCCATCATTGTAACTGCAAACCCTTCTCTGAGGGCGCTTAAAACTCCCTGAAACTATTTTCACTGTAAGTTTAGTCTGCATTTTCATACCACATTTTTAAACAATCTGCTGCTGTATTCATAGGACATTGACTAGTTGCTCAATGAATATTTGCAAATATCTGTCTCTCTCCTCAATTAAAATTTGAGTTCCAGGGGAGCAGGAACTTTATCTGTCTTGGTTGCTGCTTTATCACTATGCCTAGAATAGCACTGGTGTGTAACAGGCACCCCAATATTTGACTAAGGGAAGGATCCTATCAGTCTTACACAAATCAGGCCAACTTCTGTCTTACAGGTAACAAGGACAGATACTCCCTTACTGGAACTGCCATCTGAACTCCACTGGAGTAGTTCCAAGTGCCCCATTATCCAAAGCTAGGTCACACTCCTAAGGCTTCACAGCTCTTCCCATCCAAATGTCCTGAGGCTAGGTGACTGCTGACCTTGTCGTTCAAAAGGAGAGAAGAGAACGTGGGGCAATATGAGGCCAGGTTTTGAGTGCTGAAAGACTTCTGTATCTTACCTCCTACCTCTAGGCCCAGGCCATGAGAAGCTGACATTGAACAAGCTCATTTTCCCCAGACATGATGCACCATTGGGTCAGTTTCACAAACACTACACTAAGGCCATAGGGACATGAGTCCAAAGGCAAAACAGGTCCTCCGTGCATCTTCTATCCCAAGGAGTCACCAAGATGATGTAAATACTTACTCAGAGGCCTGAATGAGGCACTTATGTTTTTAAAAAAAAAAACACAACCATTTAATCCAGTCTGACAGTGGTAAGGGTTTGTATGAGGCCCATAATACCAGGCTGGCTATAATCTGTCTGGCAGGCCCTGCAGGTGTTTTTGGTTAAATGTGATAATCAAATTAGCTGCACACCACAGTTAACTCTGAAACAGCAAACAGAGCTTCCTGGGGATCTCCTCATCTTCCTTTCTCCCATGCTAAGTGCAAAGACAGAAGAGCCTTAGCCTGGAGCAAAGGCTCAAGTGAAGGCCTTATAGGCAAGCAGTAATAAACAGAGAAGGGGAAAGGGGGTTTCTGCTCTAACAGCAAAGATGCTTACTTCACAGTAGGGCAGGATAAAAAAAACAGTTTTTTCATAGGCTTACCAACCTAACTTGTTTTGTTGTAACTATATAGATCCCTTGTGTTCTCCCTACCCACCTGCCTTTTACTCATCCCTAGCTGACTTTGCACTCATATGTGCCCAATTTTCTTAGTAGTCCCAACAGAAGCTGTATTAAAGGAGGGGAAGGTCTTCTGCAGCACTGGTTTTGAGGAACCAAGGAAAGATTAAACCTGTGATAAGATCATATGATAATCCCAGGACCTTTTCCATGGCCAATATTATTCTTGCTCAGTTTAGCTGTAAGTTACCTTTGGGGTCCAAATTTGCAGAGTATAGTAAGGAGATAATGTGCCTGAATGGAGGATTGGTTCCTTGAACCAACTGGTTCCTTTCACCAGCCAGCCACAAAGTACTTACGTAGCCCAGTGGGGGCAGAGGTCTGGAAGTTACTTCCCCAATTCCTCAGCAGATCAGATCCACCTGTTTCTATTTTGCCACAGTGGCGCACACAGCCAGCTTTCAATTAGTGTGTGTGTGTGTTGGGGGGTGGCAATTTTAAATTATCCATGCTAAACTATAACAAACACATTCCTGAAAAGGTCTCTCTACACCGAAGTTCTGTATCTGAAACCCCCTTTTCCCACTGCCTGCTATGAAATTCCAGATGCAGCAGAGATGGCCAACTAAAGATAGACTGAACCTATCTCTATTCTCTAGTGACTGCCAGTCACTGCTCATACCTGAGGAAAACAAGAGGAAGGACTCAGGTCTGCATGGTACCAAAAAGCCCAAAAGGGGAATTTGAACCCACCCAGGGCCAGGATGAGGGTCAGGCAACAGAGACCTGGGAGGTGACCATCTGTAACAAGCCTGAGAGCAAGCACCTCTTTAGCACTTCTTTAAATTCTCCTTCTTTAAATATAAAGAGGCGCTTACTCTCAGGATCTTAAAAGTCATTGCCGCCTTCAATTTTGCACCCCAGGTGTCCCTCTTGTCTCATCCCAGTTCGAACCCTGCTTGACACATCATATTGGGGTCCCGGCTTACTTGACCTACAACTTAAACTTTTTTTTACTGAGTTACGATAATGTTATTGGCTGGGTATGCAGGAACCTAGTCTTGGTTAAGACTTTTTTTTTCTCTTCATTAGCTTTCTTGCTCCCTTCCTTCCACCCTGTCCATTCACAGGAGGCAGGAAACAGAGTCATGCGTTGGTATACTTCAGTGGTGGTAAAACCTAAGAAAGGGCAAGCTGAAACTAGTTGGCCTTTAGAGACTGGCAGCAAAGGTGAGAGGCAATCAGGTCCTTATGAATACGATTTGCAAACACTGTTTGAGAAAGAGAGATGTGCTCAGCCTGCACTCCAGAAGAGGAGACCAGGCATCAACAGCTACAGCCCCCTCCCCACTACTGAGAAGCCACAGAACAGTGAGTATTCCTGGCCTTAGATCCCTCAGGGGGGTCCAGATGGCTATGCAGATCCCAAGTCCAGAAGACAGACTTTACATTTTGCTTCTAGACATTCCTCACACCAGTTAGCAACTTCAGATTCATCCTCAAAGAGACCTGCACAAAGAAGTCAGCAAAGCCTTTGCAGTCCATAAAAGGTGCTCCACAGCCATGGCAACCTGTTTAAGCCAGGAGCCCCTGGAGCCAAGTCAGGTACACTGAGGCCTTTGAGAGTTGGGCCTGTAGCTGCTGGGTCTCCAGGATGGTGGGGCTATTTCATGGAGGATGAGGCACAGGTCAGGAGCCTTTAGGTTTTAGAATAAAGAGGACTTGCTGAGGCCCCCTTGGTGAGGAGAGAAACAAGTCGAGTTGCTGGGACGTGTCTATGTCAGATCTTCCTGGGTGGTGTAACACCAGCCGGCCCAGCACTCCACGAAGAGATTCACTCCTTTGGTTCTTTTTTCCTCCTTGGCATTCTAGGCCTGCATGCTACCACCTCCACTCCAACCTCCGTTAAGCCTAAATTCTGCATTTTAAATCTTTTACAGTTCAGGTTAGATGGTAATTTAGCGACTCCCACAAACATAATGCAGAGAACTTATAGCACCGCCTGAAACCCCAGAGGTGCCACGGGAAGGATTCTGTATCTTTATCAGTCTATGGCTCCAGATGAAAAGTATGTCAGGCATATACGCAGACTCAGTCATTATGGAGAATAATTTGGCCATGTCTATAAAAAGGAAAAAAGCTGTGTGCATCCCCGCAGTTCCACTGCCAGGTTCACACTATGCCAAAATTCACACGTTCACAAAAGGGTGTCTGCAAGGATGTTCAACGCAGCATTGTTTACAATGGCAAAAAATTAGCAACAACTAAATGTTTTCCAGTAGGAGAAGGGGGATAAATAATATGTGGCGTTATTTACACAACATTTAGAGGAATGAACTAGCATTTATCTCAAACAGACAAAACTGAGTGACAAACACAAGCTGAAAAATGAGAGTACACTCTGATGCCATTTATGGAAATTATAACACACACATGCACACACAAATACTAGACAACTATATTTGGGCACACACAGAAAAAAACAGTTTTAAACTATCAGAACTTAGTTCAAAAGGATACATGCTAAAATTCATGTTAACTTTCCACTGGAGGGCAAAGGGAAGGAAATGGGGAGGGAGCCGAAAGAGGATTTCAGTGTTAATGTGAGAGCGAGAACAAACAGGCCAAATGCTAACTGTGATACAAGTATATATTCCTATGTGTGCATAACTATATATACATGAAAAATTACAGCAAAACATGCAAATATCTATCAAATACACGTTATTTTCTAAATGATTTTTTATACATTTTGCTCTAATTCCTCCTCTACCTCCTCCCCCAGCCCTCCCCCCCCCCCCCCCCGGGAAAAGAAGAAAGAAAGAAAGAGGGAGAGGGGCCATGTTTTGGGAAATCAGCAAGATTCCTTCATACCGTCTTGGGGAACCTTAAAAAGCTCTGTATACATCATGGGCTGATAGCAGATGGTAGGAAAGAGAAAACAGTTTAAAAAATAAATATAACAGTAACTTTTAAAAAGGCATCTTTTAACAATATGATCCGTAACAGTAGTTCCCAGACTTCGGTGTAGATGCAAACCACTTGGGCAGTTATTAAAAAGTAAAACTCCCTTGGGGTGCCTGGGTGGCTCGGTCAGTTGGGCGTCTGACTTTGGCTCAGGTCATGATCTCAAGGTTCCTGAGTCTGAGCCCCACATCAGGCTCTGTGCTAACAGCTGAGAGCCTGGAGCCTGCTTCAGATTCTCCCTCTCTCTCTGCCCCTCCCCTGCTCATACTCTGTCCCTCTCAAAAATAAACAAACATTACAAAAAAATAAAATAAAAATAAAACTCCCTGCCCATCCGCCCACCAAGCCCCCACCATGATGATTCAGGAGAGCCTGAATGGGGTCAGTGATCTTTTTATACAAAAAACAAACATCCTTAGTACAGAAGAGTTAACTTTTTAAAAATGAACTAAGGAATATGTGAAAAAAAAAAAAAAACCTAAAGCAAGTAAAAATTGCACTTTTAATGTAAAAGTCTATTCCCCCTCCCAAGTGCATAGCTAACAGTGATTGTTACAAGAAAATTTTAATTTCGATGATGATAAAGTCATTCTATACGATGTTTATTTACATAGCTCTATAAAATGTTGATCCCGTAACAGAGCAATAATTTTTACGCACAGTCGAGACGTTAAAGGCTCTCTTGTTAAGATTATGACAACTCTTAATCTAGTTAACAATGAACTTTAATGCAACAATTCTAGTGTTACAGTTAAAACTCACCTATGTAGAACAATGCAGCTTTAAGCTATCAAAGCTTGGTTATCCACGACCTAACGAAGACCTCGTTCCTCTCTTCCTGCCTTCCCCAGCATAGTCAGGGCACCGGCTGGGAGCACCCACAGCCCCAACCTCACACCTGGGCAGCAGCACACAGATGCTGTGGTTCACCTGTGGACATGTCCACATTCCTCTCTAGGCTGTTCCTCTTAATAGAAAAGGCATCGTGTTCACCTTTGATACCTGTGTCTAGCACAGGATCTGGCACACTGCAGGCACTTGATAAGTATCTCTTGAATGAATTAGCACGTCTCAACAGGTCTTAGCTCAAAGACATCCAAGGAAGAGGAGTCTCTAGCACAGAGTTGGCAGACTGGTTCTCTAAAGAACCAGACGGTAAATATTTCAGGCTTTGAGAGCCACATGGTTTCTCCTGCAACTTCTCAACCAACCAGTGTAATTTGGAGACTGCCATAGATAATATGTAAATGATTAAGTGTGGCTCTGTTCCAATAAAACTTTATCAACACTGACATTTAAATTTCTTATAATTTTCATGTGTCATGAGCTATTCTTCTTATTTTCTTCTAACTATTTTAAAATGTAAATAACCATCATGAACTTACCTAAGGGCCATACAAAAATCAGCAGCAGGGTTTTCTAACCCCTGCGCTAGCACATCTGGGCAGAGGATTAGGTAGGAAAAGCTCTGGGTTCCACAGGCTGGAATAGATTGACTACAAGAGGAAAAGAGAGGAGTCCATGGTGGATGAGTGGACCCTCACAATATGTGAAAACAGGACCAAAAGACACAATACAGAAACAAAAAACAATGCAGTTTTTG
This sequence comes from Panthera leo, assembly GCF_018350215.1. Classification (NCBI taxonomy): domain Eukaryota; kingdom Metazoa; phylum Chordata; class Mammalia; order Carnivora; family Felidae; genus Panthera; species Panthera leo. Next base: position 118,736,011 of record NC_056679.1, on the reverse strand, counting down.
TTGTTATTTTTCTTTTAAACTAGTTATACCATAACAGTGAAATTCACATTCAATTAACTGACAGCTAAGGAACTGAGAAAAACAAAAATTGGTATATTTAAAAGTCATTAGTGGGGCGCCTGGGTGGCTCGGTCGGTTGAGCGTCCGACTTCGGCTCAGGTCACGATCTCGTGGTCCGCGAGTTCGAGCCCCGCGTCGGGCTCTGGGCTGATGGCTCAAAGCCTGGAGCCTGCTTCTGATTCTGTGTCTCCCTCGCTCTCTGCCCCTCCCCCATTCATGCTGTGTCTCTCTCTCAAAAAGAAATAAATGTTAAAAAAAAAATTAAAAGTCATTAGTAATACTAGTTGGGGACAAAAACCCCAAAACCTTTTCAGGTTAAAGTTTTACCATCTCCAGCATTGCTGAAATGCATTCTTTCTCTCTGCTGCCCACTCTCAGGTAGAAATGCAAATGAGCAGCGAAGCAGACAAAAGAATGGGAACAAAAGCAGACAAAAGGGATTCTATCTCATAATACCCCAGGACTGACTGTCATGTCTTGTCCTACCCAGTCCTGTGCATAAAATCTTAGATATCTTTGATTTTAAAGGGGCTCAAGAGTCAAAAAGCTGCTCCATTCATTAAAAGTAATGGTAATTTTTAAAAATAACACACATAATCATTTTATAAAATTTCAAAGATAAAGAAGCCAACGTTAGAAAACCCACGTATCTAGAGATAACAGTTAAGATATTTGTGGATAGCTCCTTCTAGACTCTTTTCCTTATTATTTAAAAAAAAATTTGTAAATGTCTATTCATTTTTGAGAGACAGAGTGTGAACGAGGGAGGGGCAGAGAGAGAGAGAGAGAGGGAGACACAGAATTCAAAGCAGGCTCCAGGCTCTGAGCCTTCAGTACACAGCCTGAGGCGGGGCTCGAACTCATGAATTGCGAGATCATGAACTGAGCGAAGTTGGGTGCTTAACCGACTCAGCCACCCAGGCACCCCTAGACTGTTTGCCTTAACTGCACTGTGTATGTGTATGTCTGTGTATATGCGTGTTTTTTTTGTTGTTGTTTTTTTTTTTACTACAAGAAGAATTCCCCTATTTTGTGGACAAAGAAATCCAAGATTTGGTAAACTTCCTCAAGATTGTGCATAAAATGAGTCTGTAACAACACAGGAGTAGGACATCTTTTGGGGCCAATGCTCCCTCCTACCACCTCCTAACAGAAGTAACAGTTTGCATCTTGAATAGGTGCTGTGTGCATAACAGGAGCTCAAGAAATTAATACATTAATTTCTTAATAGATGCCAACAGTGCTGTCCCATGTCTTTTTCTCAGTCCAGCTCTGTCCTAGCTAGCTTCAGCAGAGATGCTCTTTTTTTTTTTTAAGTTTATTTATTTATTTTGGGAAAGAGAGAGCATGAGTGGGGGAGAAACAGAGAAAGAGGGAGAGAGAATCCCAAGCAGGCTCTGCACCATTAGTACAGAGCCCGATGTGAGGCTCCAACCCACAAACCATGAGATCGTGACCTGAGCCAAATAAAGAGTCGGATGTTTAACTGACTGAGCCACGCAGGTGCCTCAGAGATGCTCTTGATTATCAACAACACAAACAGCATTGGTTTCAACACGCTGCCAAATCCCAAAGAGCATATGGATACAGGGACAGCCTCCTTTAATAATAACTGGCATGTAACTTGGAATTTTTGTTACTGAAATGTGCTTCACTTTGGAATGTTTCCTTTTGGCTTTACTTTAAAATGAACCATTATTCTGGTCCTTTACAGATCTGTTCATCTGTAAAGGGGGATGTTCATCTGTAAAGGGGGGATTCATTTTTGGATTCCCCCCATGTCCAAAGGAGGAACATTAGAAGGACCAGTAAGTATCAAGACATTTGCCTAAGGTTTCCCTTCATTTTCAAATGAGTAAGATCAGACTTAACCATGACTAAAACAATTTCTGATGGGCCTGTTCATGTCCAGAGTCACGGCACATTAATGACATGACAAGGAAAGGATAATCAACGGTCTTGCCAACATTCTCCGCCTCATTAAACATCTGGCTAGAGCCAGGTAGAATGATCTTGTGAAACATTCTAACAATTTTGGGAGGAAAACTTTCATCTGGGTGCCATGCTAAGCAGGTTAAGTGGCAGTTCTAGTGAGAAAGGAAGTATAGTTCTTAAAGAAGCAAAATGTCAAGGCTATCTCTCAACAGAACAAGAAAACCTGATTAGCCAGCTAGACGGAGAGACATGCTTGAAATGGAAAACTGCCACCTGCCTGGTGACTTAAGGACATGGGTTTAAATGGCCCAGGGCTGGGTGTTGCTGACCCGAGCCAGCACCGGCACCTCCACTCCAGGTCAAACTCCCACTGGGATGACCCTGGGTGCAGGGCACTTTTGAAGGCATGCTCTGAAAGGAGCCCCAAGCTTTTATAAAGTACTAGCTCATGTAGAAGGAGAAACAAGCATTCTGGGGAACTGAGCTGAGGTATTAGGGAAATTAAAGAATGCTATGTTTGCTGTTTTTATCATTCTGATGGCCCCATCTTCTAAATAATGATGCATAACAGGGTTACCCAGGCACTTAGGAGATCTACCAGAGAATTAATATTTGTGCCAAGGCCTATACAAAAGGGAATCTGTAATGCAAAAAATAGTGTCTTAGCAAACACAACGAATACCTGGTACTTTTACCCATCCAGCATCCTTTGAATAATGGCATCCAGTTTTCCTTGGATTACCCCTTTCTCATTATGTGTGGTTCCACCAAGAATGTCAGTTGAGAACCCCACTACTGCCTCACTAGAGAAGCAGGGGCATTACTCAAGAGAGGGTATTAGAACTCTCTTTAACTAGGAATGTAAATCTGCATGGAATCCAAAGAGAGATTCCAGGTGGTCAGAGCTAGGACATTCCAAATTCAGTGCTCCAAAGGAGCTACCCGTGAGTTCCCTGGTTATTTTCCACCTCTTATTTTACTTAGTAGTTAATAAATATTTATGAGTGCCTCCTACTATGTACAAAGCACTGTTCTAGATGCTGAGGATATAGCAGTAGAGAAGCAGACCGAAGTCTCTGACTTCAGGGGCTTACATTTTAGTGAGGAGAAAACAACAATAAACAAGTATATAGAGTATATGAAATAATGATAAGTGCTAAGGAAAAAATGAAACAATGCTAGCAGAGAGGGAGCACAAGGTCTGGCAGTTACCATCTTAGAGCAAGGCCTCATTGAGGAGGAGAACGAGGAATGTGAGATCAGGCCTAAAGACTCAAGGGCTGAGCCCTGGGGCACAGCAAACAGGACTAAAAAGGAGCAGCCAGAAGGGAAGAGGAAAAACAGGAGAGTGTGGTACCCTGGAAGCCAAGTGAGGAGAGCATTTCAAGGAAGAGGGAGTGAGAAACTGTGAAAAGCTTCAGAATGATCAGGGAAGGGAAGTCTGAAACGGATTTAGCAACACCAACATGACACTTTTCAGTGGATGAGTGGGTGTAAAAAAGCCCATGTGGAGTAGGTTCAAGAGAGGATTTGGGAGCAGTAACACAGACAACTATTTGAGAGATTCTGCTGAGAAGAGCAGAAAGAAATGGGGCGGTATCTAGAAGGGGAGGTAAGAGCGGGAAAGGTGGTGGTTGTTGTTTTTCATTTGTAAAGGATCACAAAAATTACAACACGTGCTGATAGGAAAGACTCAATGGAGACTGAAAAGTAGATAATGTAGGAGAGAGAGGGGAAAGCTGTTGGAGCCAAGTCCTTATGGACGCAGTCAGGAAGCAGTGTGGGGAGTGTGGGGGGGTGCCCTGGGTGGCTCAGTGGGGTGAACATCTGACTCTTCATTTCGGCTCAGGTCACGATCTCATGGTTAGTGAGTTCGATCCTGGAGTCAGGCTCCACACTCACAGCTGGGCGCCTGCTTGCGATTCTCTCTCCCTCTCTCTCTGCCCCTCCTCCATACCTATGCATACCAAAGCTCGCTCTCTCGCTCTCTCTCTCTCAAAATAAATAAATAAACTTAAAAAAAAAAAAAAAAAAAAAAAAAGGAATCCACTCCAGTGCCCCAGGGCAGGGGTTGCCTTTAGGTAAAGGCACAAGACTATTCCTCTAGCATACCTGGATGAAAGGTAGAAACAGGCACAGGTGTGGTAGCTTCTGGAAGTTCTCCTGATTTCTCAGTAAAATAGGTAGCAAGATCTCAGACAATCTTCTAAAAGAGTGAAGGGCATAGGAACATGGAGTTGGAGAGTAGGATACCAGGCACCTCAGGGCCCATGAGGTTGCTTTCCCATGTCTGATGGTTCAACTCTATTTTCAGTTATGTGACTGACCCAGAATACTTGCATAAAATACTTCTTTTTTTATTAGCCACAGTTGACTTCTGCCGTTTACAACCAATGACCCAATATACCAGCTCTTTCTTGAGGCCTAAGGTCATCACATTTTCTCACTTATACTTGGACTCTTATAAATTAGTGATCCTATTCTATCAAATCCTGTTATACTCCTAAATGCGTAGAACACAAGCTTGCAATATAGCAACAGGCCAAACAATTTGGGTTCCTCTACCATCAACTGCACAGAACCAAGAAATAATGATTTACATTTATCCCACCAAATTGAAAACAATAAAGGAGTATACTACACTACTGCAAGAAAAACTTGTCTATACCTGTGAGAAAGCAGAAAAGATGGACACCAAAATTCAAACCACCTGACGATTTCTTCAAAGCTTCTTTTTAAGCTGCCAGAGTGTCTACCAAGACAGAATGAGTACACGTACAACTTTCCTCGGAGTATAGATTAATACCTCAATACAGACTTCAGTAACTCAGAGGGAAATCTGTGTCTCAAGTGTACTACGGGGTAACCTGGAGGCACAGAGAACCGTTTTCACAGAGGATGGTAATGTTTAATCTGGGAATGGCATCTGAGAGGGCAGTGAAACTGAGTAAGAACGAAGGGAAGTCAGACTCTCCCACAAAGAGAAACATTTTGAAGATCACAAAGAGGAGTGGAAATTTCCAGACTGTGCAGACTAAGATGAGTCTTCGTGATATAATGTGTCATTCCCCTCCAGGAAATTAACAGTTATTAAACTGCAGCGCAGACAGCTATTTCTGAGATGAAATCAGCCTTGCAACATTAAGAAGCAGCAGGTTGAAGGTGAGTAGTTGCTCACCTCCCATAGAAATCAACCCCACAGAGCTTCTTTCTAACAGGTGCACTGTTCTACAGGGCATTTGACTCATGAAGAGCACTGAATACTCACAGGGAAGTGTGAAGCCTGGTGTAAGGTATGACCTGAAAGCAGGAATTAACAGGCTCTTTCTCCCAGATGACCTTGCGAGGAAGGGTGAGAGCTGTGGTCAGCCCTTTGGGCCAGATGCGCAACAAACCACCACCAAAACAAACCAAGGCAAAGATGAACACACACACACACACACACACACACACACACACACACACACACACAATTCTCCCAAGTGGACAAGAGCTGTGTGTGCTGTGTTTTTAGCACCAAGCCCTAAGGGATCTGCTGGCCAATAATGGAACTATGAAGAAAGGCCCATCCATCTCCTGGGTAAGAATGACTTGTTTTGGTTTATTTGCTTCAACAATTCCCCATCTTCCCTCACTTTAAAAGGCACAGCTCCATGATCCTCCTCCCCCAACCCCTCAATTCCTCAAACAGATTGTACAAGTTTACAGTTATGGTGGGTGTGCTATACGCCAGACACTCTTCTAAGAGCTTCATGTGGATTAATTCATTTAATCTTCATAACAACCCTAAGAAGGCAGGTGCTATTGCTGTCTCTAGGCTTCCCAGAAAGAAGAGTAAAATAGCTGAAGGCTTTTATAGTTTACCTCTATATACTTTACTAGGCGGTTCTCAGGAGGAATGAACCAGAGAAGCTAGCCACTGGCTGGTCCAAGGCCCAGCACTTGCTCTGTCTCTTGGAACCATCTCACGAGTGGCTAAGGATTACTGTTTGGAATGCCCAGCTCCCTCCTCCCATTAGTCAAAGGTTTATCCTCAGGAGTTTTAAAAAAAAAAATATCCCCCTGCTTCCAGGTTGTGCAGGCAGAGATGCCATTATGTGTCATGCCTCCTCGGGGTGGGAGATAAGAGGCCGGAGGCACATGGAATGGGCATGAGGTGACAAGCCACCAAGCTGTAACTGCATGAAGCAGGGTGCAGCCTACACAACTGGTTACCGCACTGCTGGCTGAGGTACACACAGGAGAAGCCAAAAGGATCTGATGTGCTAATTTAAAAGTTCCTGACACTATTATTCAATCTCCATTTTCAGAGGAAACTCGGGCATAGTGAAACAATTCACGTAAGGTTACAGAAGGGACAAGAGCAAGACCGGGTTGTCTGGGTCCAGAAATGGCCTCTTAGTCACTGTGCTCTCACTGATGAACTTCGACTGCCTCGTGGCAGCTGCCAGGTTTGAGCCACAACAGTTGTTTAGAACTAGTTAGGAAACCCGTCAGTGTAAGAAAATAAGTAGTACAGATAACGCTTACCATTCGATGCAAAGAGGACACCACAAGAGAGGGCATCAGCGCCCCAAACAATGTGAGTCAGGCAATCACTGCTGCTCAGCCACAAAGAGAATTTAACGAAACCGAACCTGGGGCTAATGCAGAAGTCTGGCTCACCAGAGCAGAAATAAATGAAAGGGGGACTAAAAAGACAACACAAAAGATCAAGGGAACTAAGAGCTGATTTCTTGAAAAGATAAACCAAAGAGACAAACCTTTAGCTAGATGCATTGAGAAAAAAGGAAAGATGACTCAAATTCAGAAATGCAAGAGACAAAAAAAAGGAAAGGAAAAGGAAAAGACAGACAGCTGGCTCTGCTAAAAGTTGGCAAAGAAGAAACTAAGTCATATTCTTGTTAGTTAACACTCTCACTTTTGTGATACCCCATAATAAATGGGAGCAGCCCCTAAGAAAGGGAAAAAAGATAGCATCCTTCTCTTTGCTCCTCCTGGAATTTGAGAGGGAGCTCCATGGCTGACTCTGGGTTCAGAAGAGGAAAAGGTACATCAAAGAACAGGAAAGTCATTGAAAAAATTAACCCAACAGAAGTGGAACAACTCAGTACGAACAGGAGACCCAAATCAAAGGCGCTCCAAGACGCCGTGCAGTAACAGCTTGAAGCCAAGCATTTCCCCTTGCAGAATGGGCGTTTCTTATGATGTGAAAGATTTAGTTCCTTGAATTCAGAAATGTCGTTTTTTGTTTTTTGTTTTTTGTTTTTTTGAGAGCAAAAATTTCAACTAAACTTGTGTCTTGCCTTGTCCTAACCCTAAAGCCTGGAAGGTCACGGAACAGAGACACCTTTGAGTTGAAAGTAAGTGAAGGTCTGGCAGCGAGGCTGAGTGAGGATAGAGCTCTGATTTTTTTCCTACGCTTCCGTTAATTTAAAGTGCTAAGTTGCCTGTTTGCTTTCAAGTATGTGGTTGTCCTCTTTGCAGTGTCACTTTAAATGAACTTTCCTTAGACTCTGCCAAAAATAGCTAGAGAAGGTCCTTTGAGAATCCCATTCTTAGTCTTAAAAAAAATACACTCCCCCCCTCCCCCAGCCCATACACATAAACAGGCCCAGAAGCACTTCTTTCCACTTCTTCCAGGGACCTCCAATTTATCAGAAATAATAAATATTTCAGGAGAAACACAGAGCTGGTCAGGGAAATAATTCTCCCAGCCCATTTCTGCTTGTTCATTTATTTATGTGACCGTCCAGTATCGAGCCTCTCTTTCAGGATTAGCAGATAGGCAGGCCAGGGACTGAAAATCCAAATGCCTACCCCATGGCCAGGCAAGTAGGGGGCACAAGGGACAACAGAGACAGCTAGGCCTTGGTGCACTGAAGAAGGCATGTCCAAGGCATTAGGGCATGGACTCTACACACTTGTAGTCAACTGTGAGCAAAGAGATCTAAATTCTTTCAAGTAAAATCACCCCAGTTAAAAATGTTGGAAACCTGTCCAAATTTTATAAACAGCAACATGTGGAACCACAATACCAGACAGAACACATGTATGGGCTGCTCCGGCTGGAGGCCCTTGTTTGCCACCACTAGGTAAGAAACAAAAGATAAAGGAAGACAGACTGCCTGTCCCTTGGGAGCTCACAACCTAATAGGAGTGAGAAGGCAGACACTTGGTAAACTTCCACAAGGTGCAATGTAATACACACTAGAAGGGAGAAATGAGCAAAGGCTATGGGAGTTGAGGAAAGTGAGAGGGCACTTGAGGCAGAACAGATTCTTGTAGTCAATGGCATTTGGGTTAGGGTTAAAGAATGAGGTAGACTTTGGCAGGCAGAGGCTAGGGAGGGACCATTCCACACAGAGGAAAATGAACTGAAAGAGGCAAAAAGAGGGAGCCGGGAAGAGAATGTTTGAGAAACGGTCAAGAGACCCTCCATGCCTCTACCCAACAAATATGCATGAATGTCTACGTGCACTATGCAGCAGGGATGCAGTGGTGACGAGGGACACAAGATGATGCCGCTGAGTGTGAAAGGGTCCGATGTGGACACGGCCTTGGAGGCCATACCCAGAGCGCTATCTTCAGAGCAATGGGAAAGCTTCCTTTGAAGATTTTTAAGCAAGGGAATCCCAAGTTGAGATCTGTAGAGTTCCAAGTTCCCCGGCTGCAGAGTGTGCATTCTGGGGATTGGAAGTGAGCCAGAGCAAGGTGTGAGGAGGCCTTTGCAAGCAGTCTCGGAAAGAGATGATACCAGCTTGGACAGGGGGGTGGACAGATTTAAGAGACATAAAGGGGTTAAAATCACCAGAACTAGCAGTTCAGGGTAGGATTCAGTGAGACAGAAGCCAAATGGAACTGCAGAATGTGGTCAACATGGCTCCATGGGGGTATCAGGGTACACCACCAGTGAGTGGCTCAGCAGCCAAGCAATTCTGTACTGGCAGCAGCGGGTGGCCAGTGGTTACTAGCGAGAAGAAAGGCTTAGGAGCCAGGGTGTATGGCGGAGGG